>NC_091132.1:72522105-73122105 GCF_040183065.1 Periplaneta americana
TCAGTTTATGTAATTATATGAATAAAATCAGAATCGTACAATATACTTAGCCTATCGAGTGAAATAGTGTTAACATTTGGAGAACTTTTCTTTTTCTTTTCCGAGATAAGTATTAATTTGGCGATAGGGTTGGAAGTAAATCCCAAAAGACTAAATATATGATTATATCTCGTGATCAGAATATTTTACGAAATGTCACTATAAAAGTTGGAGATTCATCCTTCGAAGACGTGGAAAAATTGAAATATCTTGGAGCAACATTAACAAATATAAATGACACTCGGGAGGAAATTAAACGCAGAATAAATATGGGAAATGCCTGTTATTATTCGGTTGAGGAGCTTTTGTCATCTAGTCTGCTGTCAAAAAATCTTAAAGTTAGAATTTATAAAACAGTTATATTACCGGTTCTTCTGTATGGGTGTGAAACTTGGACTCTCACTTTGAGAGAGGAACAGAGATTGAGGGTATTTGAGAATAAGGTTCCTAGGAAAATATTTGGGGCTAAGAGGGATGAAGTTACAGGAGAATGGAGAAAGTTACACAACGCAGAGCTGCACGCATTGTATCCTTCATCTAATATAATTAGGAACATTAAATCCAGACGTTTGAGATGGGCAGGGCATGTAGCACATATGGGCGAATCCATAAATGCATATAGAGTGTTAGTTGGGAGGCCGGAGGGAAAAAGACCTTTGGGGAGGCCGAGACGTAGATGGGAAGATAATATTAAAATGGATTTGAGGGAGGTGGGATATGATGATAGAGACTGGATTAATCTTGCTCAGGATAGGGACCAATGACAGGCTTACTTGAGGGCGGCAATGAACCTCCGGGTTCCCTAAAAGCCAGTAAGTAAGTAGGTAAGTATTAATTTGAGACTAATATGGTATTAGAATTTTTTGTTGTACTTTATCCAAGGTAATAAACTGTTGAAATGTGCACAGTTATATGAATTTTCATCCAGTTTGTATTCTTCATTTACAATTTTAAATAGCTATTGTATTCACGAAGTACATATTATTGACAACGATATAGGTTAACGGGATTGATCCACTATATGGATAATGATGATGAAACAGGCTAGTTAAAAGCTAGAATAATATTTCACGGTTGAATACCGCTACCACTAACGAGTAGGACACATCTTCCATTGGTCGCCATGGAAACGACTCTCAATTGTTCTAAGCTTTTGTGTTACTGTCTCACACTCCAACTGCCAATTGAGAGATACCGGCAGCCATGAAAGCAATGCTCCCGCAAGTGAGTAGAACAACTGTCATATCCAAAGCTGGATTATAAAGGCCAGCACGAGGCATTAAGTTTCGTTCAAAGTCGCACAAAGGCGATGTTAGTTACACTGAATGATTCCGACGTCTCCACGAGCAGACCTTGATTAATTCACCTAATTAGTCGTCGCCATGGCAACGTGTTCTGGGAGCGCGTGGTGGATCACAGCCTAATTTTAAACCTGTTTCGATTGTTTTTAAAACCAATTTCAAGCTGAGTGCTTGTGAATCTGTGCAAGTGAGCGAGCACGTCAATTTTTGATTGTCAGTCGTGAAGAAAATATCTCCAGCTTCCATATGTCTCGCTTTCTATCTGGTCCTGCTCTGTGGAGTTTTCAAGCGCATGTCTGCATATGAGCATCTGGTTGCCATGGAAATGTAACATTGCATCTGTAAATCCCCTTCAATGAATTCTGTACCCGTCTCGACCCAATTTTTACAAAAATTTGTACATGTAAGTATATTAAATTTTCAATACGCTGCACGAGGTGTTATTTAATGTCTAAGACGGACAGCTTTAATGTAGCGTAACTTATCTTTGTTCTAGAAATAGATAATAATAATAATAATAATAATAATAATAATAATAATAATAATGATAACAATAATAAACGGTCCGTGACGTTATCGATATGGTATTTGGCTAGTTGTCATTTTTGTAAGTGTTTTAAGCAGACTTAACAGTTTAATCATATAAGCCAATTCATAGATTATACCAGCATTTTTCAACCTTTTTTCAAAACTATGGCACACTAAAGGTGTAATTTAAAATCCAACGGAGCACTCATATAATATAGAGCAGTGGTTCCGAACTGGAGGGGGGGGGGATTTTCAGGATTTTATTATTGAACTAGCCGTACCCGTGCGCTCCGCTGCACCTGTTAGAAATAAATATAAAGTAATTACATAATTAAAATAGGACGTTTGATCCAGGGAACATTCGTGTTTGATAGAAGGATAAATCGTTTAATAAGTTACTTAATTTAAATTGCATCCAAATAATTAAAATGCGATCATTTTGGTCCAGAGACCACTCATTGGTGCAATGACAATTCCTTTAACATGTTTCTAATTTTTATTACATGCAACCATAGTTTAATGAACATTGACATCATTTAGATTTAATGTGTATACTTTATTTTACTTGCTATATGTTTCCTTTGAATTATGGTAATAACTTAATTTTAACCCTTGTTGTTTTCTACGTATTCAGTAAATGGCGCTTGGCCCACTATGGTTCTGAGCCCTTCAAATAACTTAAATTATATTATATTATATTATATTATATTACATTACATTACATATATTATATTATATTATATATTATTTTATGTTATATTATATTATTATATCAGAAGTTACTGTAATAACATTATAGTATTATGTCCATCTAGAGAAACTACACTTTCCAATGGTGAAATAATAATTCATTATACAAATCGGTTAATTTAGCTTCCGATATTATTTCATACAAACACAGAAACATTATCTGTAGGCTATCGTTCATAGATTTTGATTGTTGCTGTCCAAGGCCCCTTATAGACCAAGTCATTTGTTTTTTATTTCGTTACACGGCCTTAGATGGCAGTTATTTTAATATTAAAACTCATTTATCTCATTAAATATCAGTCCTATCAAAATTTGTCAAAGAATAAAACTTATCGCAAATGATTTTTAAAGAAACTTTTGTTATGTAACAGTTTTCACAAAAATCAATAATACGCGACATATTTCGATTTATTTAATTCAGGTCCCCTTATAACCCCCCTTTTAAATAATATATTTTGAATGCCATATAGCCTAAAATCTAAGTTACAACGAACTTAATTTATATTCCAATTTTCATCGAAATCAGTTCAGTCATTATCGCATGAAAAGGTAACAAACATACAGACAGACAGACAGACAGACAGACATACAAACAAAAATTTCGAAAAAGCGATTTTCGGTTTCAGGGTGGTTAATTACATATGTTAGGACCAATTATTTTTGGAAAATCGAAAATTACCATAAAAATTTCGGCTACAGATTTATTATTAGTATAGATTCTTCACCTGACATAATTAGGAACATTAAATCCAGACGTTTGAAACGGTCAGGGCATGTAGCACGTATGGGCGAAACTTGAAATGCATACAGAGTGTTAGTTTTTATTTATTTATTTATTTATTTATTTATTTATTTATTTATTTAACCTGGTACAGATAAGGCCATCAGGCTTTCTCTTCCCATCTACCAGGGGATTACAACTACAATATTAAGAATACAACTACAATTATAATTACAATTAATATTAAATTTACAAATACAATAAAAATCAAAGTACTAAAAGATTAACTGATTAATAAAAACTAGACAGTTTGTTGTAAAAGTTAAGAGGAGAGAAACATTTTTTTTAAATAATTAAGTAAAAATTAAACCTACTCTACGCAGTAAGAGAATGCTTAATAAGTTTGTTTTGAACGCTACTAAACTCCGACAGTCTCTGATGTCACTGGGTAGGATATTCCGCGAGCGCGAGAGTGAGATTGCTAGTTGGGAGGCCGGAGGGAAAAAGACATTTCGGGAGGCCGAGACGTAGATGGGAGGATTATATTACAATAGATTTGAGGGAAATGGGATATGAGGATAGAGACTGGATTAATCTTGCACAGGATATCCACCGATGGCGGGCTTATGTGAGGGCAGCAATGAACCTGCGGGTTCCTTAAAAGCTATTTGTAAAGAAATAAGTATGTTTTCAGTGGAATCCATTCGTAAGACGCTTTGGTATGCTGTACGACTCTCTCTGTGTCAGAAAGAGATGGAGCGTAGAGGAAAGAGAATGAAATATTGTGTGCCAGATTATTACTGAAGCATAACCTTCAACATTTTTAATAGGCCTATATTGTATTATGTGATTCTCTTGAAAATGGGTTTACTTGTATTTCAGCAGTTTTTAAGTTTTTATCATCAGGTACGGACCTGACAAATTGATATAAATTTCAAACCATTACCGATCTTATTACTGATAAATACGAGAAAAATACATACCGGCACCGGGAATCGAACCCAGGACCTCTCAGCTTTGCGCGCTGAGCGCTCTTTACCAACTGAGCCATGCCGGGACACGATCCACAGCGCCGGCCGAACCCCTCTCGTAGTACTGTTTTACGGCTTTACTACCTGCATTTAAGACGATGCACGTCATATGTATGCAGGAGCGCATATTAAATGACTTTGTTGCCGTATTCAACATCAGTTTAATGAAAACTACTAACAGTATATATATATAAAATATGAATGAGGTCTCGCCCACCTCATTGAATATTACACGATTAGTCTTAACTAGTCCTGCTCCTGCATACATATGACGTGCATCGTCTTAAATTTAAATGCAGGTAGTAAAGCCGTAAAACAGTACTACGAGAGGGGTTCGGCCGGCGCTGTGGATCGTGTCCCGGCATGGCTCAGTTGGTAAAGAGCGCTCAGCGCGCAAAGCTGAGAGGTCCTGGGTTTGATTCCCGGTGCCGGTACGAATTTTTCTCGTATTTATCAGTAATAATACAACTGACTAGTTAAGACTAGTCGTGTAATATTCAATGAGGTGGGCGAGACCTCATTCATATTCGGTATATATTACCGATCTGCTATTTGTCCTCCTGACTTTTACTTTTTATAAAGGACAGTTCATGTAGCTGTTTATTTTTTAATATATCCAGATAGTTTACATCTGGGAACAATTCTCTTTGTTGTTATTTACTTTTAGTTCATTTTTGTAAAACGTTGTTAGGACTGATATAAAGGATATTATTTGGGTGAACATGTTGAAAAACTTCTAGTGATAGTAGAGTTAAAAGATACGAATTTTTAGAAGAATCCTGTATCCGTAAATGTAGCGTTTAATCTATAATGAAGCAATCAAGGCGAATATTGTGTGCATGTTATCTACTTACACAATTCCATATTTCTGGCATAACTGTTGGTTGAGTTGCCTATCGTTGAGGCGTTTGTGACTAGCAGACTGGCTTTCATATTATAGCCTATTACATATACAGGAATCGAGGTAAGACGTAAACAGGAATTGTCTCCCCTAAGGATCTCCCCTATGAAATCTCTATAATTTCGTGTAACGTCTATACAGGAAATAGGGTGACAGGATTAGGATAAATGAAAACAATTTTCTCTAAGACTGAAATGTGTTTACGAACGAAAGGGAATATGCTATGAATATCCGTCAATCCAATAATAATAATAATAATAATAATAATAATAATAATAATAATAATAATAATAATAATAATAATAATAATAATAATAATAATAACAACAATAATAATTACACTGAAACAGTTTACTATTAAGAAGACAAGAAAAAATTGAATAATTTCAATGCAAAAACTTGTTCCGGGACCGGGTGTCGATCCCGGGACCTTTCGCTTAGCGCATCAACGCTGTACCAACTAAGATACCCGGATAGCTCAGTTGGTAGAGCGTTTTTACGCTAAGATAAACGTTTCACAAATCTGTTGTCCCATAAAGAACCTCATTTACTTGCTGTGGTTGATGTGTTATATATATGCGCGACATAAAAACATTTACTAATTTTCACGATTCATTAGCCAGGAATACTGCCTGTTATTGAACTTCTGACATAATTCACTCGTTTATTGGTTGGTTAGGCAGCCTAAGCATCAGGTTAATTAGAGAGATGTTTAGATGGTTGATTGATTAGTGGTATAAACTGCCAAATCCCTTGTTATATGCCACTAATGCGATAGATTAGTCTGTCTGATCGTATGTTAGCAAGCTTGCTATCCAATTTATTACTTTGGCATTCGGTTAGGTGGCTCAAACCAAATTTGCTTGATTCACAGATTGTCAGGTGGTTGATTAGTTTATAAAGAAAGCCTTTGTATTCTTGCCACTACTATGTAGACCTGTATGGTTATTTATTACAATAAATTTTTATTTACTAATATAAAATTGTTTTTAGACTTTAATGAACATAACGCAAGACAAATTTATTACATTGTATTAATAAAATTCATACATAAAAATCGAAATAATTTTGAAATGTATTCTCACAGTTATGAAACAAAAGGTATGAATTCTTTAAGATTGTTTGAACCAAAATGCAACACTGTTACAGTATTTAATCATAGTAGTAATTTATGCCCAAGAATATATAACACATTTACATTTAAATATCCTAATCTTGTCAATTCTTATAGTTCTAGTATTAAATTTAAAAAGTTATGTATGGATTTTATAAAAATTGAAAAATTGTAAATTTAAATGTATATATTCTAATTGCATAGTAGACATAAGACTAATTGTATTGTATAGATAAGTAATTTCATTTCAGGGATCCGCCCCTGAGCACGATTTCTATTCTTTCAGGGGTGAGCTAAAGTTTTTCTGTATATATTATATTTTATGTTACAATTATTAGCAAAATAATTAAATACTAAACATAATATCCGCTAGAGGAAGTTATCACATTGAACAATGCGAAGCAGCAACGAATGGATGGTAAGAATTTTATTTGTGCCAAAAAAGTATTTGGCCGATTCTTGATTGACAGATGACAATGACGACGTTATGATAGATACTAATGGTTTTGTGATGATAATGGTGGCTGCAGTAATAGTGATGTCACTGGTGATCGTAATGATTATGTAGATGGATGTAATGATTGTGGTTTTTGCGAAGGTTGCAGTCCTGATGTTTGTGTTGGGTCTGGTTGTTTTGGCGGTAGTATTCGTGATGGTTGCAGTCATCAGATGATATGTCATCAAACTCCGCGTCTTCATGATCACTATGAAGGTGAAGATGATAATAATTGTAGTGATAACAATGATGATACGGTAGTAGTGATGATAATGTTGGTGATAATGGCAGTGATGTCAGTAATGAGGTAGTAATGATTCTGTTAGAATGGTGATGCTAATAATAATGTTGGTGATAGTGATGATGATATTGGTGATTTAATGATGACGATAGTTATATATTGATTAGAACCCGGATGTTAGGCAAAATGCCTTTTTCAAACTGAGTGTACGTATGAAAGACCTATTGGAGATAAACACGTTTGCACACATTTGGGGACTATATGCCCAATTTTTATTTTGTCTTTTTTCCCTATTTTAGCTCCCGTTGCCTATTTTAAGGTTAAATGCTTTTTTAGCCTTTTTACGTCATTATTGTACATTTTCTATATTTTAATGAATTTAAAATAAAACGCACATAAATTATATCAAGAAACAAAAAAAGAACGATTATACAAATTAAAAATATGTATTCACCTCGCACAAATATTTGCTGAGAATCTTATTCTCCAGCAATACATATGTTTCCAGGAAGTTGTAAACTTTTCGCTCCTACTGACTCCATCTTCTATGTCACTTAACAAAGATGTTTGAACAGTATAACCCTCAATGCTCAGGTCACTTCGAGGTTTACCAGCGAAAGAGGGGATGAGGAAAGTATTAAAAGCAAGTCTCCAGATCCCGTTACTGTTGTCGCTTGCACGCACAGGTCACGCGTACTTTGAAGTCTCTAATCCCTTCTCACACTCCTCTTTTTGAGACAATACACAGTCGGTTTTTCCCGATCTCTGAAGGAAAGTAGAGACAGTCCTTCTGAAATAAGTTGTTTTAAGTTTGCTCCAATCACTTCAGCAGAAGTAGAAATATCTTTTTCCAATATGAAAAACGTTCTCTCTGACAGGCGGTTCACTATGACAGTTGACAACTTAAAAAAGCATTTTGTTGTGACATGTAACCAAGGAAAGTGAGTACCGTATGGGAGAGTTTATTAAGTATTTGTCTATTTTTTGTGTTTCCATGAATAATAAATGCCTATTTTGCTGCCTATTTTTACTATTTTAGTGCCTATATCCCTGCCCATTTTAACCAAAATAAATGCCTAAACATCCGGCTATAATAATGATGATGTGATAATGAGGACAATGTTGGTGAAGGTAATGATGATAAAGGTAGTGATTATGGTAGTAATAATAATGGCGATGAATACCTTAAGTCGTTATAGTAATATGCGTTACAAGAGCGGTATGTTGAAGTTTTCATGTTCGAGGAAAAGTTTGAAAAAAGCGAAACGTAGTTGAGCTTTTTTAATTTCCGAGAATTGAAAGAAAACATACCGCTCGTGTATCGTACATTATTTTGTGCGAAGATCGTTTATTACATACCTGAAAGAGGAATTTCTAATTAGTTGCAATGAAATCTCCATCTTGGTTTCCGTTCAATGACGGCAATTTTGGAAAACAAAAATATCTATCTTCAACATTGTTGCTTTAAAATGTTTTCTGTGTTTACTATACTCCAGCAGGCCGTGATATACGTCTGTCTTTTTTTTCTCCCAGTCTATAAATGCGAACTTAAAACAAATGGCTTCCTTAATGTTACATGCATCACGAAATGCAGTAACTTTAGTGGAGTTGTAGAGTTTACTTAATTTTTGCGAATATTTAAAAACAATAATTAACAGTGCAATTTAGGTGAAATTGCAGTGGTAAGTTTCCAATTTATAATTATTACTATATTGAACGTCTCTAAAAATAATATGTTAAAAGCCTAAAGTAGTAAAATGAATATGTCACTTAAGCGGTAAGAAGAGGGAAATTGTTATGTGTGTTCGGTTGGGAATACTGAATGTGGAATTTTAGACTTACCGCGGGTTGGTTTTGTACGGAAACCAAGCAAATACGCACGATCTCGCACAAAATATATTTTATAACTGTGAGTATCATTTCAGCAACGATTTTAAGATAAACATAGAGTTCGAGCACAGCAATGACTTACTTTAAACAAACGGTTTAAAAGTGCTGCGCATTTTGCAGTATTCATGCGCTATGACAATAATACTAAATAATTGCGGCCGTCAGTTAAGATTCTTCATATGAAACCCACTAAATATTTCACAACGAACCTCATACTGGGGCTGGTGTTATGAGTGCGCTACGCCACGTAGCGACTCTCAATCTTATGGATATCGCTGCCATTTCCTGCAGCCGGATAAGCTAATTTGGTCATCGTATCTGCGTATATTTCAATTACATCCCGATGTTACATTGATAGGAGAATGGGAGTTTGGATTGCTCTTACCCTTTCGCAGTTCGCAATTATTCTGCCACCCCCACCTCCCCCAGTCCCCTCCTCGATCGAAATCCGATGTCATTACCCATTTATCTTCATCGTGGTTTTTATCCTACAGTCACCCGCTGAAAAATTATTGTAAAATTCGCGTCTAAATGGTCCTGGCGCTTCGTCATCCATCATGATATTGTCTCTATAGCTACGCACTGTACGCCTCTCTGTCCCTGAGGGATGCATAAACACAGGGCTTTTAGCAATGGTAAATGTTTTCAGAGTTGGTAGTACAGAAGCGACTTTATGGCTCTAATGAAACAAGACATTGGGCATGCATCACTTCAAATTGCTTTTGTGTGAATAGAAACGGCATTAAACTTATAGATGAAAGGACTAGCCAACTGGCACAGTGCATATCCTGAAGATGTTAGAGTTGCAATGGAGCCTCTGTTTATCACAGTATATTCACAACTGAGCTGGCCTTCTAAGCCCAAGGTTGCGGGTTCGATCCCTGGCCAGGTCGATGGCATTTAAGTGTGCTTAAATGCGACAGACTCATGTCAGTAGATTTACTGGCATGTAAAAGAACTCCTGCGGGACAAAATTTCGGCACATCCGGCGACGCTGATATAACCTCTGCAGTTGCAAGCGTCGTTAAATAAAACAACATTTAACATTCACAACTGCCAACCCAGATTCCTTTAAAAAATTCGATTGAAATCCTGGAGTCATTTGCAAGGAACAGCCCGTGGTCATTGTTCCTTGAAAGCTGAAAGCACGCACACATTAAAAGAGCAGCACAAGTATGAAGTCGAAATGCACACTAAAATTAATATAGTTGAAGAAACAATGTCCTTTGTGTGCATTCTAGTTAATATAAATTATTATTTTGTCTTACAATAATGAAATTCGTAACAAAATTAGAGACAGTGTTATATTTAAATAGGTAATCTTAATATACAGGGTGATTAAAAATGATGGTCAATAGGAATGAGAAGTAAAAAGTATGAGAAACAAAAACGTTCCAGTAAACATAGGTCTGCAAATTAACCGTTCACGAGATAATACATTTTTTTTTCTGATTGGAGCCGCTAGTGGACCGAACGCCTGGATATGGTAAAGCGACAACATTCATGCTTCGTACATATGCCACACTGTCCCCATCCGATTTCCTTCTATGGTCTGTCACAGGTATCTGTAGAGTGACTTCGCGCATGTGGGGGCGGAGCCTATCTGTACCGGAGTGTATTGCGGGCAGCATCAGCTCGAGGCTTAGCTAAGGGGTAAGATGCTCGTGGTAGAGAATTCAGATAGAAATAATCCCCTCTCTGCAAGCGATTGGTAGTTTTGTTCAACCAATGTCTCCTCCCAGAGCGGTCATTAGTCATAGCCCTCCCACATACCACTTGCGCAAGGTATTATTTAGTCTTTCTACTACACAGATTCCTGGGACGGACCATAACTGTGAGACATATCGAAACAGACGATATGATGAACGATGGATAGCTAGAGGAGAACCTGTACCCTACCTATATATCACCCGATTTAAATTCTTTGGATTTTTGTGTAGGGGATCATGAAAAAAGCCTAGTTTATACAACAGATATCACCACACCTGAAGAATTACAGTATCGGACTAGACGTCTTTCAGCAAATGAAGAATGGCCCAGTATTGATCGAGCGCATTCGCGGGTCTATGCGGATAATGCTAAATAGATGAATTCAATTGCATAATCAGCATTTTGAACACCTGCTGTAAAATTCTACAGTTAACATTTCATATTGTACTGTACCTTGTTCATCCAGAAACTTCATTATTGTTCAAACAAAAAGGCTTTTCTTGCGTTTGCGGATAATACTACACATATGAATTCAAGTGCATAGTCAGCATTTTGAAATATGCTGTAAAATTCTACAGTTAACATTTCATATTGTACTGTACCTTGTTCATCCAGAAACTTCATTATTGTTCAAACAAAAAGGCTTTTCTTGCGTTTGCGGATAATACTACACATATGAATTCAAGTGCATAGTCAGCATTTTGAAATATGCTGTAAAATTCTACAGTTAACATTTCATATTGTACTGTATCTTGTTCATCCAGAAACTTCATTATTGTTCAAACAAAAAGGCTTTTCTTGCGTTTGCGGATAATACTACACATATGAATTCAAGTGCATAGTCAGCATTTTGAAATATGCTGTACAATTCTACAGTTAACATTTCATATTGTACTGTATCTTGTTCATCCAAAACTTTATTCGTGTTCAAACAAAAAGGGTTTTCTTGTGTTTGCGGGTAATGCTACACAGAAGAATTCATGTGCATAGTCAGCATTTTGAACACCTGCTGTAAAATTCTGCTGCCAAGACCAACAACGACCAGTTCTGAAGATGACCCATTATAGGTCGAAACATGTAAACAAGGCACGTTAGAATTTAACACAAGAAAGTCTTATCATACATATTCCGAAACCAATGAAGATGAAACAAAGTTAATTCAATTGTAAATAATTGTATAGATAGCCTACATTGAATTTGAATGTCAGTAGAAGGACTCTACAATCTAGCACTGCGGCCTAGGAAATATATTGCGTTAACCTTCAAACTGGGAACATTCACAAGTCATACTGGTTGACTACGCTAAGGTTCGCTGCTCACCTAGCTAACCCCACTCGTTCCTAGACCAGTGAAAGTTACTCAATGAAATCAAGGGGAATTGCTGCGTAGCTTTCGGTTTCGGACCTCTGATTCATTTCGCCATCATTTATTCACATAACATTGACATCATTTCCGTAGCCCAGGTTAAGTTCATGGTGTAGCATTCTGTATTCGCAAAGAGCGCGACCGTTCGGCGGCAAAATAATATCATCCATAAGTATTATACGAACGTCGCCTGGCGGCGATAGCAGGGAGACCCGTCCCTGGTTGGCAGACAGATACATCGGGAACGTTCGCTGAGATTCACTGTATTATTGATTATTTCTCCTTCATTCCTTTATTGAATACTATAGGCCAATTCCATCATATACATGTATCTGTACAGTCCACAGTCAGAAATGTTAACCGTTACTTCGCAGAGTAAATGTTTCTACAGTATTCTAGGTTGTAATAATCTTTCCAAGAATAGATTATGTTGAGTTGCTAAAGTGGTGGCCTATGTTATCTGGGAGTCATATTAACCTCATGCAACGCGAATTATGCCATGTTCTAAATAGCACAATATCATACAACATAAATAAATATGATTTATTTAACGACGTTCGCAATTGCAGAGGTTATATCAGCGTCGCCGGTGTACCGGTATTTTGTCCTGAAGGATTTATTTTAAATGCCAATAAATCTACTGATTTAGCATTTAAACACACTTAAATGTCATCGACCTGGGCCGGGATCGAATCCGCAACCTCGAGCATAGAAGGCCAGCACTATACCAACTACGCTGTCGAGGCAGACTCATAAGATATAAAATAGTACGAAAGGTAACTAAACTATGAAAATAATAATAATAATAATAATAATAATAATAATAATAATAATAATAATAATAATAATGTATTTATAGGAATGGTCTACTCTCCAAAAAGCTGAAAGTTAGAATTTATAAAACAGTTATATGGTTGTGAAACTTGGATTCTCACTTTGAGAGAGGAGCAGAGGTTAAGGGTATTCGAGAAAGGTCCTTAGGAAAATATTTGGAGCCAAGAGGGATGAAGTTACAGAAGAATGGAGAAAAGTGACACAAAGCAGAACTGCACGCATTGTATTCTTCACCTAACATAATTAGGAATATGAAATCCACACGTTTGAGAGGGGCAGAACATGTAGCAGGTATGAGTGAATCCAGAAACACATATAGAGTGTTAGTTGAGAGGCCGGAGGGAAAAATACTTTTGGGGAGGACGCGACGTAAATGGGAGGATAATGTTAAAATGGATTTGAGGGAGGTCGGATATGATTCTAGAGACTGGATTAATTTTGCTTAGGATAGGGACCGATGGTGGGCTTATGTAAAGCCACAATGAACCTCCTAGTTCCCTAAAAGCTATTTGTAAGAAAATATAGTTGTAATTATTATGAAAATGTACTTTTGATAAAATATTAATTTCAGGTTTGCAATGTAACTGATACATTTTACTGAACTGCTAACAGTACCTTCGAACACAACTGTTACAATTACAACCTAGAACAATGTAGCTCTCTCTCTTTTCTCTCTCTCTCTCTCTCCTTCTCCCTCAGGCAGTCACTGCCTTCCGCTTGGTTATTATTTTCATTCACGTGCCGTGAAGTCGTTAAGGAAATTGTACTTCTGTGCAACATGAGTGGCGATAAATGGAGAAAACAGAATGTGAATAAATTAAAAATTCTATAAGAAATCAAAGATAATAACGGTCTGTAGTGAGTCATTCGACTGTTATTATTAAATGTTTTAAGTAAAACCTATCAGGTTTTATGCTTTGAACTTAAAACACTCGTACAATAGAAATAATATAAGTACAGAATAATTGAGGGAAAAAAGCTTTTCATTACTTGACTGGAGCGATATTTATGGTTAACAAAGTCTGAAGATTCTGTTTCTCCTTAACATTCAAATTTCACTCCATCAACATTTCCCATTCCATATAATTTCATGTTATCAAATATGTTTTCGTAATACGACTTTTGATGATGAAAGAGACTACCAACTGCTTCCATGTGCAACACTCACTGGCGTACATCACCGGTGTTATAAAGATACGCCCAATACAGTATGCACCAGTGGTATTTAATCTATGGTACACGTACCTCCAGGGATACGCAGGGTTGTCTCAAGAGGTACGCATCTCACCGACTACGTATGTAAAAATATCGACATATTTTATTATATTTAAAGATAAAACACACATGTTAGGTCAATAATACAGTGTTCATAGATTTGATAAAATACATTAAAGGTGATATGTTTCAGTTGTATGAACACTAATAAATACAATAAGATTGTTAAAGATATTAGTTATAGTCAGACATGTTTCGGAGATGCTTCTCCATCTTCAGTGACTATTTACCACGGCTGCAAAACGAAAACAATTTTAATTAATCTAATGTTTAATTATATTTAAAAAAATTAATGGCAAATGGAAAAATATAAAATATCTGAACTATGATATTTTATAAAAGTCTTTCAATAACTAGAAAAGCTAAAAAATAATGGTATAATAATTTATAACCAATATTATTATATCTTCTATGCATATGGTGATTAAAATAATATAAGAGATTATAAAAAAGTATAATGAAATTAAATAAAAATGTGATAGTAGAACTAACATTTAAAAGAGTTAACATCTTATGATGTATCTACATTCTTATGATAAAAAGTTTACACAGATCATATTTAAAAAAATAAATGAATAAAAGAAGAATGGACAAAATTGCGACTTGGGTGAAAGACTCACCAGCTGGTTCAGGTGATCGAACCGTGTTGTTGCTTGGCTTGGCTTAAAGGAGACTAACTGAGATGAGGGAAAGGACAGAAATTACGTTGACTGATACTACGTTAGTCTTTTACTATTCAAATCGGAAGTAATATAAAGATATCTTTGTATTTATTAGTGTTCATACCACTGAAACATATCACCTTTAATGTATTTTATATTTTTTTTTTTATCTGTTGATAATTATTACAGTTCACATATTTGGATTGTTTTTTTTATATGTTCATATACAGTCAACTCTGGATATAAAGAACTTGGTTATAGTGAACATTCGGCTATAGTGAACCTAAATCGTTGGTTCCGACCCGCATACATTAAAAAATACATTAATATTTCCGTTTATAGTGAACCCTCGCTTCGGTTACAGTGAACCTTAAAAATTGAAGTTACAAGAGTTACAAGTCAAACCATCTTGTGTAAAATTGAAAGAATGTGTTGACAACCACATTCTAAGTTTCTTACTCCTTAAGTCAAAGGACAAGGATAGGATCAGTGATTCCTAGACAATGAACTGTACTGTAAATCCAGCAACGCGTGACGACCTTGCCTCACTCCACCGTCGAAGGGTTGCCATTATGTTCTCAGGCACACTACTCTACTGTTATTTCTAATCTTCCACCGTCAAAGGGTTACCTTTTGTTCTCAGAAACATTTCCATTATGACGTATAGCATTGAAACAACGGATAATGAAATTGCTTTCTTTTATTAAAAGGGAACGGACATTATGTACAGAGCATAAATGAAGGTAAGATTCCGATGGCTTTCAAGCTCCATCAATCTCCTCCCAGTTTCCATGAAGTGACTCGGGAAATTCCAAGGTTCAGTACGCAGTCACACCATAACAGCATTTCTACCTGATCAGTCTGTTTCTAGTGTTCAAACAGTGAATGTACTGTACTATAAAAATGTCGAAGCGTAAAGTGTTTTCTTTGGAAGATAAGGTGAACAGTATAAGTGACATTGAACGTGGTCTTTCGCAAGCGTGTCGACAGCATAGTTTAAGTAAATCAACTGTGAATGACAGTATACAGTGTAATCCATTCCACAAAAATGAAACATTTTAATTACTGTATAGTATTTTATTTTCTTGTTCACAATATCATTCATTCCTGTCATTTAAGGTCAGGGGAGAGAGGCTTCGGATTTAGTGAAGTTCGGATAAAGTGAAAAAATTACAATGTAGTTTCAGTATACGAAGGTAAAAAAAAATTGTTTTGGGGTACGTTAGCAAAAAAAGATTGACTACCACTAATATAAACGATACCCACTGTGAGTGTTCCGGTTTCTTAAAGGATGCCTTGCGGCGAGACTCGATAGTATCAGAATAATGATCACTGTGCCAGTTACAGGACATCGAAACGGCGTCGTATTGATAACTAGGTATGTTCATATAGCTTGAGATCACTGTAAACCTGAATGGGCCGCCTTTGCAGCATTTTCGGGACAAGAAAGCCACCAGTAGTGTTTTCTAATTATTTTATATGCATCTCATTGAGGTTGTATGCATAAAGGTCGTATGTACGAGATGTGTAAGCATAAATATTTTCGCTCGCTCCCTCTGTGCACGTACGCACACACAGGTGGTTCAAAAAACGCTGAATATAAGTGCGAGGTTGAAACATATTGCAGCCTAATACACGAAACAAAACAAGAAATAGAATAAACCGAATGAAAGTAACGCCTGAGAAATATAAAAAGGAAAACTAAAAGACGAGTATTTGAAGTATAAAGAAATAAGCTGAGGGAGATAAGAGACGGCAAAATTAAATTACACAAACGGAAAGAAGAGAGTACAAAAAAGTCACAACGAACAAATGGCGAAGAGAAAAGACAATACTAATGTTAAGAAAGCAGGCAAGGAAATTTTGCGCCACGTAAGACGGGAAGCAGGAAGCAGAACTAAGGCTTAAGCAAAAGACAGCGAATATGAATTACAAATGCCGAAAGAATGAAAGTAAATAACGAAAGAAACGTTTAACGAGACAGAAGAATAAAACGGAAGGAGAGAATCTAGTATAGGAGTACTACATTTTAGATGTACAAAATTAATACTTCACATCCACAATGTTGCTATCCTTTGCAGTTTCAAAGAAATTAAGAGCATGACCTCTCATTTCAGAGTAGAGGGTAAGAGAGAGATGTTGGGGTAGGAATATTATTGAGGGCGAAATCTTCGTCATAATTCGGACAAGACATTTATTTCTTTGCTAACGAACTCTCAGTAAAGAAATTGGACATCGTTTCTTAAAATCTAATATTATACGATTTTAAAGGAAAGCATTTCTAAGCATACTGCTTGAGAAAACTTTGCTTTAAACCGCCGACCTCTTTCCACAGTTGCTCAGAGATTATGAGCAGGCTACGGTTCTGGGCACAGAAACGCATGAAGTTCAGAACGCACGGACGATAGTTTTGTGTTGGTCGAGTGGATTGGGAGATGGAGCGCATCGTTACTTCGTTTTATTTTATTTTATTGGGTTATTTTACGACGCTGTATCAACATCTAGGTCATTTAGCGTCTGAATGAAATGAAGGTGATAATGCCGGTGAAATGAGTCCGGGGTCCAGCACCGAAAGTTACCCAGCATTTGCTCGTATTGGGTTGAGGGAAAACCCCGGAAAAAACCTCAACCAGGTAACTTGCCCCGACCGGGATTCGAACCCGGGCCACCTGGTTTCGTAGCCAGACGCGCTGACCGTTACTCCACAGGTGTGGACCGTTACTTCGTGCCTCAACATGTAAACAATCCGTCACTGCACGGCACAAAATATATTTCACCCTGTACAGATGCAGTATATACAGTACATTCCTAGTGTAGATAATAAATGTCTACCATTAAAGTATTAACGTGAGTTGTAACCTTCAATCAGGTGTCCCTACGCCGAAGCCTGTTACATGTACCGCAGCCAAGCAGCAATACACGCAACGGTAATGCACATTACGGATCCACCTGAGTTGTTAGTCACCCCACACGGGTCATGACGTCATTTATACTCCGTGTACTATAAACCTCATACTGGTTACTCTGTGTCCCTAGGCTGAAGCCTAATTATGAGTAATGCCTGCAATTAAAGAAACACTTAATATTTTTCGACCCATCTGTCTATCTATATATCCATTTATTCAGCCGTCCACCCATTTATCCATATCTTCTTTCATTTATGGATCCAAGCATTCATCCATCTACGTACATAACATTTTCTATCTATGCATTCACCAACCAATCTCCATTCATCCACCCATTCCTACTATCACCTACCATATCTATCCGTTTATTTATCCATGCAACTGTCAATTCGTTCACCTATCATCCATCCATCCATCCCTTTCCATCCATCATCCATCCATCCATCCATCCACCCATCCACCCACTTCCTCATCCATTATATCTCTAACCATCCAACAACTCACCATCTAATCTTCCATCCTTCTTTCCATCTTCGGATCTACGGAATGTAACTGTCCATTCATCTACCATTTATCCATCCACTTCCACATTCACCTGTACCTCCAAAAATCCATACAATCATTCGTCCATCCACCAGCCATCCACACATCCATTCAACACTTATCCTTCTACTTATCCATATATTCATGTAACTGTATGTTCGTTCATCTAACATCTTCCCAGGCATCTATCTATGTTCTCATGCCTGCATTAACACATTCGTTCATACACACAACTAACCATCCATCTACTTATTCCCGCATTCACCAAAACCTACAATTATCCGTGCATCATCATTCATCACTCAGACACCCACCCATCCATCCATCCTCACATACATTAATAGATCTAATCCTCGGGAGAAGCGGAAAATCCTAAAGTCACCCGAGATTCTTCCTGATGCAAAAAAAGGAGGTGGAGAAGCCATCTGTAAATAATTCACGTAACTGGAAGACAGAATACGTGTTTACATGATTCCTTTGTGTAATTTTGTACATCGTGCAGGGCTATAACAACAGCTAGGTAGGCTATGTGTATGGATACATTGTGTCATCCTAGCGAAAATATCTACTCTCATAACAGTGCTTTTTGTTATTAATTTATGAACAGTCACACGATAAGATCAATTTTTAATACTCTCTAATTCTGAGTGTGTAGTATACATTGGGTATGTCATAGTCAATCAAGTGTATTTTCAGTGATGAATTCAGGCGATTGGTTGGGATGAAATTTTCCCATTCAAAGTTAAAAATTCCCCCTTCGGAAATTACGCGTGTATGTAAAATATTTTATTTTAATTTTACGCTCTTTATGAAAAGTTTAAATAAACAACTGAGTTAATAATTTTGTTTTCATTAACGAGTCCCTTGTTCTTAGTATATACGGGTCAGCCTAAATTTATATAAGTTATATATAGATTATTTCCCACTGATAAGAAATTCTCATCTTTACAAATTGTATATTATTTTATTTCATTTGGTTTTAAAATTAGGAATTAAGCGATTTATCTTTATCAAAGCATAATATATTCACGGGCTAGGCAAGTATATGATGCAATAATAATAATAATAATAATAATAATAATAATAATAATAATAATAATAATAATAGTAATAATGATGATGATGATGATGATTCAAAACATTACTATGTGGTAATAACTTATTGATAACTTCTAAGAAAACTTCATCGAATCTCCTCCTCTTCCAGAGAGAAAAAAACAATCCGAAATCTTCGCTGCATATTTTGTAAGTCTCTACTCAAACTGACAAGCAGCTTTAGTTGGGGAAAATTGTTTTTCGAAATAGATTGTAGAACTCGCTTGAACACATACACACAACTTGTAGTCTATACACTACGTAGCAGACGCGATGTTCTTACGATATTTAATACCCTAGTAGAAGAGCAATTTGGCTTCAGGAAAGGAAAAGGTACAAGGGATGCAATCGGACTACTACGAACAATCGGCGAAAGAGACCTAGAGAAAAATAAAGATGTGTATATAGTACTTGTGGACTTAGAAAAGGCATTTGACAGAGTGGATTGGGACAAACTGAAAGACATCCTGAAGAAAATAGATAAGGATAGGAAAGACAGGAGGCTGTTCAGTAACCTTTATATGAAACAACGAGTCAAAGTCAGGATAGGAAAAGAGATGTCTGAAGGGAGTGAAATAAGGAGAGGAGTACGACAAGGATCGTTTGAAATGGGCAGGGCATGTAGCACGTATGGGCGAATCCAGAAATGCATATAGAGTGTTAGTTGGGAGGTCGAAGGGAAAAAGACCTTTGGGGAGGCCGAGAGGTAGATGGGAGGATAATATTAAAATGGATATGATGATAGAGACTGGAATAATGTTGCTCAGGATAGGGACCAATGGCGGGCTTATGTGACGGCGGCAATGAACCTCCGGGTCCCTTAAAAGCCATAAGTAAGTATGACAAGGATGACCTTATCACCTAGCCTGTTCAACATCTACTTGGAGAATTTAGTGAAGAACTGTTTTCAGAACATAGGAGGAGTGATAGTAGGAGAAAGAAGAAGAAATGGCATATGATATGCTGATGATATGGCGTTGTTACCAGAAGGAGACGATACTAAGGGATATGCTACTGGAGCTAAATGACAGCTATGAGCAGTATGGGATGAAGATAAATGCAAACAAGACGAAGATCATGGTTGTCGCAAGGAAAATGAAGAAGGCAAACTTGTGAATTCTAAATGAGATAGTAGACCAAGTGGACAGCTTCAAATACTTGGGGTGTACTATAAGCAGTAACATGAGCTGCTGCCAGGAAGTCAAAAAGAGGATAGCAATGGCAAAGGAAACTTTTAATAGAAAAAGGAGCATCTTCTGCGGACCTCTGGCAAAAGAACTAAGGAAGAGACTAGTGAAGTGCTTTGTGTAGAGTGTGGCATTTTATGGGGGCAGAAACATGGACATTACAACAAAATGAAGAGAAGCGACTAGAAGCATTTGAAATGTGAATATGAAGAATTGAGTGTGAAATAGGCAGAATAAGAAACGAAGCTGTGTTGGAAAGAGTGGGGGAAGAAAGAATAATGCTGAAACTGATCAGAAACACAAAAAGGACACTGGCTGAGGAGGAACTGCCTACTGATGGATTCACTGGAAATAATGGTGAACGGGAAAAGAGTTCGGGCCAGAATAAGATATCAAATGATAGACTACATTAAGATAAGTGGATCATATGCGAAGACTAAAAGGAAGGCAGAAAATAGGAAACATTGGAGAATGCTGGGTTTGCAGTGAAAGACCTCTTCTTAGGCAGAATACGTATGTATGTATGTATGTATGTATGTATGTATGTATGTATGTATGTATGTATGTACGTACGTACGTACGTACGTACGTACGTACAGGGACATTATTTTATTTTTACTTCAATTTTTATTATACCTGAGTTTTTTAATGTACTTCACTCCCACCCCTTCTACTAATGAAGTTCAACCGTCCTCCATACAGATCCAAGACCGCATATAGCCTTACGATCATAGTAAACAGTACGTTCCAAAAATATGTTCGCGTTTTCCAGTGACGAAAGAGCTTTCAATATTGAATCATTTTCACGCAGGTACTGTCGTCCATTTGCCTACGGTGTATCTCGGTTCCCCCACCAGCTTTTATTCGCCAGCTAGTGGCTGGGCTGTCTTACGTTAGCTCTTTTCTGAGAACATTAATTTCTGTTAGGAATTGGACGTCTACGTAATATTATACAACTGCTTAAAGTAACTTAAATAGAAGGTTCTCGTTAAGTAATTAACTGTCACGTGATTTCCTCCCTTTCTACGACCCTACGACATGACCACTTGGACTGACAGTAGATATTATGTCTGAGTAATTTTATCTTTTCGGATCGGGCAGGAGTGAAGATTGAATTTACAGTACGTAAGGTACTAGTTTTAGAGTAGGTACAGAATTATTTCAACATGAGTTACTAGTACGAAAGACGAAACTGGTAATTGGGATTAGGTGTGGTACAATAATCTATAGTCCGATAATATGCACTTTAGAACTGAAGCTTCTATCGAAATGAACGGCCATCATTTTTAAAAAATGTGTTTAAATATCCATATTATGATTATTTTCAATTTAACTTCATTCTCTATATTGTACGCTAATGCGCTGTAGACAGTATAATATACACTGCATAATGAATACGTCCACATGGACAGCTCAGTTCGTGAGTAAAAACACTAATTGTTAATACTGTACTGTATTTTGATTAAACAAAAACCTAATGAAAATGATCAAACTCAAAAGCGCGATATTTCCTAGTTTACGTAAATGGATGAACTACTTTTCTTCCCTAGTAAAGTGATTTGTTTGTATATTACGCGAGTATCATCGAACTCCAGTCGTGGAAGGGGGTACAAAACGGCGTTGATCCAGAAGTATAGCCAAGTTAATATTAAAAATGTTAGTAAAAATAAAATGACGTCCCTGTATAATCCCTAAATTCGGACTTCAACTCACTTTGGAACTGTATGCGTGCGAAGGTTTTACAATTTATGCAAGTACAGAACTGGAATAATAATTACACGTGGTTGTGTGTGCATATGAGAGTTTCCAGTTTTACAACTCTTTCAGGTATAATTTGATCTAATGTATTAGACCTATAACTAGGCTCCATATTCCAGCTACCTAAAGACTGAAATTAAAGACGTATTGGGTGTATACTACGCCGAACACAGGTAATGCAACGGATAAGGATATAAAAAAACAGGTCGTCGCTACGTGTTCTTGGCGTACAGTCAACACCCGACATTCTGAAGCTATACTAATAAACACATGCTTGAGCCGTGATGTTCATTGTCGTCGTGATTCTTGCAGTGAATGATTTTATATTGCAAGAAATTCTTTTTCGTGTTTCATTAAGCCATTGCATATGTCGCCCATTACTGAAAACCACTAATTTTCGATGTAGGTCTACTTTTCTAGAAATTCCCTGAAATGTAGATTATTTAATTTATTAATTATTGGGATGTTAGCAATGAACATCATGGTAGGCTACACAAATCCATACTAAACGTCGAGCTAATATCTTCATACTTTTCAGATTGTGATGGTACTGGTTCTTTTGAATTACGTTCAACACACTTTCTGCGCCTTTCGCTATTGTAGTATTTTTCAGTGCACTGTTTTTGTTACCTACACGTTTATTTTACACAATTTATATGTAATGTTGTGTATATTGACAGTGAAAATATAGGCCTACGTTCAAATATCCTCAACTATGCCCTGCAATATTACACGCTTGAGCGTCTTAACTAAGGCATTTTACCTCTGCAATGAACCTTCAATCCAGGGTTGCAAGATAAAGAAAACACAACCGTCGTACCAACTTATTAAAAATGTCGTACTTCAGCATAAAATTGTCGTACATTTCTTACCTTACTATTTTTATAGAATGTACAAACATATTTCACAATACACTAAAAAAAAGTGATTGAAAGGCCTCTTTATAATTATAGCAGCAAATTTTTGTTCAAATAAAGAACATTACTACTGTAATTTTTATTGTTCACATCCACAATGACATTTAACATTCAAACAAATCACCATTTCTTCATCAACACTGTCAGCTCCGTAAAGCATTCACGATGACGCTTGATAAGTAACATCATCAGTATATTGAAAGTCAGCAGAAACTTGTTTTTGGCCAGCGCGACGGAGATATTTAGGCTAATATTAATCAGTGTTTCAGCTGATAATTACATCAAATTAATCCACCTGCAGTCCACTCAAATCCGACATCGCTATAATATCGGCGCGTTTAGACTTCTTAATCCTACTGCGGTACTATTTCATTGATAAAAGACTTCCATTGCCGAATATATAAGGAAGATATCAGATCTCTGAACTCGTATTATTTTGACATAATTGCGCAGTACAATGAAACCTAGAGCTGAAGATGACCAATTATGACTTGCGTGGCAAGCGTAGCCACCATATCAATTTTCAAAACATCTTTTACACCTTTAAAGGATGTTTAGTTTTTAAAATTAGTCAACGATATACTGAATGAAGAAAACTTGTCTAAAAGGGACGAATTAACCTTTGATTTTATTTTAATTACAGATCAACATTATCCGTTCAAATTTTTTTTTCCTTCATTAAAATAGTCGTACAAAATAGTGTACGATAGAGTTCGGTCGTGCCTCGTACAATTAGTCAAAATAGTCGTATGCGTACGACTATAGTCGTACGTATGGCAACCCTGCTTCAATCAGTCACAAAGATGTAGTTATTTAAATAATATGACTAGTAAGAGCAGTGATCGATAAGACTACTCACTATGACGCGTCCAGAAGAGGGCAGAGGATGCGTAACTATTTTGTATACGAATGTACCTGTACCTGCGCTGTGACGTCACATATACTTCGAATCAGGCAACCTCATTCCAGCTTATAGGTAGTTGGAATAAGAAGCCTACCTATAACAATCTGACTTACCAACGGTCAAGGCATGTACAAACGGCAAAGAGGAAGTAATCAAAGAGAGAATGGTGCAGAAAAGTATCTGAGTACGGAAAGATAAACACAACACTCTTTACAACAAGAAGGAAGACGATGACTGTCTGGTGGCACTTTGCGAGGATGAGGGACCGGTGATCGCTGATGACACCCATCTTGCATCATCTGGCGCCGTTAGAAGCGCGTGGCGGCTGATAGACTCTCCCGCCAAACCGTTGTGACATATATCGATTAGCGCGTGCACAGTTTAATATTTCTCCGCCGAGTAATGGCGCACAACAATGAAACAGCTGACTGGCACCCCTCCTCGATGACCGCCGTCATTCCAGATGCATCTCCGTCCTTCCGTGACATTTTAATCCCACGGTGCCTTAAATTACCTTTAACCTTTTCAAAACGTTGACCTTTTTGATTTACAGAGCCTAAAACACAAAAGCCGCGCAGACGGACGGACGGACAGACGGCAACGTTCTTCTAATTTATATGCACTACGCACGACATAAGAATTAAGTGCGAAGAGTTCGTATTATTACTGCTGGTGCTGCCCTCTGTGTTGTCCTAGATAACTAAATCAAACTGCCAGTCACAGGAGGCCATGCTGAGCAGAAGAATGAGCTGTGAAACCTTCAACACTTTCAAGCGGCCTCGATCTTTCAAGTGATACGCATGACTTACAATTGAAGGGTAGAAACGATGTCACAGCCATTTGGAACCTTTTTTTTTTTTTGTATTTTTTAAGCATAAAATGAGAACCCAAGTCGGCACGTGCTAATCTGAAGAATTCAGAACACAGTTCTCTATTAATAACATAAAATGTTTATTGATAACTACATGAAACAATAATAAATATAATTATAAAAACTAAGATGCACTTGAGTTTAAACCGGGGACTCCTTTTCAATGCATTGCAACTAAAGGCTGGTTCACAATAAACCGAGAAAGGAAACGACAACGAGAACGAGAACGGAAATAATGTTAAAATAAATTATTTTAAATGTGAGCATTCACAATAGTTAATTGTGAATTCTGACATTTAAATACATTTATGTTAACATTATTTCCGTTCTCGTTCTCGTTGTTTCCGTTCCCGGTTCATTGTGAACCAGCCTTAAGCTACAACAACGCTTGTTTTTAATGTGCCTATTACACTTTTACTACATCACGCTACTTTTGACCAATAAAACTGTCTGAAATACGTGTTTCAACCAATCATGGCTGCTTATCGCTACAATTTTATCACTTCCCTAGTATTTGTTTATTTTATCACTTCCCTCGCATTTGTTTGTTTTTATCACTTCCCTAGCATTTACTTCTTTGTTTACAACGTTTCAAACAGAAAATTCTTTACGGTACTATAAAACATGCTTTGTGATCGTCATTTGTTTACCGCATAGATAGTCAAACTGAAAATTCCGGCTATGTTCAAACGTTTTGCTGAAACTAACATTAGTGAAATAGAATTTTAGCAAGTCAATTAATATTTTATTGTATTAGAGTACTTTATTTCTTCTAATCGCGTAACAGTCAATTAAATCTCACTCGAGTTTTGATTTTCTCTAGATAGATCAAAACCCCTAGTGAGATTGCTGTTTATAAAGTTCCTCTATTATAATAAGGGTAATACTTACTTATTTACAAATGGCTTTTAAGGAACCCGCAATTAACTACCGCCCTCACATATTCCTACCATCGGTTCCTATCCTATGCAAGATTAATCCAGTCTGTACCATTACCTATATCCCACCTTCTTCAAATCCATTTTTATATTATCCTCCCATCTACATCGCGGCCTCCCCAGAGGTATTTTTCCCTCCGCCCTTCCAACTAACACTCTATAATCATTTCTGGATTCGTCCATAAGTGCTACATGCCCTGCCCATCTTAAAAGTCTGGATTTAATTTTCCTAATTATGTCAGGTGAAGAATATAGTGCGTGCGGTTCTATGTTGTGTAACTTTCTCCATTCTCCTGTAACTTCATTCCTTTTAGCCCCAAATGTTTTCCCAAAAACCTTATTCTCAAACAACCTTAATCTCTGTTTCTCTCTCGAAGTGAGAGTCCAAATTTCACAACCATATAGAACAACCGGTAATATAACTGTTTTATAAATTCTAACTTTCAGATTTTTTGACAGCAGACTAGAAGACAAAAGCTTCTCAACCGAATAATAACAGGGTAATACCACAGTCTTATATACATAGTCATGATGCTCAATATGTAATAAATATGCATCCATACATAGTTGCTGACCACTAGGATCGCTACTATCGCCTCATTACAGACAATGCGAAATAGTACCTGCACAGTCTATTGTTCCTAGCAACCTCAGCAACTCAAGCTTCGTGACTATAATAGAAAAGCGAGAGAAATAAATTGTATCTATATTAGCACGGACGAATTAATATCTAAAAAATTGTGTATGACATACATTTTAAAAATGATTTTATTTTACTCGTCGGGTTGCTCCACTCTACCTGCGGCCTCATTTTGCAAAGATCCTTTTCACAAAATAAATTTTGATGTATAACTATTTCATCCGAAATAACTACTATTTCTCCATTACCGAATCAACAATATTATTCAAGTCACACAACAGCACCGAAGTGGATATTTTTAGCACTGATATAAAATAAACATGCAGAAAACAAAATCTAATACCATTTTACCACTAAAATAATCAATAGTAGAGTGTCATATACGCAGCCGCCACTGATGCAGTAATTCGCGTTACACAAGCAGAAAATGAACCGAGCCACACAGATGATTAGTCCAGCATATGATTAACTGTAGCATGTAACTATAGGCTTCCACTCATTAGGTGACGTTAATTATGGGTCACTGTAGATATGCGCGTTTTCTGTGCAGTCCGACCAACAAATCAACACACGCAAGTCGCCAAAGTCAAATGACTGCTGCAAAGCGCGTGTTCATTATGCTTCTACTCGTCTGCTGTGTTGAATTGCTTAAAAGCGCCTCGACGGATCAAAAGTATCAATCATGGAGAGTTTTAATATTTTATTTCATATTTTTATACACAGTAAAACAATTCAGAGAGAATTCATATTAAAAATTTGAGCTGTATATTTAATTCAAAATAGACTTATAGAGATTTAAAAGGCATGATGGGGCCGATAAGCTAACACATAGTAATTAAAGTTTTATCATGTACCGTCAATCTATTTAACAAATTTATTGGTTTTACAATAATTTGTTACATTTATTTGATTTTAAACGTTTTCGGCTTTATTAAGCCATCTTCAGAAAGTTCATGCCCATATACATGGGATTGGTACAAGTGCATACAATACAAATAAATAAACCAATAAACATGACACTCTATGTCTAATTACTTCCATAGAGTGTCATGTTTATTGGTTTATTTATTTGTATTGTATGCACATGTACCAATCCCATGTATATGGGCATGAACTTTCTGAAGATGGCTTAATAAAGCTGAAAACGTTTAAAATCAAATAAATGTAACAAATTATTGTAAAACCAATAAATTTGTTAAATAGATAAGCATAAATAGATAAAACTTTAATTACTAAAGACTTATAGAGGTTCATACGAAACAGTATGCTAACTGTACCATAACGTATTAAAGTCATATCTGAAATTCATAGTTCAATCCACAAGACTGTCTGTCCTAAGTAGATAGACAGGACAGGACAGGACAGGACAGTACAGGAGAGGACAGACAGACGCCATGAAGGCACTTGGAGGTCATGGAAGTAGAGCCCTATGCTTTCCATGACCTCGGCACTAGAATGAGGTGGTGTGGTCGGCACCACGCTTCGACCGCCTTTTACCCTCGGGAAAGACCCGGTACTCAATTTTATAGGAGGCTGAGTGAACCTCGGGGCCGTTCTGGAAGTTTGACAACGAGAAAAATCCCGACACCACTTGGGATCGAACCCCGGACCTTCCATTCCGTAGCCAGCTGCTGTACCAACTGAGCTACCCGGCCGCCCAGTAAAATTGTAATAGTCAAAATAAATACTCCTTTCAAGTTCAGAGAAAAAAAAACAATATTTGTACTCTGGAAATATTCGTTCTGCGTCACAAGACGTTACTGGAGCAAATCCGAAATATGATACAGTATTTCTTACTATCGTCAGGTGAACAACAACTTTGTGAATCTAATAGTGTATCTCGTATGTGGCACATAATATTAAATCCATAATTGTTTTCAATAAAAAAATTTCATGTCTATCGTAATGATAGCTAGGAAGTTCGTATCGTATTTCGGATATTGAACTTGGACTGTAACACAACCGAATGCACAGCAGCACGAGACGTCAACATTCAACGAAGAATAATCCGGGAAAAAATAAACATGTCACACACTTCTGTTTGCATAATTATTTAATAACAAATGAGTTTATTCTTTTGGAATCATGCATAATATTAACATTACGTAAATAATACAATAATAACAGAATAGCTCACTTTGTTCAAAACCTAAAATATTAATATAAATTAACAATATTCCTCAAACTATTCACGACTGAACACAGCTTCACAGAATGCCACTATGTGTTGTTTATGTGAGTATACTGTGTATCGTCTGTAGAGATCGGGAGCAGGGCGAGGCGCGAGTGACATCTATACTCCTCGCTGTATTCAACTGAAATCTAATGTTTTGGTACGAACTTACTACCTATGACTATGACTATGAGACAGAGTTGGTGTGGATGAAAAGGAGAGGTTGGGAAATGACGGTGAAAATGATGATGATGACGACAATGGTGATGTTGACGACGACAACGATTACAACGAGTGCGGCGGCGTGAAGATCAAAACTGTAAGCAAAACGGTTTCAATCTTTATGGTGATTGTATGCCATGATTTTTGTGCAAATTTCGAGGAAAACAGGGGAAGCACTTAGGTGAGACAATTTATTATTGTTGATTTAATCCTGTGTTTTTTGAAAACAGGATCAACATATTTCTTTCATTATTGTGATGTACTGAACTACGTGTCATATTTCCGTGCAGTAATTCTGCGTTATCATACGATGAAGGATCAGTGGAGCGCAGAAAATTTCTCTCCGACACCGGCATTCGAACTCGGATTTTCAGCTCTACATGCTGACGCTCTGTCCACTAATCCACACCGAATTCCAATTCCGATGCCGGATTGAATCCTCTCAGTTTAAGGTCCACCTCTTAGTTTTCCCTTTAGTGGCCAACCCTCATGCACTGTGTCACAGATGTGTGACAGTGGCACAATGTCCGACATACTAATGTGCAGAGGTGCACTCATTACGAGTGACTAAGTGGCCGGGATCCGACGGAATGAGCGCCGTCTTAAATCACTAAGTGATTATTGTGATGTAGGCCTACCAAAATACATGTGATATTTCCGTTTAGGAATTCTGCGTTATTATATGATGAAGGATCAATGGAGCGGAGAAGAATTCTCTCCGGCACCGAGATTCGAACCCGGGTTTTCAGCTCTACGTTCTGACGCTCTATCCACTAAGCCACGGCGCTCATTCCATCGGATCCCGGCCACTTAATCACTCGTAATGAGTGAAAGTTAGTATGTTGGACATTGTGCCACTGTCACACATCTGTGACACAGTGCATGAGGGTTGGCCACTAAAGACAAAACTGAGAGGTGAAGCTTAAACTGATAGAATTCAATCCGGCATCGGAATTGGAATCTGGTTTGGCTTAGTGAATAGAGCGTCAGCACGTAGAGCTGAAAACCCGGGTTCGAATCCCGGTGCCGGAGAGAATTTTTTCTCCGCTCCACCGATCCTTCATCATATTCCTTTCAGGTAGTAAAGTTCAGTCAACATTCACCAAAAGATAGTTGATGAAGGAGTCCAAGGTTCTGCATGTGCTAAATTTACTTGCTGAACCGTGTAAATTGGGGGCTGCAATCCAATTCCTACAATTTTTAGAAATTTAATAGCGCTACGAACAGAAGGATAGACAGACGGGCGAGATACGTCCCCTCGGGTCTCCTTTATCGCTTTGCGCAATAATTGATATTCCCTCTGGGAAAGTGGCTGAAACTGACACCGTAATTGAAATCACCGCATAAAAACAATCATCTAAATTCAGGCCTGATAAAAGTAGGGAAAACAAAGAGCAAAGTATTTGTCAAATGGAACAGTATTTTAGCAAAGACAATAAACCAGGAGGAGGAGGCGGAGAAGAAGAACACGGCATTAATTCGGCCATAAAGTTAGTCATCTGTCATACTCTATCTACCGGCAGCTACAGTTACTATTGCCTCCGTATTAAACTTATGTCTAGGGGTGGAGGAAGAGTAAATAAAATATCCTGAGATAAGAGCTGCTTTACGATGATTCTAATGGAGGACTGGGGGATGGGGGACGAGCCCTCTAGAAGCCCCCTGATCCGGCTTATTAAACCTATAAACGGAATGACGGGGGCTTACATCATATTGACCTAGAGAGCAAGTAGTTATAAGATGGTGGAAGAATGACTCCTTTTTGAGAGAGAGGAAGAAAAAATTGCTAAGAAAAGAAATAGAGATCCTCCCCTCTGTAACAACCCTCTCCTGACTCCTTTCTCATCCCACTCTCTTTATGCAGGAGGGGTTCTAGTAAAGGAAATGCATTAGATGGGGGAACCCATTCCTCTTTGCTTCTTAAACTCGTCAAGAATCTTTCCTTGAAGGAAAATTGCTCACACACTCAGAAAGAGAGAGAAAGAGAGACTTGAGATGAATTATTGAAGGTTTCAAGTTTCATCCTGAGCCATGCAAATTAATTAATAGCCATTTTTATTACGATGTTGTCTTGCTTTTACTTTCAAAGTAACCGTGACGAATTAAGTTACCATTGCGCATGCGTGATATTGTAGGGAAACTGTCGAAAATTCTTACTGCCAGATAAATTGTTCTGTATACTTAAGGCGTTTAAAAACCGAAAAGAATTATATAGCCCTATTTTATTTCAAGATTAACTCTAGTTTCATTTTTTGCTACATTTGTGAAATGTTCTAGATTTGGCCACATCTGCTGTCTTTCGAACTCTATAACTTGAATTCTACTCACTGTTCTCCTGTATCATTTTTTGTATTCTACAGGTATTGGAGAAAAAATAGGAGTATAAGGGTACAGTACATCAGTTATTCATCGATTTCAAAAAGGCATATGACTCGGTTAAGAGAGAACTTTTATATAATATTCTTAATGCATTTGGTATTCCCAACAAATTAGTTCGATTAATTAAAATGTGTCGCTGTGAAACTTACAGCAGAGTCCGTAAAGGCCAGTTTCTATCAGATGCTTTTCCAATTCACTGCGGGCTAAAGCAGGGAGATGCACTATCACCTTTACTTTTTAACTTCGCTCTAGAATATGCCATTAGGAAAGTCCAGGATAACAGAGAGGGTTTGGAATTGAACGGGTTACATCGGCTTCTTGTGTATGCGGATGACGTGAATACGTTAGGAGAAAATCCACAAACGATCAGGAAAAACACGGAAATTTTACTTGAAGTACGTAAAGCGACAGGTTTGGAAGTAAATCCCGAAAAAACAATGTATATGATTATGTCTCGTGACGAGAATATTGTACGAAGTGGAAACATAATAATTGGAGATTTATCTTTCGAAGAGGTGGAAAAATTCAAATATCTTGGAGCAACAGTAAAAAATATAAATAACACTCAGGAGGAAATTAAATGCAGAATAAATATGAGAAGTGCCTGTTATTATTCGGTTCAGAAGCTTTTGTCATCTAGTCTGCTGTCAAAAAATTTGGAAGTTAGAATATTTATAAAACAGTTATATTATCTGTTCCTTTTTATGGTTGTGAAAGTTGGACTGTCACTTTGAAAGAGGAACATAGATTAAGGGTGTTTGAGAATAAGGTTCTTAGGAAAATATTTGGGGCTAAAAGGGATGAATTTACAGGAGATTGGAGAAAGTTACACAACGGAGAACTGCACACATTGTATCCTTCACCTGACATAATTAGAAACATTAAATCCAGACGTTTGAGATGGGCAGGCCATGTAGCACGTATGGGCGAACCCAGAAATACATATAGAGTGTTAGTTGGGAGACCGGAGAGATAGACCTTTGGCGAGGCCGAGACGTAGATGGGAGGATAATATAAAAATGGATTTGAGGGAGGTGGGATATGATGATGGATACTGGATTAATCTTACGCAGGATAGGGACCGATGGCGGGCTTATTTGAGGGCGGCAATGAACCTGCGGGTTCTATAAAAGCCATTTGTAAGTAATTAAGTAAGTAAGTAAGTTCTCCTGTAGCTCTTACTAAAATGTGGAGTTAAACAAAAATAACAGTACGAATCTCTCCCATTGGCTATCGGAAAAATAATACGACTGGAAGAACCGTAATGTTGGTAGTTCTCATAATAATTTGGTGTTTTTTAGCAATTTAATGATTTTTATTCATAGGCTAATTGAAATCTGATTTTTACGGGTTTATTTTACGATGCTTTATCAACTGCTATGGTTATCTAACGTCTGAATGTAATGAAGGTGATAATACCAGTGAAATGAGTCCACGGTACAGCGTCGAAAGTTACTTAGCATTTGCTCATTTGCTCTTAATGGGGTGAGGGAATACCCCGAGAAAAAAACTCAACCAGGTAATTTGTCCCAATCAACATTTGAACCCGGGCCCAATAAAAACATGGGTTAGGGCAACTCAACTCTTGGATTGTCGGTTTCATCTCTGCCAGGATCGACCTAGTTGGCGAGTAGGTAAAGCGCTGGCCTTCTATGCCCAAGGTTGCGGGTTCGATCCCGGGCCAGGTCGATGGCATTTAAGTGTGCTTAAATGCGACAGGCTCATGTCAGTAGATTTACTGGCATGTAAAAGAACTCCTGCGGGACAAAATTCCGGCACATCCGGCGACGCTGATATAACCTCTGCAGTTGCGAGCGTCGTTAAATAAAACATAACATTTTAACATTTCTTTGCCAGGTGTGGTGGCGTAAACTACAGAGTATTGCCGTAGCAAGAATGTTCAAAGACAATTCACCTCACACCGGTAAGTGGCTTACGCATTGTTTGGTTTGTCCTATTTACGTCCACAAGAAGTAGATGGTTGCTTTATTTTTTATATGACTGAGGTTAAGCCAATATGCCCAAAAATTTAACAGTTTGGTGACTATCTTGTAGATTACTGGCGATGACGCATTCCCCCGTACAATATGGACCGAACAGTCGTCTGAAATCACTCACACAACCAACGTATGTAAGGAGTTTCATAGAAAATTCAACGCCTTATTTTACAGCTCATCCCTAAAAATAATTTATTTCGTAGTTCATATAAATCTGAATCTAAGAAACTCACTCTATGGAGGCCGACTTTTGAATTTTGTTTAATTTCTTCTGTCCCTAGGAAACGTTTATTGACCTCTGTAAAGGTTGTATAGTGATTTCAGCTTCTCTTATATTTGTGCCACAGGTACGATAAGATAAATTTATTTACTAAACTTTAAGCAGGGGAGGAAAATTCATTTTTCTTTTACATCACATTATATTGCATTTCCTTATCAGCACACAATAATTTAGGGGACAACTTCAGATAAAATTACTAATTACTTTTTCTGAATACATTTGCATGTAATTTAATACATCATGTGGCCTACAAATTTCAACACAGAATTTCATATTTCATTTTCGTATAAAATGAACTTCATACTATTATCAGTAGGTGTACTAAACGTAGGCTACATTGTGCTAGGCAATCCGGATAAGTTTCATAGATGAAGAAATGAGATAAATTATTGGGAAAGTGAAAACATGTACGTATATGTTTTTGTGTGTCAAAAATTTGATAAATTGCACTAGAAAAGAATAACGTACCTTATGGAGGTACTGCTACTTCCAGGATAAGCCCGAACAAGGGTTAAATATTACAAAGTAACTTCCAACGAAGAAAAAATTCATATTCTATTATTATTTAAAGATGTATAGGCCTAATCAATGTAATTACAAGACCATCAGAAACCCCTTGAAGATTTCTTACATTGTCTCTGGGTAAATTCGTTTAATTGTTTATAATAGGAAACTCTTAATGCTGTAGATTTGTCGCAGATTATACGCATAATTATCATTAAAGATTGCTTCTTTTTTATCAAAAGTAACCGTGTTCTCGTTTTATGATACACCTAGCATGATGTGCATTTTTAACAATAATATGTGCGGCATGTTCATATAATGTCTCCATCTCATAGCCAAACCACATTCTACATGATCAGTCACACGCCTGTGTCACTCTATTGTTTTAATTCTGGAACCAGGTTATTATAGCCTACTCGGTTCAAAACTGTATTTCACAATATTCTGCACCTTTTCCATTTGATGCTATAATATAGCATCAAATGGAAAAGGTGCAGAATGTTGTGAAATACCATCATATTATGATGGTTCTAATATGTATAACGAGAGGCAAAATAAATAGAACGCTACGTTGTGAATAATTCATTAGTCAATATCCCTGCCGAATGTCTCTGTCATTGGTTTTACAAGTTAAGATTGAAGATATGGGTTGAAATTGAGAGCAGTATATTCCGCGATTTCAAGTTAAATTTGTTAGTCTATCCTTCTCCATCTTTGAAACATCATCCCTGTCAAGAGACTTTGTTGAGACCTTGTAAGTAATTCAACTTTTAAATATAAATTTATTGATTTTTCCAGTCTCGGTCCGTAACACCAAGAGTCTCTTGAAAACTTGAATGACAGTGAAACGCTGAGGAAAGTTCCTTAGAACTGCTTTAAAATTATATACAGAAAAGCGTTGAAATCCACTTACAATATTCAGTGAAAATGCATTACTACAATCATAGGGAAAACATTAGGCCTATCATAAACTTATTTTTCATTACACTAATCATAAATTATGTCCGTTACATACCACAGATCCGCACATTGCTTCGAGGTACATAGGTTTATTCAAACCCAATTTTATTGGAATGCATTTCACTCATAATGTGCTAAATACCTTTAAATATAATAATAATAATAATAATAATAATAATAATAATAATAATAATATTAATATTAATAAATTTAGCTACCCTTATGAAAAGGTTGCAAGAATTGACAAAGCGTATTACATATAATTTGGAAATACACCTAAAAGGTAAAATGATATACATTTGAAACGGTTCGGAAATCGAATATACGAAATGTCAGAAAAATTTACACCTAAGTAGCGTTTGTGCTCATTTACAGTTAAGAAAGGGGAAAAATCATCAAATAGGTTAGATTGATTTGAATGCCATATACCGCGAGAATAATAATAGTACGTATTTATTGGCATTGGTATCTAAACCAATCAACAGCCATCGCTTAAGATAACTTGAAATTTCCATTATCACTCCCATACAAGTGATTTCTCAACATACATACATACATACATACATACATACATACATACATACATACATACATACATACATACATGCACATGGAATTATAGGATGGGGTAGCTTATTTAAAACCAATTTTAAACCACTTTATTTATTACAGAAGAAAATAATTAAAATATGTCTTCATAAACCTATTTATTTTCCATGTACACCCCAGTTACTTTATGGTGACAGTTCATCGACGCGAGAGAGGAGAAGGTTCGACTGTGGAAGGGAGACCGATCCGAGACGGAGGGAATGGAGGGAGAGAAATACAGTCATATTAGAAATGAAGTCTCACGTTGAGCTCTCGCACGTTGTGGCGTCTGCACAATTTTGAGCTCCTGTCACTGTGTTCATTTCATACTCCGGAACAATAGTCACTAATAAACTCTAAAGAAGTAAACTAACATGTAAATGCAATGAGCAGCAGTTCGGAACAATAATAAACACTAAAGAAGTAAACTAATGTGGAAATACAATGAGCAGCAGTTCGGAACAATAGTCACTAATAAACACTAATGTGGAAATACAATGAGCAGCAGTTCGGAACAATAGTCACTAATAAACACTAATGTGGAAATACAATGAGCAGCAATCGAATCATTATATTTAACAGTTAATCACTAATTAACAATGAGATAATTTGTAGAAACAAAAGCCGCCCTAAATAAGGGTTCGATAGATCGGCCTACTAATCAATTCATAAAGAATAATAAGTAAACAAAACAATTTTGTGACACTTGGAAAGAAAAAGAAAAAACATTAAGATAAGAAAACGTAGGAAATCATTTACAATAAAAATTTTGTTGGGTACAAATGATTACTAATTACAGCTAAGGATGATTTTAACACGTGAGATCCTATGGCATCAATCGTTGCATCAGAAATTTTATATTGTTTAAGTTGATTTAAAGTTTCACGTGGGATCGTGCCACGGGCACCGAACATGAGCCCAAAAACTGTCCAATGTGTAATGTGGTATTGTGCTCCAAGATGCTGACAACAAGGCTCATATATGACTTGTTTTTCACGACACACCTCTTGTGGCTGTTGCTCATGCATCTCAAAACGGATTGTAGGATCAAGAATGACACCCTTATCCTTCTGCCGATCAATTATGATGATATCAGCCCGTCTAGTACAGCCATCAGAAGAGACGCAACAAACCTCCTCATAAACCTCATAGGAAGCATTCTGACGGATTGAAGCTGCGATGAGAGAACGAACCGTATTATGTCTGTTGATTCGGAGCAATTCTCCATGATGGCAGAAACCCAAGACGTGAGGAAGCGTTTCTTGCTCGTCGCATCTTCTGCAACGGGTTGAGTCAAGAGTTCTACCAGGGAGAGTACGTACAGGTATTGTATTATAGTTCATCTTCATGGCTTGCATCCACTGACTGCTCGAAAGTCCTTTTTTGGTTGAGATCCACGAATTACCTTTCTTCCAATGAGAATAGAAAACAACTCCCAAACCTTTACTTTTCAGTTTGCTCCATTGGTGAAAAGAATCTCCACGCAATGCTTTTCTTAGTTTTTGAGAAGAAAAACGTTCAGAGCAATCGAAGGTAATTGGTAATTGTTTGATGCAATGTTCAATTTCGTTTTGAAGATTTCGAGTGGCTGCTACATGAGGGTTGTCAACGTGTAAAAGTCTTTGACAAATATTTAAGTGCTGAAGGTAAGCTTCCCACTGGGCTTTAAATACTCCTAAACCTCGCAATCTTCTTGGTGCATACAACATAGCATCCGGGGTGTCAGTAGGAATGTTAATCATTTCCTTAACAGCGCTGCGAATTAATTTGTCAATATCAGATAGAAATTTCACTTTAAGATCTTTTAAAGGAGCACATTGGAAGGGGTAAACAAACTGAGGCCAGATATATTGATTTAATATATTTATCTTTTGGTCAGGCATGAGTAAGGGTGAAGTGACCAGCTGATTAAGATTTTTTGTCAGTTTTTCAATTAGTTGCGCCGCATTAAATTTTATTTCATCATTAAAAGTAATGCCAAGATATCTTATAACTTCATCCGATTTGATGCAAGATATTTCTTGTCCATCGATCAAGGTGAGGGAATCAGAGCAGAGACATCCTTTACGTAGGTGTATAACATTACTTTTATGCGGGTTTACTTCAAGACCAATTCTAGCTAAGGAATTCATAGTCAGCGATGTTGAATATTGAGCGGCAGATTTATTTTTACACAATAATACTAGATCATCCGCAAATGCAAGAATGGAAATACCGGTAATGTTCATCAGTGCTTCACTGTTACCTTTCCCATCATCATCATCATCATCATCATCATCATCATCATCATCATCATCATCATCATCATCATCATCATCATCATCATCCATGTGAATGATGGGGCGGCCTTCTTCTCTGTACTTCTTTATTTTCCTCAAACACTGCAAACTTTCGGCCCTAATGCTGTGATGCACCATCACAATTTGGCAATTATTCTGTGTTTTTTTTTCCAATGAAATTCTAATTTGAAAATAACTTTCCTTAAAGTCGAGATACCTCCCTGAAAGTCAATGGTCTTTCAATTTCAATAATATATATTTTTTAAGTGTGGGTCACTCTTTCTGTGAAATATAGAACTCGTGCTTTGGTTCGTCTTATGACAGCTTCATTAAAGTTGTCCACAGTTGATTTCGGCGCCGATTATCAATGTCTTTAGTCTCCCTTATTATTTGGCTAACACAGCTCTCAGACAGCGGTAAACTCTGCTACAAGTTTTCCAACATTTGTTACGTTTTTTCTTCCGACGCTATCTTCATAAAGTGCTACACGTTGCTTACGACTTCTCACGAATGCGAATGCAATACCCGACCTTTCAGTTTGCTTCTAACAGGCAGAATTTTCACAAACAGAACATAGCAGTGAATCTAGACAATAACTACTACATACTAAACAATACAAAACAGAAGCACTACAACTATTTAAGTAACCAAATGAAATGTACGTAACAAACACACTAAATTGCAATATACAAGTGGCGGTGTAGTACGTCCTTAGCGCGACTGTACGCCCACACTAACGTTCCCGAGATGTGACCGCTAGCGCAGCCAGGGGAAGACTAAAATGAACACCCCTTCGAACAAGCAGTGAACTCGCCCAAACCACTGCGTCGCCAGGCCAGAGCTGTCACCATAAAGTAACTGGCCTGTAAACATTTTTTTTTAGACTTTAATGTTCTTAAAGTAAGACATTTTATCATATTGTATTAATACAATTTCTTTATTTCTTTACCTTAGTTTAACCTCTCTTTTTTAGGTCGGGAGAGAAATTAATCTATTGGTTCACATACATACTTTTTGACAAAAGGACATGGAGGGCCTCCCCGGATGAGAGATCAGCTCAATACCAGTGCCACCTCCGATACAACACAAACATATTTAATAAAATTCATACATAAAAATTGAAATAATTTTGAATTGTATTCTTATAGCTATGAAACAAAAGGTATGAATTCTTTAAGATTGTTTGAATCAAAATGCAACACTGCTACAATATTTAATCATAGCAGTAATTTAGACCCAAGAATATATAACTATCCTAATCTTGTCAATTCTAATAGTTCTAATAGTAAATTTAAAAAGTTATGTCAGGATTTTTTAAATAATGAAAAATTGTAAATTTAGATTTATATATTATTGTTTAGTAGACATAAGACAAATTGTATTATACTTCTTAATTTAAATTCAGGAATCCGCCCCTGAGCACGAGTTCTACTCTTTCAGGGATGAGCTAAAGTTTTATCTGTTTATATTGTATTTTATGTTGCAATTATTAGCAAAATAAATACAAATATAAATACATACATCATGAGATAACGTTCAAGGTTCAATCGAATTGAAAATCGAACCACAATTACTTTAGCAGATGAGTAGTTTAATTGGTAGAACACTGATTAGAGGGGAGCATGCTACCGACCAAACCACCTCATTCTAATTCAAAGGTCATTGTAAAAAGCTCTACCTCCATATACCTCAAATGCCTTCATGGCATAATAAAGAGGATATCTTTACCCTTTTTACCATGATCATTTTAACGTGTTTGCAGTGGAGAGAAGTTCATTCCGGTGCTGTGCATGGAGTTCAGGCTTGGCTTAGTGGTAGAGCGTTCAGGACGTAGAACTCAAGGTCTTGGATTCGATCCCATTGTTGGAACGCATTTTTCTCCGTTAACAATAAACGATGCCTCAAACCACGGCGCTATAGCGCAGGACGTTTGATTTAAATTCGAAACCTTAAACCGAGACCACTTAGTTCAGGTGTAACATAACAGAGCACTTGATTGATTGGAGAAAAAATAAGAAGAATATGAGTAATTAATGTGAGCTATATAATATGAGACACAAGTCATCGTATTTCTAATATTGAAAGAGAAACCTAGAGAAACAAGAAATGTTGGAAAAACTACTCTAAGATAATTATAGGCGACCCACTGTTTAGTCCACACCTGTGGAGTAACGGTCAGCGCGTCTGGCCGCGAAACCAAGTGGTCCGGGATAGAATCCCGGTCGGGGCAAGTTACCTGGTTGGGGTTCCTTCCGGTGTTTTCCCTCAACCCAATATGAGCAAATGCTGGGTAACTTTCGGTGCTGGACCCCAGACTCATTTCACCGGCATTATCACCTTCATTTCATTCAGACGCTAAATAACCTGAGATGTTGATACAGAGTCGTAAAATAACCCAGTAAAATAAAACCCACTGTTTAAGGAACAATGATTGTAGGGAGTGACGTAAATCTTGTTGCTGATAGTATTGAAGATTTTAATTCATTAAAATGATACTGATGATGATGATGATGATTCAATATGATAATAATAATGATGATTCAATATGATTATGATAATGATGATTCAATATGGTGATGATAAAGACACTACGGTAGAGGAGATGCTTTTATGTGGATTTAAAGTTGGTGATGGTAAGTTGGTTTTAAAGGATATAATTTCCATAGTTCGATCGCAGTCTAGTATATAGCCTACAGTCACGAAGCTTCAGTTGATGAGGGTACTAGGAACAATAGACTATGCTAGTACTGTTTCACATTGTATGTGATGAGGCGATTGTAGCGATCCTGGTGGTTAGCAACTATCTATGGACGCATATTCTCTACGTATTGAGCTTCGTGACTATATATACTAGACTATGTTAATGGCGGGGCCACGTAACCATGATTAAATTTGGTGATATTGATTACAGCTTCAATGATTTTAACGAAAATTATGATCCGGAAAACAATAAAATATCGTTTATTATCGCCTTATTATGGCACGCGTGCCATATTCTCTATATGACGTAATACCGAAACGCTTGGATCGGGATGCATGAAGCTCGTCTGACTATCTTCTACGCGCCGTGTAACAAGAAATTAAATGCTGGACAGAAGGTAACGTATCATTTATTTCCAATCTTTAACAATTTTGTATCACTTTTGTAATATCACATAAAACAATTCTGTGATTCAGAGAAACTATATTGACAAACTAAAGGAGAATTTGTAACATAACCTGCAAGGTCATCCATTACTCTTTACTCAATGCCAAGGCCAGACGCAAGTAATCGATACAAACATATAAAGACAATTTGTCAGCTGTGGATCCCGAATTGAATTTCTTTCATAATTTCTTCCTACGATTTAGCCTATAATGCTAAGATGCCATAAAGTGTTTATTCCAACTCGTGGATAATCTTATTATGACACTCGTGAACATTCACTCATGCCATAATCATCAAGATTATCCACGTGTTGCATAAATAACTATTATAGTGATGATGATTGCAGGTTGTTGAAGTTTCCCTCGCCGACAAAGAATGGAAACTTGGAACGAAGGGTTAGAGTTTTTAGTACTTTCTTAACTACGTAAGAGGGAACGGTGACATGTTTTGGTCGCTTTATCTTCAAGGAATGGAAGTGATATATATTTGATTATATTACAAAGTCAATCAAAGATCCGTTTTCGTTGTTATGGGAAAAGAAAATTTTGTTTCCTCTGTAGTGTAATATGCAGGCTTTCGAGAAAAGTCTGTTAACTGGGTGAGTTACTCCTTTTAACTGATGCTTTGTAATGATAACATTAATAAGAGTAGATGTCAAGAAAGCACTAACATTGGTTTACAGGAAAAGTTTCGAACCTAGTACCTTAAAAGTATATTGAGAAAACAGTAGAGTAATCAGAAAGTGGCTATGTTGAAATAAATATCGCTCTTTAGCAGACTGTATTATAATCCATTTTCAGTATAATTTTGTTTCTTAGCCACGAGTACTGAATGGAATTTAGGTGCAGGAAATACGGTAATTACTTGAGTGTGCGGAATGCACCCTTAAAAGTTCGTTAAAACTAATGAAGGCAGTATCAGAATAATGCAGAAGTTGCTACTTTAAAAAGAAACCTTTATATATATTTTTACTCAAATGGTTATAGTTTGTATTAACTTCTTTTTTGGTTAAAAAGGTTATAATGGACCTCGACGCGTTTGTGTTCATTTAAGGCATTAAATATTCATGAAAGTCGCTTTTGCTTTTTGTTGTTCGCTTCTTCAAGTTATTCAAGTTAACATGCTTCTGCTTAATGACGTTAGAATAGTGAAGATGGATGCACTTTTTTTTACTGTGGTTATCGGGAAACAAACAGATGCAACTAGTTCCAAGGGATTTTCTCTTGCTTCTATATAGCACCAGTCGAAACTCCATTAAATATATAAAGAGTACAGGGTGTTTATTCATAAATCAGCTATTATAATGTAAATATATTACTACTCGTACTTTCTGTCGTTTATTGGGTCAAGCGGTTGTATTATTTCAAACGCGTTTGTACTATTTTATGTGTAAGATTTATGCTGATGAAAACAATAATAAAAACGGAACTATTATTATATATCGTCGATGTCTTGCGTTAGGATGGCTTCATTTTAATGTCTGCAACGTTTTTTAGTTGGTTACTTAACGACGCTGTATAAAATAGTATTATTTAGCGTCGATGGAATTTATGATAGCGAGGTGGTATTTGGCGAGATGAGGCCGAGAATTCGCCATAGATTACCTGATATTCGCCATACGGTTGGGTAAAATTTCGGAAAAAATACAACCAACTAATCGTCCAAGCAGGAATCGAATCCACGCTCGACCGCAACTCCGGATCCGCAGGCAAGTGCCTCAGCCGACTGAGCTACACCGGTTGCTTTACTACTAATAAACGAACTAGAAAATACTTTATAAATTTAAAGGAAAGAGATTATTATTATTATTATTATTACTATTATTACTATTATTATTATTATTATTATCATTAAAACTATAACGACAATAAAATAAATATTAATAATAATTAATTATGAATAATGGTGAGAAGATTGTGTAACCATTAAATCACAGTCATAATTATAATCTGTATTACACATGCAAGATATAAACTATAGTTGGCAAAGACACCATTATTTTTACAATCTAAGCCTTTGGTTCTAACGCATTTCGGTACTGAAGAAATTTGGTACCTATAGTAAAGATTACAATAAATTTGTCGTACCTTTACCTGGAACAATGGAGATTATTTTGTTGAGAAATTTTTCACTGTTTATATTCTCTTTAGAAGCATTGCAGAGAAAGTTATTATTATTATTATTATTATTATTATTATTATTATTATTATTATTATAGTAGTAGTATCACTATAATAATAATAATAATAATAATGATAATAATTATTTATGTATTTATTTGTTATTAATATTTGTGTGCTGAACAACAGGCGGAGGCCAATTATAGTTCAGCACAATACACAAACAGAAGATACAAAGGTGCAAAAATAAATAAATAATATCTTAAATCAGGAAAAACATACATAAATAAAATTGAGAACAAGGACAGTAAATACTGATAATCAAAACGAAACTATACTTTAAAAGAATCTAAATTGCGCCGATGCAAATTGGCATATTTTATGCATCTACAGAACGGAGAAAGTGATTTTGAATTTCTGGTGTAATTTTTTTTTTTTTAAATCTTAAACCCTTTGTAGGAATACGATATAGACTCGCAATAAATATCACCCTTGATAACTTTGCAAAAAAATAGATAATCAAGAGTCTGACGTCTATAATAAAGGCTACAACAGTTGAAATATTTACAGGTAATCTCTTGTAAGTATTTATTTACACTGCAAGTGGGCAAGCACCCGGTGGCAGTGGTATACACAATATAAACAATACACAAAAAAAATGATAAGCAATACACAATAAATTTACAATACACAATACAATTATACAATACACAATACAATTTTATACACAATACAATAAGAATACACAATATAATTTAACACAATAATAATAAAACATAAATAAAATACCTAATTTTACATTACAACCTACATAATTATGTATAGGCCCTACATAATTGAAGTCAGAGGAATTGGGTATAAATCGAAAAAAAAATATATATATAATAATAATAATAATAATAATAATAATAATAATAATAATGCAACCCAAATATATTTCCGTAGTGCTGTTAGCTGATGTAGTGAAATACACGAACATTAAATCAGATATCTGAGATGGGCAGGGCATGTACCACGATTGGGCGAATCCAGAAATGCATATAGAGTGTTAGTTGGAGACTGGAGGGAGGCCGAGACGTAGATGGAAGGATAATATTAAAATGGATTTGAAGAAGGTGAGATATGATGATACTGGATTAATCTTACATAGGATAGGGACCGATGGTGGGCTTGTGTGAGAGCGGCAATGAACCTGCGGGTTCCTTAAAAGCCATTTGTAAGTAAATGAAATACACTCTTGTCCTGATATTACACTCACTGATAAGAAAAATACAACTTTATGCAACGTAAATGATAACTAAAGGCAAACAATGTTAAAATAGATACACAGAAGACATTAATATATACAGAACTATCGAAAGAAATTAAACTTCTTTCGAAAATGGGAAAGTGTTAAATAACACAACAGGTGCAGTACAGAAATTACTGCACGTATATGTTGAGAGAAGATAAAAGGACATCCATCGTGCTGCAAAAAGAGCAACACACAATATGTGCCATATTGCACGAAATATATTAATACTGAAGATGCAATTTGAAATACCTATATAAAACGCCTGCGGCTTGAATTTGTTAGCAGCTACAGAGGTTCACGTCGAACGAAAAGTCTGAGATGTCTAATAATATTGCAGATAATAATAACAATAACACTAATACCTATAATACTTTATAAGTCCGACAGGCGGTGTAAAGCCGTACAAAATGAAGGCGGAGTAATATCGGGCGGGGAAATTGGTATCGCATGATGCCGTGTCGTCCCCAGACGCCCGGAATTAGCGCGATCTTGATTCAACTGTTATTGCCATCCGAGGTCCGTGCGACTCGCGTCCCTAGGGCCAGCTCAGATCACCTTCAGTCCCCGACACCATTATAACCTCGTAACAGTTCAATACGAGCCCGCTTATTGTTGGCGCGTCGTCCTGTTTTGCCCATGTTCAAAATGTTCTAACTTGTTACATCATTCTACACCTTCCCTGAAATTACAGGTTATTATGTTCTTATAATCTGAACACAATTGTTCAGTACTTCGGTGGAGCCTTCCTAATTTCAGAATCTTCCGCTTTATTAAAGGGGTTAACGATAAAATCTCGCTATGTGATCGCGTTATTAAGCGACCCGAGGCTCATCTTCTTAATTACTAAACCTTGACAACACAGCCGAATATAGGAACCATTTTGTTTCACTGTAAGCGAAGTTATGCTGAACATCTTCGAAGCATCGACAGTTGTGCATAGCAAGATCCGCGACTTCAAATCCCTTCGAGATCCGAAATAAATATTTTGTTAAAGTAAATGACAAGGGACTTATGAAATAACTTGGATTTAGATATGAACAACGATCGAGAAAGCAAGACTAACAGCGCACGCAAAGCCGAAAACCCGCGCGACAATGTTGTATACGTCGCGTCGTTGACGTAAAGACTGCTTGTGAGTGTTTTTGAGACGTCGAGATTGGTAACTCCCGAAGTCCCGAACGTCAAGCAGCCTTGAATCGCCACAGTTATTTATATCTGATTGAACTTTTATCTACGTTGGCAACTGTTATATATGTATAAACAATCAAATAGCCTATTTGAAACATCATCTCTACCTTTCAGTGTATAATAATCCGTTCCCCAGTCTTTATTTAATTACTAGGCCCTTATTAAAAGGCTAGAATTTTCTTTTCATATGTTTGAGACCAACTGTGCAATATCAAGTAAAAAGATATTAACATTATATTTTATGTTTCTTAGAAATGCAAATTTATTTGACAATTGTGTTTTTTTTTCTATTTATACAGGGTGTAACAACTTTAATGTTTAGAATTTCTGGAACATGTTCCCCGACACGTTCTACGTCGATTAAACCTAACATACCTATAGCCAAAGTTCTATAGGTTTGGAGTATTTGTACCCCAAAGTTAAATATTTTGAGTTTAATTTTATCGCTGAATACTGAAAGAAGTAACACCAATTTCCGAAAGTGACATGTCTATGTCATTATTTTTATTAATACCATATTACATTTTAATATCAACTACTTGTCAGTATGAAAGAAGCAGTGCAAAGTTGAAAAAAAATGTCGTTAAGATTCCAAACACTGTACTTCTTGCGGAAAATGTGATTAACTCTGTCTCTGCTCGAAATGTCCTCCTTGAGCGGCAATACAGTTCTCGGCTCTACGCAGAAGTCCATTTGTGGCCGATTGAATGGTACGAGGGCTGTTCTTTATTAATTCAGAAGCAGCAATGATTCTGTTTCGCAACTGTTCAAGTGTGTCAACTTCTGTTGCATACACCATTCTTTTCTTATCACAATACGGTTTATTTTTCCCACAACTGTTATTTTAAACTGTTGTCTGTTTCGTTTCCTTAGCAACCTAAACAATTTTAATTTAATTTCTCTTAAAAGTAAAATTTCCTTCATACACTGCTTTTCAAATGTTTATGTATCTCTACAATGCCATAAAATAGGCCTTGTATAAACGGTATAATGCTTGGAGCTGCAAGAAGTTCTATTTTTTCCAGCTCTGTTATCTCTGTAACCTCTCAATTTCGGATATAGGTATGTTAGGTTTAATCAACGTAGAACGTGATAGGGAACATGTTCCAGAAATTCTAAACATTAAAGTTGTTACACCCTGTATAACCAGAACATTTTGGTAACTAAGATACTGTTCTGTTTTGTCTTTTTGTTTTATTTAAACATTTATAATGTTATTTATTTCAATTATGTATGTTATTCAAAGTTACGAAATCCTTCCACTCCGACCAAATGCTATTTCGAGAATGATGAGCGAGACTAGAAGCGCACAAGAATGACGAGACTCGAAAGACAAATGCAGCGAACACAGCGAGCGAGAGCGACAGTTAATTTCGTTCATCTCTACTTGGATTGCTTTATTCCTGGTATGTAAATAAGTCACAGGTTTTTCGGTCTTGTTCGTACCACAGGTTGTTGCACACGATACAAATGTAAACGCAATACCCAGGATGCAATTCTCAGGAGTGGTCGCTGAGCTAAAAATTTTTTGGACCATTACTTTAAAAGAAATCCCTATGCAAAATCCGATGAACATACCAAAAAGTACTTTTCTGGCATCACGGATGCTCAAATAGCACAGGTTTATTTTTGTGAATATATCGAAAACAGGAATTTTTACGCATTTCAGTAAAAATTCAATTTAAATTGTTTTATTTAACGACGCTCGCAACTGCCGAGGTTACCGGTGTGCCGGAATTTTGTCCCACACGAGTTCTTTTACATGTCAGTAAATCTACTGACATGAGCCTATCGCATTTAAGCACACTTACAGTACGACTATTTAGTCCTGACAGTCGCCTGGGTCAGGCGAGTACATAAAGTTACGCCAAGGGATGTTCAGGTTAATCTGTCGCCTGCAGTCAGAGCGATCGGATATCACGCATGCGTTATATCGTTGTGTTTCCAGTACAGTTAAGCTGGCTTTACTGACCGCTCGCCCTTATCTCTACTCCGGAACTCTCCCCACTACTACTATTACTTCCCCTTTTTAGCGTCGCTGAGCTGTCAGGACTAAATAATCGGTCTGTAAATGCCATCGACCTGGGCCGGAATCGAACCCGTAACCTCGGGCACAGAAGTCCAGCACTTTACTGACTGCGCCATCCAGGCCGACATTTCAGTATTTTCTCTTTATATCTTTTATAATGAGAAAACAACAAAGAAATTCCACCTAGGATACAGTAAGTATACAGGCTCGTATTTGTAACTGAGTCAGTTCAGTAAAGATACTTAAACTCTTTTATTTATAAAAACAATCAGTATTTTTAGTAGGTTATTTTACGACGCTGTATCAACATCTTAGGTTATTAAGGGTCTGAGTGAAATGAAGGTAATAATGCCGGTGAAATGAGTCTGGAATACAGAAGCGATAGTTATCCAGCATTTGCTCATATTGGGTTGAGGGAAAACCCCGAAAAAACCTCAACCAGGTAACTTGCCCCGACCGGTATTCGAACCCGGGCCATCTGTTTTCACAGCCAGACGCGCTAACCGCTATTCCAAAGTGTGGACTATTTCAGTAATTACTTTGAGACAATTCAACAAGACTTAATTAATAACTTGCAGTTTAAAGTTTACTGATTACTCATCAGTGATTAGTTTTTTATTAAACGAAGTCTTATTTTTTCCATCAAACACTTAAAATGTGTTGAATAAATCTTAGCAATTACTTGCAACAATTACTTACACACTTTTGAGGTAGCTAAAGATCTGACCTATAACTAAAAAAGGTTGTATATTATACAAATCTGGCTTTCAGGTATAGCTTCCTCTAAAGCTGACATGAATAATTTCAAGGGAAAAATTGTTCCAGGGCCATGTATAGAACCCGGGACGTTTGCCTGAGCGCGGCAACGCTCTACCGACTGAGCTACCCAGGGACTATTCCAAACTCTCGGCTGAATTATTCCTCTTACATGGACACATCTCAAGTGGGTTGACAGAACATCAGAGCCAAGCATTCAGTGTACACTTTTTTTAGTAGGTTATTTTACGACGCTGTATCAACATCTCAGATTATTTAGCGCCTGAATTAGATGAAGGTGATAATACCGGTGAAATGAGTCCGGAGTCCAACACCGAAAGTTACCCAGCATTTGCTCAGTACACTTTTTGTGTGACTTAATTTACACAAAGTGTGCACTCAAAGTGCTGGGCTTTGACGTTCTGTCAACCAACTTCAGGTATGTGGATATAAGGGGAATAATTGAACCGAAGTCTGCTATAGTTCCTGGGTAGATCACTCGGTAGAGGTTGGCGCACTTAGCCAAAGATCCTGGGTTTGTAAAAATTTTTCCCTTGAAATTATTCTAGGCTGTATAACAGTGTCATGAACTTTCAGAGAATCAAGAGAGTGACTAATGATATCTGTATCACAGGCTAATATGTTGTGTTTAATATGTAAAAATAATACTAAATAACTTAATTTTGTAGATATTGTCTATTTATTTCTAAGAATACAGAGAAAAAACGATCAGAGTTCTGCCCAGCTTTTAATTAAACGGTCATTATATAAGTACGTAAGTCACTTATGACTATAATATTTCTTATGGTGACTTAAAACTTATTGTCAAACATGTAGAGAACAGTAATTTTGGAAATTTGCAACCTTATTTTTGGAGGTTAGTGTTGAAACTTTAAAAAGCTTCTGTAAATTTTACTTCGTGTGCCTCTGTTCATTTTTTCTCTGTGCTCTTCATATGTTATAGCTGCAATGACTACTTTTCTAAATATACGCCAAGAAAAGATATAGACCTAAAAGGGAATGGATACTATGCCCTACAGTTCTAGGAAGCTTTTAAGATTTGAAAAAGAAAGCGTTAGTCTTTTTTTTAACACAATATTGTCTACCACAAAAATTTAAAACGAGACTTGGGGCTCTAAGTTCAATGCAGAAAATGGGTAATTTTTCACGTTATATTGCTGATCAAAAAAATGAAGGTGATGTAGCTACATTACTTAATTTTAGTTGTTATATTATTTAATCGTATTATGTTACATATCAATATAGATCAGTATTTTCATAGAGCAGGAAAACTTGTTAAAGTATAATTAATCAATAGGGCCTATATAGTGAAGGAAAATCAGTTCTGTATACAACATAATTTGTTTGTTATGCATCGATCACTTGCTTGTTGCATATGCATGAAGATATCTATGTGTAGGTTACGGAAACTTGACAGTTGTTCTTTTGTTCATTAAGTAAATACTACAATTTTCCAGGTACTAAACATTATCTATACTAATAATGAACCTGTAGCCGAAATTTTTCTGATCATTTTCGATTTTCCAAAAATAATTGATCCTAACATATATAATTAACCACCCTGAAATCGAAAATCGCTTTTTTGGAATTTTTGTTTGTATGTCTGGATGTTTGTTACCTTTTCACGCGATAATGGCTGAACCGATTTATATGAAAATTGGAATATAAATTAAGTTCGTTGTAACTTAGATTTTAGGCTATATGGCATTTAAAATACTTCATTTAAAAGGGGGCTGAATTAAATAAATCGAAATATCTCGCTTATTATTACTTTTTTGTGAAAAATGTTACATAACAAAAGTTTCTTTAAAAATAATTTCCGATAAGTTTTATTCTATGCGAAATTTTGATAGGACTGATATTTAAGGATATAAAAGACTTTTAAAATAACAATACAATACATTTTCACCGCCGCCTCAGATTGTAGCGTTGTTGTTCCTGCAGTAATTCCTATGTACAAAATATAAAATTTTTGAGTAGGAAGAAAAAACACAATTATTCATTGCATGGCAATGGTACATACGAGATCGTGAATTCTTACATTTTCGAAAGAAAGAAATAGTAATATGCGTTACAAGAGCGGTATGTTGAAGTTTTCATGTTCGAAGAAAAGTTTGAAAAAGCGAAACGTAGTTGAGCTTTTTTAATTCCCGAAAATTGGAAGAAAACATACAGCTCGTGTATCGTACATTATTTTGTACGAAGATCGTTTATTACATACCTGAAAGAGGAATTTCTAATTAGTTGCAATGAAATCTCCATCTTGGTTTCTGTTCAATGACGGCAAATTTGCAAAACAAAAATATCTATCTTCAACATTGTTGCTTTAAATTGTTCTGTGTTTACTATACTCCAGCAGGCCGTGATATACGTCTGTCTTTTTTTTCCCCCAGTCTATAAATGCGAACTTAAAACAAACGGTAAGGTTATGTAATGATTTATTTTTCATTTTAATATTTTAACAATATTATTTATATAACATATTGCAGTAATAACATCGGCATCTGGAATCTTGTTGATTTTTTCACGGCTTCCTTAATGTTACTTGCATCACGAATGCAGTAACTTTAGTGGAGTTATAGAGTTTACTTAATTTTTGCGAATATTTAAAAACAATAATTAACAGTGGAATTTAGGTGAAATTGCAGTGGTAAGTTTCCAATTTATAATTATTACTATATTGAACATCTCTAAAAATAATATGTTAAAAGCCTAAAGCAGTAAAATCAATATGTCACTTAAGCGGTAAGAAGAGGGAAATTGTTATGTGTGTTAGGTTGGGAATACAGAATGTGGAATTTAACACTTTCCGCGGATTGGTTTTGTGCGGAAACCAAGCAAATATGCACGATCTGGCACAAAATATAATTACATATCACTGTTTATGCTGTATCACTATTTAAGTTATTTGAAGGGTTCAACGCCATTTACTGAAGACGTAGAAAACAAGGGTTAAAATTAAGTTATTACCATCATTCAGTGGAAACATATAGCAAGTAATATAAAGTTTACACATTAAAACTAAATGATATGTCAATCTTCATTAAACTATGGTTGCATGTAATAACAATTAAGAAACATGTTAAAGGAATTGTCATTGCACCAAATGAGTGCTCTCTGGACCAAAATGATCGGATTTTAATTATTTAAATACAATTTCAATTAAGTAACATATTACACGATTTATCCTTCTAACAAACACGAATGTTCCCTGGATCAAACGTCCTATTTCAATTATGTAATTACTTTATTTGTAACAGGTGCAGCGGAGCGCACGGGTACGGCTAGTTTAAAATAAAGAATTAAGTGAAAGAGAGTAGATCTTTTATTGATCAGTAGGAACTTTCAGTAACAAGTAATGACTTATAAGACTTTTTATTAAATTAACCCACTGTCACATTTCTTGTTGTCTTAGATTGGGGACTGGTATGGTGCAAAGCTTAGGCAACAGCAGTTTCACCACTTGTTCCTGAAGTGATAGGTCTCAAAAAGTTACTTACGTCAGGACTGTGGAGCTAAGAAATAAATAACTTATTTAGCAACTGAAGTCGTTTCTAGGAATCGAATATCTGCTGCCTCCAAACGTGTAGCAGACCGGGTGGAGGAAACTTGAAAAGATCAGAAACTGCAATTCCCGGTGCTTCTTCCGATCTGCGAGCCGTGAGACGGGAACTCTGCTTTGGATAAACAAGAGACGAATCGATCGCGGAAGCTCATGCAGAGAATCTGAAGCGTCGAGGACTCAATCCCACACAAGTGGCGGTCGGTATTCATGATCTGGCATTTCTCACACTTCGCCTTCCTCTCCGATTGGAAACTGTAGAATCAGTACTAAAATACAATCCCGAATGACGTCAATATATCGTTCCTACGTCAGAAGTTTCTGTGCACTGATAATATGAAAAATGAAGCTTATTTTAGTAACCGTTTTACGAATGCATAGCTCGTTTCAAAGCAGTATTCCCGTTGTAATTATAATCTGGAGGACAAAGTTTCGAATTCGAGGGAAGAACATTTACATATCCTCATTTCTGCATATCAAGTTTTTAATACAATGCATTCAATTTAAAAGAGGAGAGCACATTGAAGAGTAGAGAGATAATTTGTAGAAACAAAAGCCGCCCTAAATAAGGGTATATTTTATTTTCAGAGTGTTCTGAAAAAAAAAGAAGGTTACAATATTTAGAGAGGAGGTTGTATACATCAAAACAAGAAATGAAAGTCTTATAAACATGGGTCCTAAAATTAATATATTCTTTTTCTTTTCTATTAGCAGTTTTACGTTTTTTTTTCCGAATTCCATTCTGGTAGGTACTTCAAAAGAAAATGTTATATTAAAACCAATTTTAATACATAAGTATAAAATCTCTATTCACTAATACGAGTATAATACGGTGAAATTTCAATTTTTACTAAAGTGTAACTTTCATTATTATCCATCGAGCCCTTCATATGATACAAGTAGTGTATGAATAAAACATTGTATAATTTTTTTTTAATTCGGACATTGTTTAAACAGCTTAAATATTCGCACTAGATACTTTATACGTTGAAAGATAACGTGTAATGATGAAGCATTTAATTTCAAAGGTATCACGTGAAGGTAGAATGATTCTAAAATTTAAAGAAGTATCTAACCATCCTTTTAGTAATAAGAGGCTCGAAAATAGAAATGTACAAAGATCTAAATACAAAAACTAAAAAATATAAACATGAAGGAAACATTGGTATTAATAGTAAAGAAGCTGTGGAAACTACATCCAAAAAATTTGAACAAACATAGACGAACTACCAGTATGGTAAAACAGAGACAACATTTAAAATGTAGTCCTGAAAAACAACTGGGGCGGACGCAGAGAACTTAGTTAAAATATGTGATTTCCTCCGATCGAAATCAACCAGGATCTTCTTCAGATTATGATAGCATGATAATATTCATAATATCAATAATAATAATAATAATAATAATAATAATAATAATAATAATAATAATAACAATGATGACATGGAGTTTGGTAAGATGCAATTGTAGCTTCATTGTTATTTCTGCTTCATATTAATGATTTAACCTTAATTATAAATAATTTATCCCAGATATTCTTATTTACAGATGATATGTGTGGTTATGTGAAGTAAATAATTTGATCACTTTATAGAACAATCTTAATACAGTGTTAAATCAAATGAATGATTTGCTTAATACAGAGAAACTAGCACTTAATTTTGAAAAAATAATCAGCGTAATATAATTTATTAGCCTACACATAACTGGTCTCAGTTTTCCTACAATTTTATATTAAATGGAAGTGACCTCAAAGAAAATATAAGCACAAAATTTCTTGGTTTGGAAATGAATCACTTAAATTTGAAAGCACACACACAATGTATTACTTCTAAATTTAATTCTTTCTATTATTTATTAAGATCCTAATCCAATTTTATGATATAATTTATATACTTGCATGCTGTAATGAAATATAAATAAAAATCTGAATTAATTTACCTCAAGGTCAACAAATTTTTGTTTTACAAAAGAGAGACCTAAGAATAATAACAGATGTAGCATACGTAAAAAAAGAAAGAAATTAATATAAAAAGATTTTCCAAATTTAGAAGTCTTGCCTTTACCTTTTGAGAACAGCTATATTCTTTCCTTGATTGTTTTTTTTTTGTTAAAAATAAAAACTATTTTAATAAGGCAGACACAAATCAGATCTTTAGTCTACGCTATGTTGGTTTCAGCTGTTATAAAGAAAGTTCACCATTCATGAATTACGGTCTTCAACGCATTGACTAATTATGTGAAAGCTTTAAAGTGCCAAGAGAAAAGATGTAGAACAAAAGAAAGTTTCTTCGTATTCCTACTTTTTAGAGTTTTTTGTTTATAAATGTAATTTTATTAATCTGCTGACTTTGTGTTAATAGTTATGTAGGCTATGTTATACCTTTATATAATATTTTACTTTTCCCACATCTCAAAAGTATAATGCTGATTTGAATAATTTCAAAGGAAAAATTGTTCCGGGGCCGCGTATCGATCCTGGGACTCTTCGTTTAGCGCACGAATGCTCTACCGACTGAGCTCCCAGGAACTACCCTGACACCGTCCCAATCAATTTTTCCCTTTTTAACCACACAATTCAAGTGCACTGACAAGACGCCAGAAACTCAACTTTGAGTGCACACAAACTCTGTGTGACTTGAATTGTCACAATTTATTATTATTATTATTATTATTATTATTATTATTAAATTATTATTATTATTATTATTATTATTATTATTATTATTATTATTATTATTATTATTATTATTATTATTACAATCGTAAAATTTTTAGGCTATGTAGCTATATTCATGAGGAAAGTTCTATTAATGCTAAGGAAATTCCCTAGCCACCTATATTTTCGGAAGTGACTATCCCATTATACTGTTGAGATGTGGAAATTCTTGTGTTGGTAACACTGCAATTAGCTTGGTTATCGATCCTTTGCCACGTGGACAAATTGTTGGTGTATTGTTGAGATGCTATCGGACGGACCGTCGACAGACAGACAAGCCGTCATACTGTATTGTTCTCTGGCCATATCGACCCGTGAGATTAATGGTACACGAGAGATTTATGGCTCTGACAGCCACCAGCATCCCTTCTAACACTTGCCTGGCAGTCATCGAGAAGTCCCGGGTGTGGACGAGAGGCATTCCAGAGATTCTTGACGTTTGTCTTACCTGCAACAGAAAGAACAAGTTTCATAACTCAGCAGACTCGCTGAAAATCGCTATTTCTTAAGACTGGATGAATAATAGTATGGTTACAAACAAGAGGAGCAGAACACTTTGAAGGATGATGTAACATATTTATACGGAATTATGTATTAGTAATTACTAGCCTATATTGCATGCCTATGCCCACAATTTTTGTAATCGGACTATTTCTTCGCCCTTTGAAAAAAATGGACTTCCAATGAATACGTAAATGCATGATTAGAAGTTCTACAAATAGGTAATTTAAACTATGATTAGTTAAATTAAAAATTGTAATTTTGTACACGGAATGGCATTATCTCTGTTTAAACCTAATGTTAAAATATTATGCGTAATCTTACAAAAGAAATTCAGCAACATGGATTATTGTTTGACTTCATAAACCCGTATTCAAAACGTTATTTTACCTTCCCATTGTACTGTATGATATTTGATATATTTATTATTAATAGTTCAGAAAAAAGTGTGTACACATAATCATTAACATAATCACAATTTATAATTTTACACATAAATATACAATTTTAATACAATTTCTAAAAATTAAATATTTAATATAAGTTGTTTTATCTTGCACATGCGTCTAGTTTTATTGCAAAACTCAACTCACTTTGGTATTTTGTTACCATTAGTATTTATTCACTTGCCTAAGTTGTAATTTTCAGTCTAAGTGTTCAATGTGCAGTTAATATATATATATATATATATATATATATATATATATATATATATAGGAAATTTATTTACTTATTTAAACTTCACCACCAATGGAAGCAAGTTTCCAAAATTTTAGGTGGCTTACATTAATACAATTTATATACAAAATACATAACAGAGGAAAAACAAAACAAGCTACACAAACGAAAGAAACAAGGATAGATAATAGATGCTAGAATATAATATTGCAGTTAATATTAGTGTCGAATGTCAACAAACAGTGAAGATTTATTTAAAAATTAGAGGAAAACATTATAAGACACTTATTCATAATTTATATACCTAAGGATATGTAGTTCCTTTTGAAATTGTATGATTTTCTTTTAAATTGAGGGGCTGGGTGCAAGAAGGGCATTTTAGAGGATGTGCCCTTTTTGAGTAAAACGCTTTATTATGTTCTCTGATCTGTTATGCATATGATCACCAAGTTGTAGTTCAATACTATGATCATAGAGGTCAGGAGTAACCAAAATATAAAGTCGTGCATAGGTAACATCATTACGGTTTGAATTTTCAACATCAATTTTCTCAGAACTTGCATTTGAGAGAAGTGCCTTTCTTGCACCCAACCCCTCAATTGATAAACTGAAATACAATTGAGAATCACAGTTTAAAGACAGAAAGTTGAAGGGCCTAAGTATTACACATAACAAACAGTCGAGAGTTCTTCAAGAAAAGAGTTCTAGGAATTTGAATAACAAAAGATTGCCTGTGACATAATTCTATACTTTTTACATTAAAATTGAAGGAATTTAAGAAAATCACAGTTATTCAGTATACCATTAACAGTCTGTAGAGTAAAATTTGGCTATTTATTAATCGTCTAGATTTTAAAGTTTTATAACTGAATTAAGAAAATAACTGATTTTTGGAATATATATATTTTTTTCATAAATTATCCTACTTTATTCACGTATAATATTATTCTTCTCTATGTTAATATTATATCACATAATTTCATTGCAGCTGTAATTTTAATTTTAGTTCATATTTTATTTTATTTTCTATATTCCTCTTATATTATTATATTATATTATATTATATTATATTATATTATATTATATTATATTATATAATTTCACTGTAACTGTAATTTTAATTTCAGTTCCTATTTTATTTTATTTTGTATATTTTCTTATAGGCCTATTAATAATATATCTGAACTGCGACCGAACACGAGCGCTGCTCATTCGGTCCTCAAATTTTGTTGATATTACTGTATCCTCCTTTTTTATATTGATTGTATTATTTTATTTCTATTTTTGTAATTATATTCTGTATTCTGTATATATAAATTTAAATAATAGAAAAAACATGAAATCTGCTTTTCATAAGATGACAAGTGATGTTTCTTTTTAAAGTTGGTAGCGTAAAAATCTTTTCTCTATCCTTACTATTTGCTTCTGATGGAACGGAAACTGAGGTGACATTATTATAGACTAGTTTACTTCTAACTAGAGTTTTATATAGGGTATCACGAGTATTTATATTTTTTATTACTTTTGTATTTCTGATTATAAATCCTAATTTTCTTCATGTATCATTTACCCAAAATAATTATTGGATAATCTTTTTATATTCAGTTTCTATGAATGAAATCTGACGGAAATAATTAAAATTATAGGCCTAAGTAATCAGTTTTATTAATGTGATGTCTTTTTGTTTAAAAACAGACAGGCCATTAGACCCTCTCTTCCACTCAGCCAGAAACAAAAAAAGAATCTTGTACAATATTTAAAGTTAATAATACACTAGTAGTTATAATAATAATAATAGTAATAATAATAATAATAAAATATTATTATTATTATTATTATTATTATTATTATTATTATTATTATTATTTTAGCTGGCAGAGTTAAGGCCGTAGGGCCTTCTCTTCCACTCAACCAGCAAAATGTATATACATTAATATCTAAAGAATATTCACAAATTTATATAGCTATACAAGCACACTCTTCGAATGTAATGAAATTTTAATCAATAATTTGATTAGTTCAACTAATTCTTTATGTGGATAATGAGAGACAATGTTTAATTTAATAACAAATTTGAATCATGATAACAGAGGATAGTTATGTTTCTATCAACGTTATATAAATAAGTGTTGGGTGGAATGCTGACCGTTGACAGTAAATGGTCCAAAGCATGACACTGAAAAGGGAATGTAATTATTGAAGACAGGAAACGGAAGAGCAGATCATCTAGCCAAGATGGCCGCAATTTCGGAAACAGAACACACATACTCTAAACAACCCCTCTCTTATGTAAAAATGCAAATGAAGGTGGACATCTTAAATGACTGGAATGCAATGTGGTTAAATAGTACAAATGGTCAAATCACAAAATCACTATATTTTCCCACAGTTAAAGATAGACTAACCGTAAAGAATTATGAACCATCTTACATATCCACGCAATTTATGACTGGACACGGAAAATTTAATTCATATTTTGAACGTTTCAAAATTGACAACCCAAACGGCTCTTCATGTCCCTGTGAACACCCCACACAAACAGTCGACCACCTGTTATTTCAGTGCCCACTACAAGAACGCAAGAGATACCGGCTAGAAACCCACCTTAGCATGTGCGATACAACTTTCTCACCACCAATTACAAAAGTTCTTCTGAAGCAATGTTGCATAAAGGAATTTCACATATTTATTACAGGTGTATTTAAGACCTTGTAGAAATAACAGTATTTAGTAACAGTGTCCTGTTTATTCTTTTGCAGCCAAATTTGTAACTTTTAAAAGTATAGTTATCATGTTGAAGTGTATGTGTTGTAGAGGATGCTTGATTTGTTGCGTATGTGAGTCATAGTTGTGGGATGCTTGATTGTGTTTGTGTGACTATTGTGTATTAATTTATGATGTATGTTAGGGAAAGTTGCGTAATTGTGTTATAGAGTACCGCTATAAGAAATGTTTTGTTTATGTGTTGTAACTGTTTTCTGTATGTCTCAATTGACGACTGATGTTTGATTTGCAACCGCAATGTTTAAATTACGGATTGTTTAGGTTTTATTTCCATTGTGTAAGCTAATTTATTTTTCTTTTCAATTTGCTTTATGCCTAGGCCTATTTTTTGTGTAAAACTATAGCCCTAGCATACATATGTAAAATAGGGCTACCCCCATTGGAGATACAATAATAATTATTATTGAAGACAGGAAGAGCAATCAGAAACGGCCGCCTTTATCTCCTACCATAGGCTTATGTCTAATTAGGAACGGTTTAGGGCTATAGTAGCTTCCCTTTTGTAAGACCAACAGTAATCTTATGCCTGTTGAGATCAATAATTTCACGGATGGATTCGATATTAGAAAATAATATCTAATGGGAATTCTGGGCATATATTTAGCATCACGGATGTGCACCACTTAAAACAAAACAGAGTAAACATTAGAACATAGCAATATCCTCTCAAATGAAGATAAATTTCAGCTACCTTATGGGGGAACGAACCCCAGTCTCTTCCCTTTTTTTGGCGACTGAGCTACCGTTTGAGCAACAGTCGATGGCTAATAAATTCTTTGCGCCATAACTTTATTTTGTTGATTATGCTTAACATCGATAAGAATATCAAACAAAAATTGTGATGATTAGTCGTCATATTTTTTTAGAGTCAAACCAGAATGAGAAGTACAACTAGAAATTTGAATTTTTCACATAATTATTTGAATTTGTGTTTATTGGATTTAAGAAATGCCACATTTAAGGGAGGAGATGGGTGAAATTTTGACCATTTTCGGTCAAAAATTTGTTTTTATTTTTATTGCATAAATTTAATCTATATGCCCCAATGTGTGAGTGTGCAAAGTTTCAGATCTCTGTGACGCATGGAACTATAATTAATTACGCCATATTTAAATCGCTGTGCTCTTTAAATACCTAGCATGTATACTTTAAAAGTGATTTTCCTCAAATTAAATTTTTTGCTCCTTTCTATATATTCAAAATCTAAAGACTTTCACAATTTTCAAGCTATCAAGCTGAACATTTTTCTCCATGGTCTATAAAGTATGGTTAACAAATCAGAGTATCAAATTTTTTATATGTTAATTATTTTTTAAAATTAAAAAATAAGTTGTATAACAATAGATACTAGGAAATTTAAAAAGTAACTTTTCACAAAACAACAATTTTCTTCTCTATTCTTACGATATATTTCTCAAATGTGGATGCTTAGTACTTTTCTAGGTAATCAAAGGTAGTCTACTGTATTTTTTCTAGATCATATACTTAAAATTTGTAGGTGGAGATAGATTTTTAAAATATGTCCCAATTTTTTTATAAAAAGGGCGTAACTCAGAAAATATCTGGGTGACATGCAAAACAATTTGTAGCATGTATATATATATATATATATATATATATATATATCATATTATGAATACGTGTGTCAAAAATGAACCAACTAGCTTAAAAACTACAGAGGTTAGAAATTTCACCCATCTCTTCCCTTAAAAAAGTTGATTCCTTCCTTTCGTCCACAAGACGGATATATTGCTGAACTTTTGTAAGAGACAGAGAGGTAAAAGACTGGTAAATTCTTGGCAGTACATAACGCTAATATTTCATTTAGATTTTTTGCGTATCCCATCAATGATGGAAGCCTCAGCGAACTTAAATAAGAACAAAGCTCTATTCCTTGAGAGTAGGTTTGAACTAATTTCTCTGTAATTTAGACAGTAACAGTACAGTAGACTCCACCTCTGCAGATATTTGTAATGCAGCACTATGCGGTGCGTTGCAGTTCAAATTGCGTTCGTATATTTTTCTCTCCCATTTAGTTTTGAAAATCAGAATTAAACAACAGCACGGCCTCTCTAATCACGCATTGGCTGACCGCATAGCGATCATGAATATGTTAAAATAATGCGTATATTGGAGTTACTAAACTATATTAATAAAGTAAATATTACAATTTGAAAATTAATAATCAGGGTGCTGTGTCGAGATCTGTATAATTTGCATGTCCCATTACTGTCGGAGTTCTGCGAGTTTCAATTATTTGCATCATCATTTTAATGGGAATACAGTGAAAGTTTTAAATATATAATCAAACACCGAAAAACCATTATGTTGCACTAAGATTTTTCACTCTGTCTCTGAAGCTCATTAAAATTAATGAGTATTAGGGACAAAGCTCTCCGTGATGGAAGTCTGCCTCGTTCCGAGTCCGTGAGGTAGGCAGCGGGTATTGGGCGTTAAAATAACTCCTAATCCACTGCAGTAGCGATTTAGTTCAAGCCTGATACCGTGTTTTAATAATATCATATATGTTTCTAATTGGGTAGTTTCTTCGTTCATGGTAAAGGAACGGGATCGCTAAGGACTAGCTTTAGCACGGTTCTGAATTCGAATGTCCGTTATCCATGTGACATTCTAGGTTGTGTTATGAAGAAACCCGTCGTCGTCTTATTCCAGGGATGTACAAGAAATATCGCTCGAACGACCTTGGATTCTTTCGCGTGCTATGTGGCTGCAATATTTAGCCCAGGGCTGGGCACATTACGTGATTCTGAGAAATGAACGCTGTTTACTTTAAAGAGCATTTCTCCCGAGCGGTGTGACGTATGCATACTGTACGTCACTCGGTGTCATTGCAGTCTGCAGTAGGATGCACCCGCCAGAGAAGCTTTATGTCAGACGAAAACCTAAGTTACATTTTGAACATGGCTAATTCATTTGTTCCAAACATTAAACGACTTCTGCAAATGAAACGTTTTCATAAGTCTCGGAAAATAACCACATAGTTATTTTGGTTATTGAGTTTGGAAAAGTTTTGTTTCAATAGCAAATATTTATTGATTTCAGATTGATAGAAGTACGATTTTGTTACAATAGGGTAGTTTATTCATACAAAAAAAGGTGTAAGAGAATTGAAGGGTACACGGAAAAAACTATCAAGGTCCATCAAAAATCGAAATTGAGTTAATAATGCTATCTTATAGTGGAAAGGAAGTACTGTCATGTGGTCTAGCTAGTAACAAGAAATCATCGTTCTTGACATTCCACTACGTCAATTTCTATTAAATACACACATAAAAAAGTATTAAGTGCTTAAACTTTAAAATTCGTTTTTCTCGAAACTTTCTAAAATGGAACTTGATCGTTATTCCCGTGTATCCTTCAATTATTATTAATTTTGTTATTGTGTTTATTTTATTTATTTAAGTAGGTAGCTAGTGAGTACAAATTAAATTTATAAAACAAAAGTGTTTCTAGCCACTACCGTAACAGCCAGGCTCATGTACGGTGTGGTCTTAGCCAATAATATAATGTTAAATTTACAAGGATGGTAAATTTATGATTTAAATCCTTTATTACATATGTTTACATTATTAATACCGTTATGTAATTGTTAAAGCATTGTGCATATAGTCTAATAATATGTGTGTGCATGTGTATATGTGTTTAGAGAGAAGTTTATTTCATTAAATTAATAATAAGAGTGTTATAAAGTCTATACTGTACAATGGATTGATATAATATCCTTATGAACTATTATGTACTGACAGACTGAATGAATAGAACAACCGTGGCTCTTGTTATATTAATGCAGGGAAGGTAGCTGTAACGTGAGTCCGCCACTGCGTGAGCGTTCTGCTCTGACTTGGAGGTGCCTTGAGGAGCGAGAGCAGCTCTGGCCGGCTACACGGAGCCGCTCTCACGCCCGGCGCTGATTTAGCCTATTCTGTACAAATAGAAGCCACCAAGGGACAAGAGTAAACAAAATGAACATTATGAAGTCGAGATGCAATAACTCTTTAAACTTCTGTTTATACAGGGTGTTTAAAAAATACGGGACATAATTTCAGGTATGTATTTCCCACATGTAGACAATCAAAATAGTTCATTACAACATGTGTCCGGAAATGCTTTATTTCCGAGTTATGGCCTTCACAACATTGAAATTCACCGGAACGTTTTTCTTTCCGCAGGTCGTTGCCGTCAAAGGAGACATTAAGAGGGCACTCTGACAGTTCATTCCGAGGCGAAGGTTACATTCAGTGTTGTGTAGGCGTTAGACTGTGCGACATGTATTCAAATCAAGAGCTGGCAGAGATACACTTCATGTACGGTAAGGCGGACGGCAATGCTGCGCTGGCTCGTCGTTTGTACCAGGAGAGGTACCCACAGCGACAATGTCCAGATCGGAAGACATTTGTACGTATCCATTACCGTCTGTGCGAGTATGGAAAATTTAACTCTCCTGGTTTGGGAAGGGGACGACCAAGATCTACAACTCCAGAAGTACAGGAGGAGATTCTGGAGGCTGTGAACATGACTCCTTCTATCAGCACACGAAGGGTAGCGTTGCAAGTCAATGTTCCTCATACGACTGTCTGGAGACTGTTGAAAGAGTATCAATTGTATCCTTATCATTTGCAACGTGTACAGGCCCTGTCACCAGCAGATTACCCTGCACGAGTTAGGTTCTGTCAGTGGTTCTTGCAGCAGTGTGGTGTAAATCCGAACTTTCCTGCCTTAGTATTATTTACAGATGAAGCACAGTTCACACGAGATGGCGGCATAACAAATTTTCATAATCAGCATGTATGGGCGTATGAAAACCCACGTGCAACTGTTCCATCTCATCACCAGGTGCGGTTCTCCCTCAACATGTGGGCCGGTATCATTGGTGATCGATTAGTTGGACCCCATGTACTTGTAAACAGACTTACGGGGCAGGCGTACACAAACTTCCTGGAAAACACCATACCTCATGTTTTAGAAGACACTCCACTGATCAATCGTCAACACATTCACTTCTTGCATGATGGCGCTCCTGCACACTTCAGTCGTACGGCTCGCCGGTACTTGGATCGAAGGTTTCCTGATCGATGGATAGGTAGAGGTGGCCCAATTGCTTGGCCTCCACGCTCACCTGATCGGAACCCTCTCGATTTCTACTTGTGGGGTCACTTAAAATCATTGGTTTATTCGTCTCCGGTGCCTGATTTGGAATCCCTTCGGAATCGAATTTTGGCATGTTCTGAGGACATACGCAATACTCCTGGAGTTTTGGATCGTGTTCGCAGGTCAATGAGACATCGATGTGAGGTCTGTATTGAAGCAGGAGGTGGATATTTTGAACATCTTCTGTAATGACAACGACCTACGGAAAGAAAAACGTTCCGGTGTATTTCAATGTTGTGAAGGCCATAACTCGGAAATGAATTATTTCCGGACACATGTTGTAATGAACTATTTTGATTGTCTACATGTGGGAAATACATACCTGAAATTATGGCCCGCATTTTTGAAACACCATGTATATTTTTAATAAATGCAATGCAATTATTTCACAGCAGAAGATGTTATACAGAGTGGAACATAAGGTAGGATGCGATTCCTTAAAATATAACGAACAAAAAAGTCATCATCATCATCATCATCATCTTCCTAACAAGTATTAGGCCAAGTGGCCTGTTACGGTCTCAAACTAGAATTTTCAGTCCATCTCTTCTTTGGACGGCCTAGAGATCTTTTGCCATATGGATGGTAATGAAGCAGTGCTTTTGGAATTCTGCATCGATTCATTCGTTCGAGATGACCCTTCCACTGAAGTTGATATTTGCTGATGAACTGCATAATGGGCTCTATTTGAAGTTCTTACATTATGTCCTCATTTTTTTTATGATCCCAGCGAGTATATCCAGCTGTTGCTCTCATAAACCTCATCTCACTTGCTGTTATTCTACTGACATCTTTATTCTTCACAGTCCACGCTTCGCTACCATAGCTTAATACTGGCTGTGCTAAGGTTTTATACAAGCCTATTCTTGTGTGTCTTTGTACTAGTGAGGGTTTCATGATTTTATTAATGATCCCCATTGTTTTATTATATTTACATATTTTTTCAGCAATATCTACTTCATCATAAGGTGATAGTGTATAGCCAAGATAAGTGAAGGTATTTACTCTTTCTATTATTTTATTATTCAAACAGATTTTGCTTGGTACAGGGAATTTCCCACAAAATGACATGATTTTCGATTTTTCAATATTAATTTCCATGTTATATTTTTCACTGACCTTATTTAAATTGTGTACTGAATATTGTAAATCATCTTCAGTTGATGCCATGAGAACTAAATCATCAGCGAAAAGTAAAGCATCAAGCTGCAAATGTCGATTAATTGGAATAAATCCATGTCGTGTCTGTCGCCAATCTTGAATGATTCTATTTATATATATAATAAACAGAAGTGGTGAAAGGCCACAGCCTTGTCGTACTCCACTATAAATGGGCCGCCACTGTGAAAGTTTATTGTTGCTTCGAATTGCTATGATGGTTGTTTTATATATATTGTAAATATTTTGTATAATCTGTTGAGGTACTTGATCATCTGCCAAAATCTGAAAAGTATAATATCATTTTGCTCGTTTTTGCGAGGTTTTTGAAAAAATAATACTTTTATGCCGAAATTTCGATCGCGAATTTTACGAATACTGTTTAAATACGCTGTACGTCCAACTGCACACTAATGCAATGTAAACATCACAACAGCTGATCAGTTGCGAGTACTACGCAAACCATCTCCGTCTCGACAGCGATGCCAGATTTTTAGACCTTCTGTACGTGACTCGACAATCATTGTTTCCAATGTTTCTTCAATCGATTAATTCGTTATCTGTGAATTTTCTAATTATAATACTGCTGCAACATGAACATAACAAACGTTCTTTTCGTTGTTATGCAAGAAATTAAACTGTATTTTAAACAGTATTCGTAAAATTCGCGATCTAAATGTCGGCATAAAAGTATTATTTCTTCAGAAACCTCGCAAAAACGAGAAAAATGGTTTTAGACTTTTTTGTTCGTTATATTCTAAGGAATCACGTCCTACAATTAATGTACTATGTTATGTTCCACCCTGTATAGGTATGTACAGTACGAGTCTGAATAAGTAACAAAATGTTCCTTGTACATTGCAATACGGATTGAATAATTTAAAAATGTGTAACTGCGTTCTCGTATAAAACTTTGGAAACTGCTAGAGCATTACATTGTCGTCGTAGTAGCAATAGCCTATTGTTATGCGAAAATAAATCTTTTAAGATAAAATTTCGCCGGAATCTCTTCTTCGATTTCCGCCTCATACGAGTCTTATTAAGATCTCGCAAAATGTTATTTAAAGAAGCAAATCTAAGCATAGGGCGCTTAACATGGTTGATTAGTTTGGCCTTTAATCTTGTTCGTGAAAACCTACCGTTACGTATGTGCTATTGAAAATCGTAAGACTAATCTTCGCTGTAAATTTTCGAATCCTCTGACACAGTTCACAGTTTAAGTAATTGTAAAAGCTGAAGAAATCCTTGTCTTCCTTATTTTACAGACATTAACTCAGATATGGAAATTTTATATATTAATAGGAAAGGTAAATTATTAAATATTCTGGAGTCTATCGAAATATACAAAGAAAAATTCATAAATTCTCACAATTTGAATGAAAAAGTAATTTACGAAAAAAACATTCTCTTTGACCCTTACATCACTTCCGATTTGAATAGTAAAAGACTAACGTAGTACTAGTCAACTTAATTTCTGTCCTTTCCTTCATCTCAGTTACTCTCCTTTAAGCCAAGCAAGAACACGGTTCGAACAATTAAACCACATCGGTGAGTCATTCATCCAAGTTGCAATTTTGTCCATTCTTCTTTTATCTTTATTTTTAAATATGGTCTGTGTTAATTTTTTATCAGAAATATGTATATACATCATAAGATTTTAACTTTTCAATTTTTAAAAGTCAATTCCATTTTCATAATTTTATTTATGGGTAATTTTATTATACATTATTACAGCTTCTTATATCATTTTTAGTTATCACATGCATGTACAGAAGATATAACATATAAGATTATTGTTTATTCAGAAATCAATTATATTTTATATTTTTAACTTTTCCAGTCAATGAAAGACGTTTACAAAGTATCTTAATTTAAGATAATCTTTCTATTTTCCTATTTGTCCTTTTTAATTTTTGAAATATAACTAATCAAGTTATTAATTATAATTGTTTTCGTTTTGCAGTCGTTGTAATTAGTCACTGAAGATGGAGAAGCATCTCCGAAAATGTCTGACTAACATCTTCAATAAACTTATTGTACTTATTAGTGTTCATACAACTGTAACATATCACCTTTAATGTATTTCATTATGCGTACATTTAATAGTGCAGTATGCCAAAGATCAGTTAATTTTTAGCTGCAAGTCTGAAGACAAACTTCCTGGATCTGCGGAATAGAGACGACAGAAGAGTTCTATAGTCACGACGCTGTTATTTCCGGCGTGACTCCGCCTCTTTGCTTACGTCTTAGAAAGTGAAGGCTCTATAAAGTCTAGGTAGGTAGTATCATTCGTCATTTTTGTTCTTTCGTTCCCGAGCTACCATACGAGGAATCTATTTGCCACACCGTTAAACATTATCATGTCGTAGCTCCTATGATAACAAATCAAACACACTGTAATTCAGCAAATAATTGAGGGGCAAATAACGTCTTCGTGTGCTTTCTGCGAATGCCAACGAAAGAGCCAAAATGGCGAGCGATTATATTAAGTATTTATCGAGCCTTAAGAAATGAATAACGTCTTCATAAGCGAATCACAAGACGCACACGTTTAAATGTAGCCGATCTAAAACGCGATTGGCTGCCGGAAATTAGAGCGACGGGACTATAATTTGTGTTGAATCATTTCTAATTAGCATTTCTGAACACTGAATTTCTAAGTAACGCAAAGTTTTCCACATATTAAGCACATTAAGTCTCCTCCTTGTTCTTTATATCGCTACTCTACTTAACGCATGCATGGACAACCTTTGCACCGCTACCCCTATTTCGGTGCGTTCTTGTAGGGGAAGAAAGTTAACCCACCCGCAGAGCAATATGCCTACCGCGCGCTTCAGCCCGCACGGGCTTGAATATACACCTCTGTCTTAACCTTACGTACCTGAGTATGTCATCTGATGTGAAGATAACTACAGAGAAGAGATCAAAAGAAAGAAAGAGAAAGAGAACGTAAGGAATAGAGGAGAAAGGGCCATAGAAAGAGAGAAAGAAAGAAAGGAAGAAAGAAAGAGAGAAAGAAAGGAAGAAAGAGAGAAAGAAAGAAAGAAAGAAAGAAAGACTTGCGCGTATTGACAGCGTATAGCTATATGGGACGATACGACGGCGAAATCGGGAAATAGAGAAAGGGAAACTATATCGAATTTAGGCAAGAAGAGCAGCTATCCGTTCAACCGTTCTCAATTGCAAAGGAAGTTTGGATAACACAGTCTTCACTATGATAAGCCTCCCTTTTTCTGCTCTGGAGACGGCAGTGAGTACAGTATAAATAATAAATAACTTTAAAGGGGTGGCAAGCAAAGGAGTGAAAGCCCTCTTCTCTGAAGTCAGATAAAAATATCTCTTGAAGTTAAAAATGTATGAGAAATACTTAGAGTAACTTCATGTTCTCTTACCAGGTCTACCTTTCAGACTAGAATTCTTCTGCAGCAATATTCGTACCAGCAATAGACCGCTGTATTACTTGAATATTGCGTGTGTGTACTCATGTGAAAAGTTTCAAGGGTAGGTTGAGAAACACACGACTTAAAGTACTGTACTGCCTTTTATTTCGAGTTTACTCTTTAACAATAAGAAAGTATCAAACAAAAGTCAACATATTTATCATATACATGGATTTGAACCACTGGATGCTACGTTTCGGTCTCAATTGTCTAATATCCGTTTTAAATGTCTTTCTTGTCGCCTTATTCCTCTAGGTTGATAATACTTCATTATTCTTGAGAGACGTTCTCGTGAATCCGCTGATATGTGCAATAAAATTACTTTTGCATTCTTAATTTTATTCTAGATCATATATATAACAGATAGCTCATTCCTATGTTAAAATCGATAGCACTTTGAAGAGAACAACCACCAGGATCGCCGCCCGTCTGCCCTAAACGAACATGAGATGGCAGTACAGTCGCTAACGCAATTCAAATGGGAGTTATGACAAGACTCCTTATGTAACAACTAGATGGCAGCATAGTAAACCTGACAAAAGTTGTTACCGTCAAAGCCTATAAGGCCGAGTAATCTGGGTGTATATGAACTAGGATTTTATCATTTATAATTTTAAAATTTATATTACAACGGAAGTATACTGTATAGTTTCTCTCATGAATTTCATTTAAAATGCTCTAATTCACAATTAACCCTTGGGTTTAGTGTCCTGATATCGATGCCACACATAAATATTGAAAAGGAAAAAAAATATTGTAAATTTTATCCGAGTACTGAGATTTTGTTTAGTTCAATAAAATTGCATTATTAAACATTCTTGTTAATTTAAAACATTTTGAAATTTCGTCAAGTATGAATTTTTGATAGGAAAGTAAGGATACTAGAACTGATTGACTTTTAAATCGATGTCATTTTTTCTCATAGTACAGTTAGGTTTTTACTTGAAGCAAGTAAAGCGATAGATAAAGTATATGATTACGTCTCGTGACCAGAATATCGTAAGAAATGAAAATATAAAAATTGCAGATTTATCCTTCGAAGACGTAGAAAAATTCAAATATCTTGGAGCAACAGTAACAAATGTAAATGACACTCGGGAGGAAATTAAACGCAGAATAAATATAGGAAATGTGTATTATTATTCGGTTGAGAATCTTTTGCCATCTAGTCTGTAAGTGAGAATTTATAAAACAGTTATAATAACTGTTGTTCTGTATGGTTGTGAAACTTGGACTCTCACTTTGAGAAAGGAACAGAGGTTAAGTGTGTTCGAGTATAAGGTGCTTAGGAAAATATTTGGAGTTAAGAGGGATGAAGTTACAGCAAAATGGAGAAAGTTACAAAACGCAAAACTGCATGCATTTTATTCTTCACCTGACATAGGTGAACCCGAGGCAGGACGGGATGCCGGGGAGTAAAGGGGTTGTCTTATATTTCGACTGTAATGTAGTGCAGCCAACGGAAACAATTTAAACTTCTTCAACCGGTCACCAAGAAGTATGGGAACTCATCACTTTGCAGTTGACGTTGAGTTGTGCTTGCGTGCAGTGGTGGAGTTCATTTATGAAGCTTTGTTGCAATATTTTCAGAATTCTAACTCAAGGTAACCCCAATCATTTATTGAAATTTATTTTAAACACAATGCATATTTCAAATATAGTATTTAAACATCTCATTTACAGTTTCGTCATAATAAATAAATCTAATAATGAAGCGTGAATAGGTTTCTCAATTAGAAGCGGCTCTGGGGCGGAATGGGGTGGGATGGAACTGTGCATTGCCCCATTCTGCCCCGCCTAAATTTACATTTACACTTATATATTTCCTTCATTTTTAACTACAGATGGTTCGTGAATACGAGAAGACCAATAGACAAGGCTGGTCAAGTGAGTTTGTGGATTTGGCCTCCCGATATGACAATTTTCTCTGAGGAAGACTTCCGTCCTTCAGCAACAACAGATATTGAAATAAGTGCACCCTCATTAGAAACATTGAATACACCAATAAACTGTGGTTCACAAGATAAATCACTCAGCCCCAGTGTTTCTTGATGCCTGATAGGCCTATTGAAGCCAAAGTCCTCTTCCTTTGCTGCCAATCCCAAAAGTGAAACCTGCAGAAAAGAGAGCTTCAAGAAAAAGAGGGAAAACTGCTATCTAGATGTCATCACTCTACAGAGCTGAACTTCAAAGTTAAGAAGTCAAAGATGACGAAAGAGACAAAAGACAAGGCAAGAAAAAAATTATTCGCTTCGAAAGGAACAGAAAGTAAAGAATTATAAGAAAGGTGAGAAAGAAGACCGAGCAAGTCGCAGAACATTCAAGTTCGAGTGAAAGTGGTGATGGTGATACGTCATGTCTTTATTGCAATGATTTTTCTTCAAACTCTACTGAAGGCTGGATCGCCTGTGTTAACTGCAAAAAGTGGTCACATAATTCATGTGCAGGTACAGACAGTGACAATGATGAAACAGTATTTGCATGTGACTACTGCAAGTAAATTCAGTAAGATTAATTTACCCCCTTCTGCCCCTCATGCGAGGCGGAAAGGAGTAGATGTCAATTTCTTAAAAACCCTCCATTAAGCAACAGTTAATCTTCATTTTTCATAATTTTTTCTGCAAGATGTGTTCTTTAGGATATTAATAAATAATTTTTGCCAGTTTAATAATTTGTTTACTGATTTTACATTTTTTATAATTGTTATTAAACATTATGTGCCCCATTCCGCCCCAGGTTCTGCTAATTAGGAACATTAAATCCAGACGTTTGAGATGGACTGAGCATGTAGCACGTATGTGCGAATCCAGAAATGCATACAGAGTGTTAGTTGGGAGGCCGGAGGGAATAAGACCTTTTGGAAGACCGAGGCGTAGATGGAAGGGTAACATTAAAATGGATTTGATGGTAGGGAGTCGATTAATCTACCTCAGGCTAGGGACCGATGGCGGGCTTATGTGAGGGCGGCAATGAACCTGCGGGTTCCTTAAAAGCCACAAGTAATTAAATATCTGCTCTATAATGTATTGTACTGTCAAAAATGAGATACAGTGGATTCCTTTTAATTGGCCAAGTTAGACTTATGTGTTTTGATTCAATAAAGCTGCGTATTAGGACCGAGCTTAGACGGAAAAATACAGTACACGCCAATATATGCATCTAATTCCGATTAAGAGGACTAGCCCCATTATTGAACAAAAACGCATAGTCCCAACGTGGACCTATTAAGCGGAATCCAGTATACATAATGAAAAATAATACATTTTCGAAGACTTATGCGGAACTATTAGAGCAGCGGTCCTCAGCGCAGAGCACCCTGGGTCTAACGTCACTTACCCGCGGAAAATACAGTGCACCATGGTGCACTCGTAGCTGCTATCGAGTATTCTCTCTACCTCTTCCTGCTGCACGACGGTGCACACGGAACGTCACCGCTTACCCTTTGCACATTTCAGCGAGTGCTGACGACCACTGTATTAGAGGAATACTGGATATAAAGATAAGAAGAACTACTCAAAACTTTATCAAAAATGACTGTACATATAATTTCTATTATGGAAGTGAACATAGGACCCTAAATAGAAAAGACAAAAGGAAAATAGTAAATTCAGAAATAAGACTTCTTAGACCACTAGTAGAAAATATTATAGACTGATGGATCAGAATTGGAATACAGACTTAAGACATGCAAGAGAACGTATAGATTATTTAAGAAATAATTGGTACCGACATATAAAAAGCCAGATTATGTAGAGATATCCTAAAGTTTTATTTCGTTGTAAGCTTCAAGATCATAGAGATAGACACCGACTTCTCTTCAGATGACAAGATCAATTTCACTTTGAAGTACAAGAAAAATTCTGCTCTGTCTGGCACAATATTTTACAATAAACCACCTAATGGATTAATGGTAGTAACAAGTAATAATAATAATAATAATAATAATAATAATAATAATAATAATAATAATAGTAATAATCATAATAATAAAATAATAATAATAATAAAATAATAATAATAAAAATAAAATAATAATAATAATAATAATAATAATAATAATAATAATAATAATAATTATTATTATTATTATTATTATTATTAATTTATTTAATCTGGCAGAGCCAAGGCCAGTAGGCCTTCTCTTCCGCCCAGCCAGACTCTAATTCTAATTGAATACAATTGGTTACATAGTTATTACATTAATATTTATACCATAAAACAACATGAAAGTAAATAATGAAAGTTGGATAAGTAATGTTAGTGTGACAATGATAAACATTGGTAAGAAATAATAATAATAATAATAATAATAATAATAATGATAATAATAATTTAAACATTTATTGTGATATATATATAAAACCATTAAACATTGAGAAACCTGAAACAGCTATTATTGTTAACAAGAATTGTAAGAAAAATATTTCGTTAATTTATTCTTAAATTGGTTTGATGTCTGACAGTCTCTGACATTACTCAGTAGGGAATTCCAAAGCCGAGAAATGCAATATGTGAAAGAGGAAAAGACAGTGGATTTTCCTACGATCTTCTAGACGGAGCCAGGACAACATTTCGAGGGATGGTGTTACGTAATCAGCCCGGCGAATATTGCAAACGAAATGGATGCACATAATATGAACACGTTGCAGTCTCTGTGCCGAAGTAACGCTTAGGTCAGTAAACAGAATATCACAGTAATCGAAGTGGAGCATCACGAGTGTTTGCACTAAAATCTTTTTCAGGGAAAAGGGTAGAACTTTCTTCAGTCGCCTAAACGAGTGGATTAATAAGAATATTTTTTTGCAGGTTTCTGCAACTTTAATGTTCCAATTTAAACTTTTATCCATATAAATACCTAGGTTCTTTACTGATTCACTGAACAGAATTTCGGTGCCGTATATTTTAATCGGGGACAAATTTGGTATGGTAATAGTGCTTAACAAACGTGAATGGCCCACTATTATTAAATGTGATTTTTCAGGATTTAGTTTAAGTCGAAATTTCCGTGTCCATGTCCAAATTGAGTCGAGATCGTCATTAATTTTAGTTATTGCATCATTTATTTTGTCAGTGTGGAATTTTATGTATATTTGAAGGTCTTGAGGACAGTACTTTAGAGATTCTGATAGCCTATGTCGTTTATATAAATTGTAAATAGTAAAGGGCCAAGAACTGATTCCAGTGGGAGCTCTGACCTCACGGCCTGTCAAGAGGAAGAACGATTTCCAGCTATCACACTTTGTTGGCGGCCATTAAGGTAAGAGGCAAACCACAGGACAACGTGTTCTTCTAGGTGCAGTCTTCTCAGTTTACTTATTAATAAGTCAATGTCTGCAGAATCGAAGATACGTACAAATGATTTAATTAATTTTTATAGACAATGTGGTGTTCACATAAATAATAAAGAATAATTACAAGTATATCTCTGTTCTCATTATTTATATATTACATATTTATGTACTAAATAATGATAGGAATAAAAGTTAACGGATCTTAAGAAAATAACATTCCTTGTTACAATCAATTCGGAAGATGTCAGAAAAGTTATAACATGCTTTGGAAATAGTTCAGACTTAGAGACAAATAACAATTCGGGCCCTGATAAGAATGAAACCCTTCCAGGAAAATGCACTCAACTTTTCTGACATGAAGACAGAAACTCCCTCCAAGACAAACAGGCATAACTTGATCCACGTTTCCCAGAAGCTGAAGTGTAATTCTTTAAGCAAAAACTGGCTTAATACGATGACCCGACACTGCTACTGCAGCAGGTTAATTTAATGAAAGCCTTAAAGGAGAGCTCGCACTCCGCCTGAACCTTGCAACTTAAACGGTGCGCTCACAGAGCAACAAAATGTGGGCTATTACTCTGATTTAACTATCTGAAAGCAAATACCTGTAAACCAATATCAACTTTAAAATATGTGAACGCTAATGGGACGGTACAACATTTTACATATTCATAGTGGTTGAATCTCCATGTAGTTTTGGGAAATTTACCCACGGGTTAAAGATAGAGACCGGCATATTATTAAGAAAATTTTCCAAATGCTTTTTTTTTTTACACAACACCGTCAAAAATTATCTGATTTGATAATAGCACAATATTTTATTTAATGATAACAGTTTTCAATTTTTAAAAAACCATCATCAGATCATTAACCCTTAAAATGAACAGTTATTACATTATAAACAATGAAAGACAATGGGTTACATAAAGGTAAATCATGTTAAAAGTGTGAGATCATACAAAGGAACGAATATCATAAAAATATATATATATATATATATATATATATATATATATATATACAAATTTAAAATTGTTAAAATGTTAAAATTAAGCAATGGTTCCTATATGAAAATTATGTGATATAAACAGTAGGCCTATGCTCTTCCTTGCGATTATATATAAAGAATGTCTTGTAATTGTATATAATCGATGTCATAATATCTGCATTTACAAGCCATAAGTTAATATACAGTTACAAGATAGTGAAAACATAATGTCTGCTCGAGCACAGGTTCGATCCCCGCTTGGGCTAATTACCTGGTTGGGTTATTTTCCGAGATTTTCCTCAACCGTAAGGTGACTGTCAGGTAATCTATGGCGAATTCACGGCCTCATCTCGTCAAATATCATGTCGCTATCACCAATCCCACTATGGTACATACTAAATAACCTAGTAGTTGATGTGGCGTCATTAAATAACTAAGTAAAAATAATCATTTCCGCTACGAGTTCAATGACCGTAAGGGGAAATTTGGAGATTTCATATGCGGGAGAATCCCGGAATTTTGGTGGAATGGGTGACTTGGGTTTTTAAAGTGTTATCTGGGAAATAAGTCTATTGTTTCCATACAATATCTAGAAAGCCAAGATCAGTGTCAGTTATAAAAAGGAAAAAATCGTCCAAAATTTGGAACAATATAGGGATATTTTAGGAAGCATAATCATTTAACCAAAACATTACAAAAAATGAAATTTTATGGCATTAATTCATTTTAGACATCGCAACTCATGAAAATCCTTATTCCCATATCACTAGCACAATATTATATTTCATATATTGCCTGTCACTAATTATGACCTTAACGTATCGCATTATCATACACCTCCCGCCCCCAGCGACATGAGAATTACTGAAATGTTTCACACGTAAGCCAGGCGAATAACAGTAATTAATTAACTATTGGATTTAGGCTTTAATAATTATTGACACTTCAGGGACGAAAATACAATGAAGATAAAAGAGCATTACTGGAATGACAAAAATATTTGGATAAAATCTATCTCCAAAATCATAAAGAATCTGACTGAAATTGGACTCCGATCTCCATTTATACGAGTCCATTTATATGAGCCAAGTTTTAAGACTAGTTGAACATAATATACAGAGTGTAAGATGTATAAGTGCCGTCCTTTTCACAGTCGTCGGGGACGGTCTACAGGATCAAAAAATTTCCATACAACATAAGGTCAAAACTTGATAGTTTTCCCAGGAAAAAATATTTCTTCTCTTATTTCATTCGCGTTATAGGCTACTGCTTATTTCGTTAGTAAAATTACGAAAACAGTTACATCAGTAGATATAACTAGCGAAGAGTTAATATTAGTCTAAATAAATATTTGTGTGTTCTATTACGTTTTCATGAAATTAAGTACAATTGCATGCTTAAATTTGTTAAAATTCTGGCGTGAGAGACGTGGCAGCGTGTTCAGCAGACAGTACTCTGCACAGACGTACGTACATGTCAGCTGAGTTCAAGCTCCAGCTCCCTGTCCTCAGGTCTACTGCTGAGCGGATGAAAGTTCGGTATTAGGTATTCTATAAACAACTTACAATGCCATTCACAGTTTAGGAATATCACATGTTATTAATTTATGGAGAAAGTCGTCGTAATTCAAGTGAGGCAAGAAGATGTGGCGTCAATGTTTTCCTCAATGAAGGTTACCTAATCGGCGAACTTTTGTAGCGGTTTTTCAACGATTATTAGAAACTAGGAGTCTATTACCTCGTTTTAAAAAATCACACAAACAGAAATTTCTTTTAAAATAGTACTGCTTTATGGAAGCGCGAGAGATTAAAATTTTGCATTAAAAAAACATTGTTTATTTTTTAGACGTGCAATAAAAATGGACCAATATTGTCAATATTGTTAAATAAAATGGAAATTTACCATGAAGTTCTATTAATGAGATTGAAAGTTTGTATTTGCTGTTCGTTTTATGTAAACAACGGCCCGCTCTTGCATTAGAACAGACCATCTGTTTTATTCCGGTATGTCTGCATCCGCTTGAGCTGTATTGTGTAGATATTTGTAAACTCCCTCCTCCCCATCCAGCAAAGTTGCCAAACGCCAAATATTGTAAACTTCAATAATTAGTTAAATATTGCAATTAGAAAAAATTTCTGAGGACATTATTTTCTTCCTTATGACATGAACAATCATGAGTTAAAATAATGGCACTTATACCCCTTATACTCTGTATATCCAATTGAGCAATGACGTTTTAGACTAAAAGTTGTTACGGCTGTTGAAATATAACGTACCAAATTAAAAATGTCTATAAGAAGAATTCTTAGGCGTAGTTTGCACAACTTTGAGAACTATCTAGCACAATGGTTCCGAAACTTTCTGAAGACGCGACTCGCTTTTGGGCAAGACTTCTGTATGCGACCCTCCACTACTATATTGGTTCTTGACCCCATTCGAAAAATACAAATCCTTGTAAAATTCCAAACAAATATAATTTTACTCAAAATCAATGGATATCATTCAAAGTAGGATTTTAAACAACATTTTTTTTTAGTATTTTCCAGAGAAAAACAATGAAAACAATTACGACAGCCAGAGATGGATACTGTATCCGTTTTTAGACAGTTGCGCTCAACGATCTGAAATAAAAGAAAATAGGAAAAAACTCATTGAAATAATGATGTAGGCCTACATACTGATGGAATGTTGAAACCAGACCATTTTTTTTTTTCGCAGAGCGTAGACCAGTTATGGAAAGAATACCTCGAGCTTGTGAAAGAAGCTATTAAATATTTTATAACATGTGTAACTTCGTGTTTATGCAAAATAAATTTCTTCTTATAGAACTGTAAGCACAACAAAAGCGAGCTATCCCCTTGAAATTCAAAATAACATCACCATGTGTATCGAATACTTAATCAAGATTTGAGACGTTACTTTATGAAAAACAGGCATGTTTATCGCATTAAATATTTTTTATTTTATAACTACTGAAACATATTTTTTTTTTACTTTTATTTTAAACGTTGTTTATTTTTGGGTTTCTAAATATAAAATAAACATGATATGTTAATAAGGCGTTTTTAGTTTTATTTTATAAATCATCGTGTGAAATGGACAGAGAGAATAAGTAATGAAGCTGTGTTGGAAAGTGTGGGTGAAGAAAAAATTATGCTGATACTGATCAGGGAGAGGAAAAGGAATTTGCTGAGTCACTGGCTGAGAAGAAACCGCCTACTGAAGGATGCACTGCTGGTCCGGAGCTGCGCTCGGGCTTGGTTTAAATCCCCCGTTTGATCTCATTGATTAGTTTCTTCCGAGGTTTTCTCCAGCCGTGGGACTGATGCCGGATGGTCTATGGAGAGTCCTCGGCCTCACTTCATTTCACCCCTTTGGTCTGATTACCTGGTTCGGTTTTTTCCAAGGTTTTCCCCAACCATAAGGCAAATGCCAGGTAATCTTTTGGCGAATCCTCGGGCCTCAACTCATCTCAGTACATTTCGCCAAAATATTGTAAAACAATTGTAGAAAATTGTTAAAAATTGTAGAAAATTGCAAAATATAAAATTGTAAAAATTGTAATTGTAATATTGTAAAATTTTGACTTGTTCCACATCTTAAAGCTTCATTGCTAATGTAAGATCTATGGAATATAATAAATGAAATGAAAGAAATGAATGATGAACGGGAGTCGGGAGTAGAGTTCGGAGCAGAAGAAGATATCAGATGATAACGCGACATTAAGATACGTATAGGGGAAAGTCGGGTAGTATCGGACATCGGGTAATATCGGCGGACAGTGAGTTTCTTTCATCTACCACACGATGATAGTACCTGATTGACATGGTTACGTTTCTGTGATGTCGCATAGAGAAACGTAACCATGTCATTCAGGTACTACCATATGGTGGTAGATGAAAGAAACGCACTGCCCGATACTACTCAATGTCCGATACTACCAGACTCTCCCCTGTGGATCATATGCGGAGACAAAGAGGAAGGCAGGAAATAAGAAAAATGGGAAAAAGCTAAGTTTGTAGTGAAAGATCTGCCCTTGGACAGAACACTATGAATGCATGAATTTATACATTATCTTGCTACCCTCTCAGCACCCCCCACTTTGGGAACCACTTATCTAACACATCGTACCTAACTGGAGATTGGTGTTATGGTTTACAAACACCTAATAAAATCTGTTTAACCGAATTCAGTGCTTCAAAACACATTTATGAATTCATTAGTTCTAGAAAGTTGAGAAGTTCAACCAGATGCACACCAGTTCACAGCCCAACGGTTCGACTCATCTCAGCTTGTAGAGCGTCCCGCGCAAAAACAGGGTCGCCAGATCTTACCGATAAGTGAAGAAACTTTTGTAATCATGTAGCGGCACCCGCACCAAAAACCACTTTGCGCCGTCATATTTTCCCCTCATTTCCCCCTTCTTAGTGCTGTGTTATAAGGCAGGGGTGTTGAAACTGCGAAATGTCTTGAATGTGCTCGTGAAATTACATCGCCCATCCTCTGGAATTTAGAAGGCAAATGACAACATTGTTTTATTCTTCAAATTCATTCCAGTCTCACCCGTACCTCACATTTTTTCTTTCAGTTCTTCCCTTCTTTTTCCTCATATATATCTGTTCTTTTCTTTATTACATTCTCCATATTCCATTTATTTCTTATTTTTATAGATTCATTTTCTTTTAATTCATTTAAGTTCATTAGCTCCATTTTATTCTCTCCTTTCTTCCTCTCTTTCTTCGGTCGAATTCTGTCTTCATTTGTTTTTCCTTCTTCCTATTTTTTCTTCACGTTTTTCTCTTCCTCTTTTCTATCTTTTTCTATGTCTTTATCTTCCTCTCTTTTCTTTCCTCTCTTCTTAAATTCCTCTTCCTTTTCTTTAGTTGGATATTTAATGACGCTGCTGTTTAGCGTTGATGGAATTGGTGAAAGAGAGATGAGGTGGAGGAATCGCCATAGATTACCTGGCATTCGTCTCTCGGTTGGGAAAAAGCTCAGAGAAACCTAAGCAAGTAAAGGCTGGTTCACAATAAATCGGGAACGGAAATAATGTTAAAATAAATGTATTTAAATGTGAACATTCACAATAATTAATTGTGAATGCTACATTTAAATACATTTATTTTAACATAATTGTGAACCAGCCTTAATCAATCCAAACGGAATGCAAATCCACGCCCTAGCGCAGCAGACAAGAGCACTACCTCCTGAGCTACGCCGGTAGCACTCTCCTTTCTTACTCTGTCCTTTCACACCATATATAAATCTCTGACTTTTTCGAAGTATTCTTACTTCATAAGCTCTTCGTTTCTACTTGTAGCCCTTTAAGTTTTCCATATCTTCTTCTTCTTTTTATTTTTGTTCGTCATTACTATCTACCATCTCTGTACTTTATTATCTTCTTTTAAATCCGTTTATTTTCTTTGCTCTTGTTTACTTCATAGTTAATCTTTTTCATTGCATTACTCTAATTAAAACATTTTGGAAATTAAATTACATATTCTGGTAGCCACAATGCTCTCGGTAAATGATGCTCCAGTTTTCATACAGAGGTAGCCTACATGTCTGACGTAAGGATTATTCTTATGAACTGCAGCCTAAAGAACCTTTAGTGCATTCGTGATGGAATGACTTTCGTGTCGACTGTGCTGCCCGGCTATGCCGGTCCCAATATCCGCTACACTACGCATTGCCTACACTGGATATCAGTGCACTCAATGGTTTCATAATTTGGATGCACTTAAATTCTGAACGGAAAGAGATCAGTAATTATACAAGAAGGGAATTTTTCCTCGAGTTGGGAACATCTCTGACATAGAAAAAATAGAAGTCGACGGACTAACGTTCCAGTAATCCCTATTATCATACGGAAGAAAACAAATATTCAGACTATATCACCTATGTGAACGTTCTGGAGACATAAAATATCAAGACAGATGCTGTACATGTTTTCTATTGTGTATAAACAACATTCAAGCCTGTCTTGTGTGATGTGTAAAAATTATTAAGTTACAGCTAAATAAAAATATAGTTAATAAATACTCAGTTTTGTCAATATAATGTTGTATGTAAAAGTATCAATACATCAGTGTAAAATATAAATAAATTTAGTTCTTAAAACAAATTTTTATCTTACTTCAATTAATTGGATTCACCAATGACCCCAGTGGTGTCCAATGTAACAAAATAATTCTCGTAGCAGTGGGGTTAAATATTTTCAAACAATATTAACAAAATTGTGTTTTCAAAAATGTGTTCCATAATGTTCTTATACATAAAACGTGAAAAATTTTACAAAGCATATCTTGTTTAAATAATTACAGCTTTAATTTAGTAAAATTTCATTTAAATACTACAGTTTTGTTGCATCAAATTGCGTTTTATATCCGTATGTTACGTCAAAAATAACCACATATATCATCATAATATTCTCTTTCACCTCAGCAGCAAATTATTGCTTTTCAGATTGAATTTTTGACGATCAATGAGAGTGACTATGTTCTAAAGAGACGTAATGTTCATTTTAATTATTTTTTAAAAACTACTCACGTCTACAGGATGGCAAGTGGGTAGACCAACGGACAGGCAGAAAAGACAAACACATAAACAGCGAAATCCATTAGAGTTAAAATTAGTTTGTCGCTTCGCTGAACCCATGACACGATAATTAACTTATTGATCACCTTTCAAACAGGAAATTGCGATGTATCGAAATAGCGCTCTATTTTCGGATGAAAGGAAGGGAAGATCCGCCATGTTGGATGTAATTTTCATCAGATTTAGACAATAAAAATGCTTGTTCGTATGACAGCTCCTCGAGAACGAGAGGGTCACCTGCCTACTAGCGACTAGATAACCACAGACACGGTATTTGTTTTTCTGCCGGGCTTGTGCTGGGGGGACAGACTATAAAGTTGTCAGCATCCACTATTTATGGGTCACGTGTGTAATGTCATGGACGAAAACAATCCCAGTGTAGGGGAGGGGGGCATCATTCATTTCGAATAACAGTGCTGATGCGTCGCTACGCAACCAGGCGTCCACTGCGTCGACAAAAGAGCATCGGACTGTCCATGTATTTTCATACAACAAGGTTATTCAAACCGTGGTTCGCGGATTGTTTATTTTATTTTTCCTCCTCGGTCTGGCCATGTAGTTTCATAAAACAGGAGTTAGTGAAACTGTGGACCGCGAATTATGTCACTTTTATTTTCTATGTCTTGCTCATATGTTTTCATACAAAAGAGCCATTCAAATTCGAGACTGCGGAATAGTTAATATAATTTTTCATTTTTATTTCTGATATGTTTTCTGTAATAAAGTTATTCAGAAAGTCCGGAAGTAATAGTTTACTGGTAGTATTCATAATGTTTTAAAACACTGAGATACGGGGCAATTTATTAATAGTTTAGAGAAAACTGACATAATGACGAGTTTCACAGGTCCCTAATTCGGAGCCAAGGAGAAGAGCAATGTTGTAGATCTAATGTGTTAAATAGCAAAGAGGAGAAATTATGGTAAAAGTAGCAAAATTTTGGTTCAGAATTCTAAAAATTGAAAATAAAATAATTAGAGTTTGTTATAGATATAGAGTGGATTGGAAAAAAACTGATGGACATCCTAAAGAAAATAAGTGTGGATTGGAAAGACAGGAGGCTGTTCAGTAACCTATCTAAGTTTAGATAGAAGAAATGCCTGAAGGAAGTGAAATAGGGAGAGGAGTACGACAAGGATGCCCTTTATCATCTACCCTCTTCAACATCTACTTGGACGATTTGGTGCAGAATCGTTTTCAGAACAAGGTAGGAGTAAAATTTGGAGGAAGAAGAATAAATTGAATAAGATTTGCTGATGATACGGCATTGTTAGGAGAAGAAGAGACGATACTAAGGGATATGTTACTAAATGACAGCTGTAAGCAGTATGAGATGAAGGTAAATGCAAACAAGACGAAGACCATGGTTGTCGCAAGAAAAATAAAGAAGGTAAACTTGCGAATTCTAAATGAGGCAGTAGAGCAAGTGAACAGCTTCAAATACTTGGGGTGGACAAGAAGTAGTAACATGAGCTGCAGCCAGGAAGTCAAAAGGAGGGTAGCAATGGCAAAGGAAGCTTTTAATAGAAAAAGGAGCATCTTCTACGGACCTCTGGAAAAAGAACTAAGGAAGAGACTAGTGAAGTGCTTTGTGTGGAATGTGGTATTGTATGGGACAAAAACATGGACATTACGACGAAGTGAAGAGAAGCGAATAGAAGCACTTGAATTGTGGACATGGAGAAGAATGGAGCGTGTGAAGTGGACAGACAGAATAAGAAATGAAGTAGTGTTGTAAAGAGTGGGTGAAGAAAGAATGATGCTGAAACTGATCAGAAAGAGGAAAAGGAATTGGTTCGGTCACTGGCTGAGAAGAAACTGCCTACTGAAGGATGCACTGGAAGGAATGGTAAACGGGAGAAGAGTTCGAGGCAGAAGAAGATATCTGATGACAGACGACATTAAGATATATGGATCTTATGCGGAGACTAAGAGGAAGGCAGAAAATAGGAAAGATTGGAGAATGCTGGTTTGCAGTGAAAGACCTCCCCTTGCGCAGAACACGTGTGTGTGTATGTATGTATGTATGCATGTATATATGTATGTATGTATGTATGTATGTATGTATGTATGTATGTAAATTTTAAATTATGGTTTATTTAACGACTCTCGCACTGCCGAGATTATATCAGCGTCGCTGGTGTGCCGGAATATTGTTCCGCAGGAGTTCTTTTACACGCCAGTAAATCTACGACATGAGCCTGTCGCAATTAAGCACACTTAAATGCCATCGATCTGGGCCGGGATTGAACTCGCAACCTCTATCACAGAAGGCTAGTGCTATACCCACTGGGTTACTCAGGCCGACTTTATGTATGTGTTGTATGTATGTATGTACCATTGTTACTCACTGTGAATGAATGAATGAATGAATGAATGAACGAACAAATGAAAAAACAAACAAACCAACGAGCTAACGAACAAACAAACAAATACATACATAAATCAATCAATTAAGTCGGTATTTGATTCTGTAATTTATTTGTCTCCAAATTTCAAAGAACTGGGTTACATAAAGCGTGGATTGTAATGTAACTAATTTTTACTATATTATATATATGTAAGGTTTTTGAGAACTAAGATAAAATTTTAATTCATATTTTCATTATTTTCTACAGAAAATTTCTGCACTGGCATATCACACAATAAGTGTTTTTTCTTATTTGTTGCATCACCAGCCATTGCTATTAGTTAATCGTAGATGTATATGTCCACCATTTTGTCCTTGTACAAGTAATAGCCCCTTTTTCAATGCTGTATATAACAGCTCTGAGTTTGTGTTCTGGAATATATGCCATAGTAGCCACGATGGAATCCTTCAACGTAGGATTGCTCAAGAACACATTTTCCTTCATATATCTCCATAACCAAAAATCTGCAATATCTGTCGATCTTGCAGGTTGAGTTACAGGAAAGTACCTACCGACAACACGATCACCACAAGAATGAGAAAAAACGAACACTTTTTACAGTGATGCAAAAAATCCCATTTGTGGTGTAAAAAGTCAGTGATAGAATTTTTAAGATTGTGTATAAAATAAAGAAGATATATGAGCAATGAAAAATGCATCTTACTTTTGAAAACCCTTACATTATATTGTCTATTGGAAAATACATTTAAACGCAGAAGAAGTGGAAATATGTTATAATTATTTTACTCATGTTCAAAATTAGACTAAATGCTTATTAGAGTTTTCTTCATCGTTTCAAGGAGCAATTTCCAGGCAGTAGCAGACTATCTTTATCACTGCTCAAGAAATAATGATAACCTCTAAATATTACCTTATTTTTAACCTATTTAAAAGTTTACTTAGACTGAGTAATACAAATAAATTATTTTGTTTTATTTTCGTATCACTTCTTAAAACGTCAGGAATTAGTGGAAAATTGCTATGTTTACTCGTATATCTACACGTCATAGTACAGCGACACCTAAGAGTGAAAACTTTGTAAGTCGACTTTAAAAAAATGCGATTTTTTACTCAAATTTGTAGGAAAACTCGTGATCTTATGGTCTACAATGGCAAAATTTACATTTCTTATTTTTTATCTTGTAAAAAGACAAAATTGAAGCCACGTATCTCTTTAAGATCTAATTTTAAAATGAAAAACTCATATCTATTTATTTTTATTTATTTATTTATTTATTTATTTATTTATTTATTTATTTATTTATTTATTTAACCTGGTAGAGATAAGGCAATCAGGCCTTCTCTTCCCCTCTACCAGGGGGTTACAACTACTATATTAAGAATACAATTATAATTAATATTAAATTTACAAATGCAATAAAAATCAAAGTATTAAAAGATTAACTTATTAATAAAAGCTAGACAATTTATTATAAACGTCAAGAAGAGAGAAGCTTTCTTTTATTGATTAAGTAAAAATTAAACCTACTCAACGCAGTAAGAAAATACTTAATAAGCTTGCTTTTGTACGCTACTAAATTCCGACAGTCTCTGATGTCACTGGGTAGGGTATTCCACAAGCGCGAGGGCGAGATTGTGTATGATGATGAATACGATGATGTCTTATGTGTTGGTATGGCTAGTATGCTGCTATTTTGCGTGCGTGTGAAGAGATTATGATATGATAACAGGTAACTGAAACGGGAGGCAAGGTAGGTAGGTGTAGAAGTGTGAAGGACTTGGAAAAGGAGAACAAGAGAATGAAAATTTCTACGTTCGTTAAGCCGTAGCCAGTTTAGAGTTTGGAAGGATAGGGTAATGTAGCACGTATGGGCGAATCCAGAAATGCATATAGAGTGTTAGTTGGGAGGCCGGAGGGAAAAAGACCTTTAGGGAGGTCGAGACGTAGATGGGGAGATAATATTAAAATGGATTTCAGGGAGGTGGGATATGATAGAGAATGGATTAATTTTGCTCAGGATAGGGACCAATGGCGGGCTTATGTGAGGGCGGCAATGAACCTCCGGGTTCCTTAAAAGCCAGTAAGTAAGTAAGTCAGTAAGTAAGTAAGTAAGGGTAATGTGGTCAGCGCGACGGACATCGCAGACGAAGCGAACACAAGAATTATGAACAAGTTGTAATTTTGCGACTGGTTGACATTGAGGTCAATCAGTAGAAAATCACAATAATCGAAGTGGGGCATTACTAGTGTTTCCACTAGTATTTTCTTGAGTGATAGGGGAGGAATTTTCGAATGCTGTTTAAGGAATGTAGTATGGAAAGCACTTTTTTGGTAATATGGGTTACTTGGTTATTCCAGTTTAAATGCGTATCAAAGTAAACTCCAAGGTTTTTAACACAGGAAGCATTATAGAATTCATTATAGAATTATATATAGAATTTCCGACTTACGAGGCATCTATTTAAATGTGAAAACCTTGTACGTTGATTATTTTATAGAATTTCCAGCTTACGAGCCATCTATTTAAAAGTGAAAACCTTGTACGTTGATTATTTTATAGAATTTTCGGCTTACGAGCTATCTATTTAAATGTGAAAACCTTGTATGTCGATTTTGTGTGCTTTACAAAACCAACATGGTCATCTAGACGCAATGTAATTCAATACCGAATCGATGTTAACAATACAATAATAATAAGGGAAAGCATTAAATTAAACACTTCGCTCCTTTTCTTGCAGTTGCAAAGCGGTGCTGTGTCGGCTATCATCAGTGTAATTTTTTTCATTAATCGGATTACTTTATTATAACAAATGATTGCGAACAGTGACATAATAATAACCATGTAAATTCTATTCTAAGAACCACACATTAATTAAAAATTAACTTTCTTTGCAGAAAAATCCACTGTTTGTTTTGAATCTCCTTCACTTCAGAGAAATTCTACAAAAGACTTGGTGGGAGACTATCCTAATGAAACCAACTGCATAGGAAAATCCAGTCCAGATATTACAGTATTACAAACAGTCAGTGAAAGTGAACTGTCCTCCATTACCTTACAAAATAACTATGAATTTGAAAAAATAAAATTGAAAGAAACTAATAAAAAATTAATTCCTTCAATGATAATGGTGGAATTTACACACGTTTAACACAGTTGATAAAATGAATTCCATTGAGAAGTGCAATGATTTAGAAATTCGTAATGGCAGTAACCAAGAACAGAACCAAATTCGCGGTGAAAACGATGAAGAACTCAACAACTTGGTGCCGAACGAAGATGAAATCAACCAAGAAAAAACACAGGATGAATGTGAAATGGAAGAGAGACAGCCTCGGAATGAAAATCAGAAGCGTAAATGTTGCCATAAAAGGAGCGCGTGCAGATTAATAAAAATAAATGGATGAAAGGTGAAAAGTACTTAGGAAGGAAGAAAAATGATGACCAGGTACCAACGTTTCACGTACGAAAGGGAGAACGAAAATTAGTACCACCTTGTTCTTGTAGTGGAAGCAAAGAAATTTAAGTGTAAAATGTCCAAAGTTTTCTGAAGACAGAAAAAGAAAATATTTGTAGACTTTTCGAAGAAATCATGGCCCAAAAAAGAGAATCATGGTATAGCTTCTCGTGCATAACAAATATGTTAAAGCATGGAAGACAACAGCTAAGAATTGTCATCGATGTAATTCAATGTATTACCATCTTTAATGGCAAGAAACTGGTGAACAAACAGAAGTATGTACAGTAAGTGGATATTTCTGCAAACTTTGTGCTTGGGCGAATGGACGGTAAGATACTGGGTGCTAAATCAAAAAGCAACAGATGCTGTAGAAGAATTGGTTTCTGAAAATGAAGACGAGTTACAGGAAACAAGAAAAAGGAAGCAAAATGTGAATACGAGTACATAATAATATCGATTCTGTAAACAGGATTCATTTAAATGAGTTCCTTCATACACTACTAGTGATAGAATCTCACTACTGCCGCAAACGAACAAATAAATTGTATCTAGAACAAATCTGGGAATCAAAAGCGGCACTATACATGAAATACAAAAAAGAAAATGGAGGAAGAAGGAAATAGCAACAGAATTGTGTCTATCAAAACTTTTAACGATCAATTTGATGCCCATAATCTTGAATTATTTTGACCTAAAAGACAAAGTGGCGTGTGCTCTCCATTCAAAAGAATAATATGACAGAAGAGGAATACACAAATCATCTTCATAAAAAAGAGGGAGCAAGAGCCGAGAAAAAGAAAGATAAAGATAATGATGATGTGTCTACAGTAGTTCTGACTATGTACTTGCAACCACTAGCCTATTCCTTGCTCCATCTCTTAAAGCTTCTGCCTTATAGGCCTACTACAAGACGAAACTGAAAGTACATAGGGTCTAACTTCAAAATTTACGATATCAATACAGCTGAAGGCCACTGCTTTCTGTGCGACGTGTCCGAAGCTGTAGTTACAACAGGTAAGTTTCTCACAATAATATGTGATTTTATCAAGAAGATTAAATTAGATATCCCCACCATGAAGAAAATAATAATTTTCAGTGATGGCTGTACCTTTCAAAATAGTAATGCTATTTTGGCAAACTCACTGCCGTTCAAACTAGTGTTGGGTCATTCCATACAAAAATTTAAGAATATGCCAACGATGTTATGAATTTTTTTGGGCTTTTAATATAATAATGTTATTATGAAAATAAATTAAACTGCCAACTATGACCGCCATATCATTAATATTTTATTCATACGGATAACTGAAAAATGGGTGGCAGTTACATGTTATCCATCATTTAAAATATTCTAGACACCCTATATCAGTAGTGTCAGAGTTGTAAGCTCCAAAACCGGATGTGGAGCTAGAGTCGGAGCGTGAACTTGCTTATGTCTGTGGAAACACCGGAGCACGTAACGAGTCTAGTGGAGCGCTCCGCTCCGTTTAGTCCCTGTCTGACAAGGCTGCCCTATATGAAGTGTCATCGAAACTAAACAGATGTCATTGTAAACCTAAATAACCATATTTTAATACCTTAAAGACTAATCCGAATAATATTAAGGCATGCTCATAAAAACACCTCATTGAAAAAAGAAATAGTTTTATAATCGAATGCAACAAATTAAATTCATGCGAATTTAATTCGTATTGAAGAAAATCTTATTCCTAATCCAACTCCCAAGTTTTATGACTTTATCCAAAAAAACCTATGAATAATTAAATTTATAAAATTATTAATTTTTGTTCTGACGGTTGAAAATCGCTTGCTATGTGTGGCGGACGCAACGTTCGCGAGACTTCGTAACGATGAGTAATCTCAAACGTCCGTCTCCCTGACCTTCATCGCGCAACATTCTGTACGACGGGAGAGCCTACCTGCTGAGCTCCTTTGTTCCGGTGAGTTACTTTTATTAAAAACTGACATGATATTTAAGTCACAATTCTGAAATTTTCACAGTGGAATCAATATACCATAAAGAATTAAACATATATTTTTTCGTCTATAAAAATGAATTGCATTTTGTGTTCTATATATTTTTAAAATATTTTAAGGTGGGTAACTATTTAAAAAATTATAAATTTTTTTCATTTTAAGGGCATTTATAAACAAGGCTTTTTTTTCGAATTGGATTGAAATTATTTTTCCATCTTTCTTTACATAGTAGGAAAACGTCAATGAATGAAACCGTGTTCTTTGTTAAACCAATATTTTAAATTCTGCTTGCTGCCAAACTATGAAAGATATAAATATAGTATTCCTTAAAATTCATATTCAGAACATACAAAATAACCTACTACAATATTTGTAATTTTTGAGACATTATGGTTCAAAAACATACTTTTTTGCATGGAATGACCCCGTTACTATTCAACAAAAGTACTTAGAAAAGGGGCACACACAAATGGAGTAAGATTCTATGCACGCTAGTATGTATATAGTCGAGATTGAAGAATAGAGAAATTTCTTCTCCATCAGGCTACGTTGAAGCATGCCGCACCGCTCGCATTACACCTAAGCCATATCGTGTAGAAAGTCTTGAGCACTAATTATTAAAGAAATACAGTTCCTTGAGCTACATCACATCAATTCGTTCGGCGCAAATTAGGAGATACAGTTGTGGTGGATAAACGATGCCTGAAATATGAGCCGGATGGCTCGATACAGTACAAATTGAAATTCTCCGATGACTTCAGACATTTGCCGAAGAATTAAGAAACCTTCAGCCACACATGATATTTAGCCTCTGTATAACAGAAGGATTCCAATTAAGACAACAAAGTACAAGCATCTTCAGGAGCTGAAAATGGTGATACCAAGTGATGTTCATTTTCTATGATGACTTGCCTCATGCAGAATAGTGAATAAGTGCTTTTTCCTCGCATGCAAAATATTACATTAGAACATTAAAACATAATAATATTATTTTTCAAAAATGTTCAAGGTTTAAAAATTAGAATTGATAATCTATTAAAATAAAGATTATAAAATAACTGTGCAAAACTCATAAGTACTGTACATGACTATTAATGAATGAAAAACACTAAGTCTGATACTTCAAAATACAGTGTTGCCAAATCAATAATTAGTTTATTTTCATATACTTATAACTAAATTTAACACATCAGAACAAAAGTAATTCAGATTATGTCAATAATGTCGAGATAAATTAGTTATTTTACTCCCCTGTAGAATTTAGAAAATAGGACATACAAGGTTTTCAATCTTAGGTGTCTAAGGTTAAAAATGAAATATCTATCCAAAATTTCAGTTTGACGCAGGTATTAATAAATTACTTTATGTCCTACCATTGTTCTTAATATTACAATATGATCTGTTCCATGGAAAGTAAGACAGGAAGGACATATTCGATGCGTTCTACCAATCTGATCCATATTTAGGAAATATGTATGTTTTTTAACTCCACGACTCAATACTCTTCAAGCCACTTTCCTAAGCACGGCAAAAAACACTGAATTACTGGAAAAAATGATATTTTTTTCGTATAGTTGTTAATAGTTAAGAGGTTTTGTTCTACGCATATTTTATGAAGCGTTTACCATGCCGTGTGCTTGAAACCTCAGGTATCGTATTGTACGTGTATATGCAGAGAGAAAGAGAGAAAACGATGATAGGGAGGGAAATTTATTTTGCCGCTGCAGAGTATTCTGTTCCCTCCTTTTTATTGGTCGCACGTTTTATATGTAGAATAAAGCAGAGTTTAAATTGATCCGAAACGACGTCCCAGATCCTTTTCCCTCTCCTTTTTTGTGTCTACAAAAAATTCAGTTATATCATAAAACTTTCGTCTCGTACTGCGAAATATTGAATTTATTGCATTCGTGGACTGCAGCAAAAAAGAGAAAAGGTTAGTAGCATTGTGAGTCGGATATTATATTGGTTCTATTGCTATATCAGTCGCATCCTCTGCTGTGTTTTATGATTCTCGATCAATTGCTCCAGTTATTTAACAGCGCCAAAGAGCAATTTAAAACCAGTGACAAGAGTGGCTTACTTCTCGACACCTGCGGCGAAACTCGATTATTCTCTTCGTGAATTCTTCTTCCTCAAAATAAAACGAGATATAGGTTCTACTAGAAGTTTAAGGACACCCCCTCCAAAGATATGTTGCACTCCTGTCCTTATACTTATGTGAAATCCTATGATGTTTATAAAGGGACCAAATGTCTGTGAAAAATAAAGTTTTTTTTTTTTTTTTTTACTCCAAACCCAACCTCTCTAGCTTTCAAACTGTGGATTAGGGCACGTAACATTTTTTCTGTTATTCAAAACTTACTGAATAATTGGTGAGCAGACATACAAAATAGATCTAGCCACTGTATCAAATACAAAAATAAATAATACCACAATTACATATAGCAAGACAGTAAAAAATTTAGGGGTATATTTAGATTAAAATTTAAATTTTCAAAGTCAAGTGACCTACATATGTAAGAAAATTTTTCCATAATTCATTCTCTCTGACACTTAACCAACGTTTTACCTCTCAGCCTTAAAAAGAACCTGATCCAAACTTTAGTGATGCCCCACTTCGATTATTGCGATTCTCTATTCGGGAATCTAAATACTGATCTTGCCCACAGACTACAGCGTGTTCACAATATCTGCGTTCGTTTCGTTTGTAACATTAGAAAATTCGATACTGTATTAACAATAAGTGTTTTTTACTTACGAACTAAGCTATCTATTCGGACGTATTCACTATGCAGTGTACATTATACTGTCTACAATACATTAGCATACAATTTAGAGAATGAAGTTAAATTGAAAAATAATCCTAATTTGGATATTTGAACACAATTTTGAAAATGGTTCATTTCGATACAGGCTTCAGTTATTATTTTTTTTTGCACTAGATAGATGGATTTATTGAGTAATATTATACATACAAATTTTATATTATCATAATTTTGTCTTAGACTATTGTACCTAATTCCAATTACCAGTTTTGTCCTTCGTTCTAGTAACTCGTGTTGAAATAATTCTGTACGTGCTCTATAAAAGATTACCTTACGTACTGTAAATTCAATCTTCACTTCTGCCCGACCCGAAAAGATAAAATTACTCAGACATGGTATCTACTGTCCGTACAAGAGGTTTTGTTCCAGATCGTAGAAAAGAGGGAAATCACGTGACAGTTAATTAACGAGGCCCTTTTATTTAAGTTACTTTGAACAGTTGTATAATTTTACGTAGATGTCCTATTCCTAATAGAAATTAATGTTTTCTGAAAAGAGCTAAGACAGCCCAGTCACTAGCCTTTACAGAGGGGCGAGCAGAAGCGGATGGGGAAAACCAGGATGCGACGTACACAAACGGACGACAATACGACGAGAATATGATTCAATATTGAAAGCTCTTTCGTCACCGGAAAACTAGAACATATTTCTGGAATGCACTGTACTCACTAACTCAGTACTGTTTGTGTTTACTATGACCGTAAGACTACTTTGACTCTATACGCATGGTTCTGTGTGGTGGAGAATGGTTGGAAGTTTACTAGTAGAGGGAGTGGGAGTGAAGTACGTTAAAAAAACTCAGGTACAGTACAATAAAAATTGAAGTAAAAATAAAATTATGTCCCTGTATAATTCGCAGTTTGAAAGAGAGAGAGAGAGAGAGAGATTGTATTTCCAGTAAAAAAAACTTCATTTTTTACATAAGAATAAGGACAGGAGTGAAACTTCCCTTTTGAAGGGGGTCCTTAAATATTTGGCAGAAACTGTATATTACGATCTGTCTCAGACACAAACTTTGAGGGGAAAAGCTCGGAAAAAACGTCAACCAGGTAATCAGCCGACGCGGGAAACAAACTCACACTCTAGCGCAGCTCCGGATCAGCAATACTAAACTTAAGAAATAAGTCTAATATATCATGGGATTTTAATTAATCAGATATTATTCCCGCGTTAATCAGCGTATATCATTTTGATGTGAAGTGATGACTGTGTACGTATTAAGTAAGTTCTATTATCCGCAATTCTACGTAATAAGGTATCAGAGGATTTGAATTCATACGATAATGTAGTCAGAATTACGTCCAATACTATTTCTCCGTCCCCTACTACCGCTGTCGAACGTTGCGCTTGTTACTGGTTTGAATCCCAGCGGCGAATGAAATAATCGGTGTCTTCGCTTTAATCGCTGGCGTAGGACGTGTCGGATTGCGACTATTACCGTATCTGCTGCGGAAATTGACAGTCGATGGGTCGATTTGTACGTGCGAGCTATCGATTTCCGTTTTGTCACGCCTATCTGTCGTCATATTTCGTTTGCAACACGTGGTCCCTACCCCTCCTTTCTCTCTCCTGCTCTCTATCCGAAAATAAAATAGGCCTACTTCATGACCTACGTAAAAAAAGTAGCAGAGAAACCTGCCAAATTTCGTGAAGCAGTTATAAGTGTGGTTCTTACAACTGGAACATCGATAGCACTTGGTACTCTTTCTTAACACTGTGTTCGATTTCTGTGAGAATAACAACACAGTATATTTTACATTCGTTTATTGGTTCTCCATTATACTCAAGTGATAATATTTGAAGCCAGTAATATATCATTGCCGGGTTTGAATTCCTGCACGAAATAGGAAATTTGTATTCCTAAAAGTTTTTTGTACTGGTACGTTACGAAAAATTAACATAGATTTATTCGTTCTATAACATTCTCTCAGTTTCTTTACAGTTAGAATAATAAACATGTCCAATTATTACGCTTAACATATAAAAATACAAATGTAGTTGGTTACCGTACAATAATGTGTCAAATATAAAGTGAGATTAACATATAGAATGCAGTATAGTGATTAGCATTTAATAATGATTGAAATACACACAAAGGATTATTAGTTATTACTAGAGTGCGGAAAAATGTGCGTTACCACGCGATACAGGTTAGTTTGGACTGAAGAATGGATGACGTCACAGGTACAAGCGCAATAACATAAATGCACTACAAAAGGGCGGCAATACAAGTAGAAATCAACAAATGATCTTCAGTGTCAACTTCTAGTCGTATTGGGAAGAAAGCCAGGTCTTTACAACAGGGCCTATTGTTTATTGCCTTTGTGCAGGTGGTAGTGTTGTGTAAAAGTGATTTTAAATATCTAAGTCGAAGTATTTGGAATTAAACAGTGTAGGAAATAAATACAGAAGAAGGATTTTGATTCCGGTAAGGGAAAATATTTTCTGTGCCCTGCGCAAATGTGAAAATAAAATACGTAGGAAATATTACATAGAACGGCATTGTAAAACGTAAGAAGGTCTTCGACATCAAATAATGAAAAACACGCACGATCTGAATGTAATGTGGATAAAGATTTCTGCGAATATTCCGTTCAAGAAACTTGATAATCCACATTTTAGAGGTGAAAAGCAGAAAGAAAAATTTCTCAAATTCTGGAAAAAAAAAAAAAAAAAAAAAAACCGATTATATAGTTAAGTGCAATATTTTGAGTGGAGGGAAAAACGACATACTTAACCGCTTTTTTTCATTTGCATCTCTAACATCTTGTGACACGGAACGAAGCCTTTTGATGTTGAAAAACTGTTTGAGTGAGAGACGTCGAATTTCATCTTTCGATAATTTACGGATGTATATTATGGTTCAGTGTAATGCATCCTTTAATCATTCAGGCGGTGGCAGTTAATATTTGAGGTAAGTTATTAAATTATAATAACTATATTACAACTTAATTCCAGTATTTATAGATCGATTGAATGGAGTGGTGAGGTTCTCATTACCAGACTGTACTGTCTTGCCGCTGTTTACGTGAGTGAATGACAACAATATAGCCCGTTGACACTGAACTTAAGGCATAACGCACATTTTTCCGCCCTTTAGTTATTACATTCATATCTACAGAGAACTGTGAAATGTCAAGTAGGCCTATATCTACATTCGGGAGTGTTCACTTTGATTTCATGTACTGAATATCCTGAGTAATATTTTCAATTGTTTCCTCACTGCTTTAAAAAAATCAATATTAAATTATTATTGTAACATTTATTAATTCATGCGTAGACAATACCTTCCAAAAACAGTATTACGAATAGACTAATTTATTTGTATCTGCAGAAGGGGCATATATCTGGCATTTCGTTTTCCAGTATATGTCTCATTTAAAATGTGCTTGTTGTCACTTCATACTACATAAATATTAAAAAGGCTTCTGGTTTTGAAAAGATAACCCTTTCAGAGTCGTTGAGCTAATACTTCAAGATTTATAAACTTTCATTGAGATTATTATACAAATAGCCAAGGAGTTACCTATCATGTCATTCAGTTTCTTATTTACTTGCTGTGATAGGTAGAATGCTAAGGCATCTCAAGATCGCGCGAGTAAATGTTTTACTATCATTTCAAATTGGGGGAATCCGCCCCAGCGTTTTCGATTGTGAAAATTTGGACGGTACTATTTAAACATGGTTCAGAGATTGTGGAAGACGACCCCCGCAGTGAACGTCCAGTAACAGCAACAAGTGAAGAAATCATAGACAAAATCCACTAATGACGTTGAATGACCGTCGACTAAAAATGCGGGCAAATTACCAAGGTTACGCGTATCTGAACTGAACGGGTGCGCCACATCTTGACCAAGGCCTTGGGTATGTCCAAGATCTCCGAAATGTGGGTTCCGCCATTGTTAACATCGGAACAAAAGCACGTCCGATGTCAAAATTCGAGGGATTGTCTGGCTCGATTCGAGAAAAATACTTCGACGAAACATGGATCCACTACTACATATCAAAGTCAAAACAATAGTCGAAACAATGGAAGCACAGCGATTCTCCGCCTCCAAAGAAAGCAAACGCTGTATAATCGGCTGGGAAAGTCATGGCGTCCGTGTTCCGGGATTATAAGGGAACAATCATGATTAACTATCTAGCAAAGGGGAGAAAAATAAATGGAGAATATTATTCAGATCTATTGCAGCAACTGAAAGGTAAAATTCACGAGAAGAGATCAGGTATATCCAAGAAAAATGTGTTGTTTCTTCTCTTACAAGACTTTTCGTCCAAAAAAAACTTCGTCCATAGCGCTTATCGTCCAATAAGACACTTTGTCCATTTAGACATTTCGTCCAACAAGCTTCGTCCATAGTGCATATCGTCCAGTAGGATATATCGTTCAAGGAGACATTTCTAGTTGCCTAGTATCGGCATTATTCCATTTATTTCTACTTTGTTAAATGTGGTGGCTAGTAACGTGACTCTTTCATATTATATATTATGTATTTTATAAATTTAACTTCATTGCAACACTTTGGGAAATGGCAGGAATCATCTACACGAGTAAAAGAAAGACGATGCTTCTGTTACATTCATTTTGTTAAGCCTACCACTTCCACTCGATGAAGAATAATGCCACTGAACACTACCGGAGATGCGAACAAAGAGTACTATGTAATGTCCGTTGTACTACAACGATTTATTTGGTAAATATAACGGTAATAAAAGATGTAACAAGTGTACATGATGAAAGAATTCTGCACATGCTGCAGGAAAAGAAAAGAACTAGTAAACCGAGCACAAAATCGAAGCAATTCATGAGGTGTTAAAGGATGAACGGCACATGAATGAACAAACAATTGTTCAACTTTTTGAAGGCCACATACAGGTGCATCCACCTGACAATAAAAGTAGCTCCACATTCAAAATCAGGTACGCGTTGAAGAAATGGTACTCAATTACCAAGATTACAAAGAACACGATCGTGTGGAGTACTACCTGAGAAGACTTGGTTACAGAGTAGATTTAGTCCAGCTGAAGATGACCCTGAATCAGAAGATGAACATTTGTCATATTTTGTCAACATTTTTATAGTATTTAGCGCTGGCCTTCTATGCCCAAGGTTGCGGGTTCGATCCCGGGCCAGGTCGATGGCATTTAAGTGTGCTTAAATGCCACAGGCTCATGTCAGATTTACTGGCATGTAAAAGAACTCCTACGGGACAAAATTCCGGCACATTCAGCGACGCTGATATAACCTCTGCAGTTGCGAGCGTCGTTAAATAAAACATAACATTTTTTTATAGTATTACATTATTTATTCATTATACAAGACTTTCATTTCGAAATTTCCCAGTCTGAATAATTAATCATTTAAATTGAATTCTATTTAAACAAAAAAAAAACACGTCAATTTAAATATTGAGGGTAAGGTCTGAAACCAGGCTTAATTGCATTTTAGATTTCACCCCCACCCTCCAGCCTCCGCCACTTTGAAATTTCAAATGGCAGCCTATATTTTTATACTTAAATATTAAAGAACATTCAATTGTTTATACACCTCATTCATTGTTTTCGCATCTTTTGTTTTCTATCGTCGCTATAGTATGTGGTCATTAGTTGATGGTGGTAGTGCTATGTACCGTGGGTTCTCCCTTGGCTCATGGTAGCTCGTGGGACCAGGATTGAGGGACTGAGGTGATGTCTACGTGGAAGAGTAAAGGAATTCTGTAGGCTGTACGGGAATTCGGAGGAGGCCAGCAGGGGAATCTGTGGCGCGAGACACCTTAGAACATGCACAACATTCCATACCGTGTTGTACAATGGGCCTACCCAAGCGGCCTAGTGCGAGCGCAGTTGTTAGTCGTGCCCATCCCATCAATGGGACTAATGTGTTATACATAACTAAGACGCGGAGTTCTAAAGTTGCGCGAAAGCCGAGGTCGTGAGTTCGAATTCCGCCTGAGGTACAGATGTCCTGTGCTATCTTAGTTGAAAGTTCTGTGTTGTTTTGAATTCAGATCACAAGAATCTCGTCATATCCGCCTAATTTCGGATAAAATTATAAATGAATTCGCTGAGAACAAAATTCTAAACACGTAAGAAAATCCTGACGCAAGTACAAATACAAAGTTGCGAACTAACTTTATCAGTAATAATTTAAAGCATAGGCTACATATTGCAGTCGTTTTCTTCACTTTATTGCCTCCGTATAAAGCAAGGTTGAACACGATGCTGATTTGCGGATGGAGGAAAATTACAGTAAGCCCTTATCAACTCCTCCCTTTGCTGCAGAACAAAGGGTCTATTAGACGTGATCGCTAATGTTAGCACGCCCTGGAGATAAACCCACTTTCACTGAAACAAGACTACTGTAGGAATTGTAAATTCGGGAGCCGCGTTTTATTATGCAGGTCTAAATGATCTCTGAAACTTCAGCGTGACATTGCGGTGGCGCTGAAATCATGCAAAATATGCAATGAATGTTTCATCCAACCACTTTCACATTCCAACTGAACAAATGAAAAACTGTGACTAAAATAGATAAACTGAAATGCATGTCAATCTTAATGATCTAGTTGCTGAGTTGCTGATACATTTGCTCACATTTGAGCTGAGTGAAAATAATAAAAGGTATAAGAGTCTGCGAATATAGGCAAATTACAGTTAGTCTACTCTGGAAGACTGAAAATAAAAAGCTGATAGTTAAGGTTTCCAAACTGAATACATAAACAACAACACTAAACAACAAGTACAACTAATTTAAAGGACAGCAATAATAATAATAATAATAATAATAATAATAATAATAATAATAATAATAATAATAGTATAATATTATATCAACCAAAACTGTACTCGGAGTCATATAAAAACTGAAGTATATTCTTCGGTTCTTGCATAAATATTACAGTATCTTCAATCTCAGTCCCTAAGTGTGCAAAGAATCAAAATATAAACCCACTCGTTAATCGCATAATTAAAAAACAATTTTAAGATAAAATATTTTACTAACTAAATTTTCATTGGTAGTGAAATTATTAAACCGTAACTAATTTACATGTTGTCTAAAAAAGAACACATTTTAAATATTATTATTATTATTATTATTATTATTATTATTATTATTATTAAGTTTAAAATTCAATATAACGAGTATTATTACGTACGCAAACAATGACTTATCATAATAAATATTCTTTATCTTTAATTGTAAATATAATAACAATAATAATATTAATAATAAGCACAATAATAATAATAACAATACATATTTAAAATGTGTTTTCTTTTGTAGTTATATCAATTTCAGTCACTTTGAACTCGAAACAGATCTAATGGTCTAAACTTTGAATTTAAATAAAAACAAGAACAATGACGTTAAGATCACTCAATACGGCAATAAAACTATTCACCCATTTCTTCATATAAGTACTGGTACCTGAATACCCATATTGTTATTATGTCCCTCCCTATTTGGGTACCCACTCTTACATTTATCTGCCAGACTATCCGTTCTGCCTGCGAGCCCGTCAAGCCGGTTTGTCCACAGACAACTGGACGAATCTACAGACCCACCGAGAGACGAATGGACTGAAAGCAGACCGGCAGGTAGCTGCAATAGACATAGATAGACAAGCCAGGACAAAGGAGAGTGCAGGAAAAGAAAGGACAGGATAGATTAACAGATTATATAGATACATTACATTAGATAGATTCGATGAACAGACAGACAGAGAGACATGACAGGCCAGGATAGACAGCTAGATGTAGACAGGGCGGGCAGGCAGGCAGGCAGGCAGTCAGGCAGGCGGCAGACAGACGGAGATAGATAGACAGACAGACAGACAGACGGACGGACGGACGGACAGACAGACAGACAGACAGACAGACAGACAGACAGACAGACAGACAGACAGACAGACAGACAGACAGACAGACAGACAGACAGACAGACAGACAGACAGACAGACAGACAGACAGATAGATAGATAGATAGATAGATAGATAGATAGATAGATAGATAGATATTTCAAGTCCTAACTTTTGTATGTGGATGTCTTTAATAGTATTCCTACTGTTTATGAAATAAAATATTACTTCTGTTACTGAATTCTTAGCATATGTTGTGATGAAAACCATTCTTAGATTTTCATCTCTTTGTACAATAAAGTTAACAGGCTGTGAAATTACCGACATGTCGTTCTACGTTGTAATATACTGTATCCTTCTATTTGGACGCTCCTTCGTGTGTAACTAATTAGGCGATAATACTCAAGCCATGTGTCTTCAATGACGTATATGATAGGGCTTGATCTCAGCTTTATAGATGTGGCAGACCGCATCTACGTGTATTGTTCATTGCCCGGATTGTACTAGTCCCGACGGTGTGAGCTGGACTGTACTGTAAACAGTTTGTTTGTCATTGTTCAGAGAAGTGGCACTAATTCATTCAGTGAGGGTGAGAGAACCGCCGAGACAGTTGCAAGCGCGGATGGACAGCTTGTCTTGACAGCCACCGTGCAGGGGCAGGAAAGGAGACCGAGGTAGACGGAATGGTTCAATGTAACAAGTTGCTCCACCCTCACAAATCAACTGTATTTAAAATCATTTCTAACTAACAGCATATTTTATAAATATCAATTAATGAGGATTTAGTAATTTTATATACAAGAAAATTGTAAATTAGGGTGGAGTGAAATTATTAAGTTTATGGAATCAAAATGTAATACCAGAGAAAGTTCTGGGATGATATCATGAAGAACAATGCAAAATATATTTTCTCTAGATTAATATTTAGAGTGCCCCAAGACCATCATATTTTGAAATGTTCACAAAATTTTTAGGTTCAGATTTTTTTAGCGAGAGAACATTCTCCAGTGATTTAATCTGAATAGGATACTGGGAACATGTTAAAAAAAATACATGTTAAAAGACTCGACATATTTTTGGTCCCCTGTTGTTTCATCTTTAAGTGTCACAAAAACCTCAATGTATAAGAAAATTGGGAATAATCACAAAACTTTTACGTATGATATTTTTTTAATTTTATTTTAGTTGGTTATTTAACGACGCTGTATCAACTACCTGGCTATTTAGCGTCGATGAGACTGGTGATAGCAAGATGATATTTGGAAATATGAGGCCGAGGATTCGCCATAGATTAACTTGCATTTAAATTACGGTTGGGGAAAACCTCGGAAAAAACCCAACCAGGTAATCAGCCCAAGCGGGGATCGAACCAGCGCCCGAACGCAACTTCAGACCGGCAAGCAAGCGCCTTAACCGACTGAGCCACGCCGGTGGCTAGGTATGATATAATTAATATAATAAAATTAATGGAAATTTATTATTTTTATGTTGCAGGGTATTTAAATCAGAATATCTCTAATTAATACAAGAAATCTGACCTTCTACCCTGCATTCGCAATGCCAGAGGGGCTGAAACCATAACAATTACCTACCTATTATGACGTAATGAGATATTATCTATGGGTCAAAAATGAATTAAAATCTGACTTCAAATCAAAAGAATCTACTGTTGGAGAGATTTCAGAAAGAGTTGCTATAAAAACTAAGGAAATCCAGGTAAAGACATAGGGTGCTATTCATAGACATTTCGCAGTATGCGCTACGAGCGTACTAAGCTAGCCCCGGCTATCCACTGGTTACTAGTACAGAATTCAAATCATATTCTATCGCTAACACTGGTTTATGAATACGAAAAACGCTGATAATCCACCGAAAGCCCGCGCTAAAAATGTCTATGAATACGGCCCATAAATTCCGAAAGTCAGTCATACAATAATATTACAACTGATTCGTGCTTACCATGATCAATACACAAACTTAATGAAGCCTTGTAAGAAACGACATAGTGACGACAACTAAAATGACTTTCCAAAACTCAAAGAAGAAGTAAACAAATTGTTTGATATATGAAATTGCAAATGCAAAAAAATTAATACTGTAGGCCTAATTGTGATAAAGACCGCCGTGTTCCAAAACAAAATAGACTGTTTTACTAGAGCAAAGAACAGAAAGAAGGATGATAATTGGATCTGTTTATTTAGTTACTACTCAGAAAGAAATGAAAAAGAAAACAAGAATAAATTCTACCTAAAAAAAAATAAATAAATGGGCTGAAATGGAATTTTTGTCATATTTTATGTAAAATACTATATATTTTGTCCCTTTGGATCCCCTCAAAAATATTGTATACTGCAATCCCAATTTAGAGTCTTTCAAATAAAGTTTAAATATGTGATTTTACAGCAATTCATTAGCTATGTAATCGAAAACAAAGAATAAATAAACAAAGAGGCAAGAAAAATTATAATTTTAAGAAACTTCAAAGCCCTTGGGGCACTTAAAAAATTAAATATAGAAAATCCATATTTTTCACATTCCTACGTTAAGTGAAAATATAGATTTTTGCAACTATTACATTTAGAAAACAGATAAAAACCAATTTCATGTATAGATTCACTCCACCCTATTGTATATTACTGGTATGTAATATTTTGACACTTTGACAATGTAATCAAAAGACTTGAAAGTAACTGCATTTGTTGCTGCCTCTAATTTCAGATAAATAATGTTAAATTAATCTGGTAAATCATTTTAAAAAGTTTAGTCTACTCGGGTTAAAGCATGTGTTTTATCTGCCATATTCACTTTCAGACGTGTGTGGAATCAGAGTCTTAAAACATTGTAGAGTTTCATATTCATCTCACTGTTGAGAAATTCAAGAAAGCACACCAAATGAGAAAATCAGCCTGTCTATATGCCCGTTTGTGTATAGCCATTTCCTCTGAATTATTGGAAGGATTTTGTTTAACACTCAATACCTCTGAGTCAATTTGCAGAGGAATAATGTACATGAAAGATAATAATTATAGTGAAATTAATGGGTCTTGATTTGAAGCCCAAAACACGTAGATCTAATAACGCTCAAGTTTATGAATTATGATATTTTCTTAGAGATATTTCTGTATTATGTAAAATAAACTGAAAAATAAAACAAATAATTTAGTATCAAATAAATCTGGCTAAATAAAAATCATTATTAATGTACTGTATCCTATAAATAATAATTATTATTGTTACTTTTTATTGTGAATTTGAAATCAGAAGGCTACACGCTTGAAGATACGGTACTGTAAGGTATTGAAAGTTACTAAAGTAACATCAAATTATTTTTCTTTGCATTTTAAACTAAGTTATGTCCTGATTGTACCTATGCAGTGTAAAATATTAAACCTTACCATTAAGCAAAGCCTGCATGGTATAGTCAAAAAACAAGGTACAATAAAAATGTAAGGAAAAAGTTTCTGATGTCACTGTATATGAATTTGCATATACTTAAGCTGCTTCTCGAAAATAATCATTGTTATGACTATTTATTTCATATGTAAAAGTTTTAGGATTCGCACACAAACAATAATCTACATACGAAATTTCACCTATTCATCATTTTGAGTAGTGCTCTAGTTTATTGTACCCACTTCGTGGATTAAATTTTATTGAAGCATTAATGAAAACGAAGAAATAGACATTGAAAAGAAGTACTAATGAAAAATAAGAACTGATTTAATGAACTGAAACACTAATTAAATAAGGGATGGATTGAATGAACTGGAGCACTACTGGAAAGGAAGAACAGTTACATTGAACTTGAGCACTAATGAAAACGAGGAACATGTACTCGAATAAGAAATATTAATGAAAGCGAGGAACTGATTTAAAGAACTGGAATACTAATAAAACGAAGAAGGAACTAGACGAATTTGAACACTAATAAAAACAAGGAATGGATTCAACTAACTGAAGCATTAATTTAAACGAAGAAAGGATACATTGAATTGGATCATTAATGAAAACGATGAACACATACTACTCATAATATTAATGAAAACGAGGACTGGACTCAACGAACTGGAGCATTAATAAAACGAGGAACGAACTCAACGAACTTGAATACTAATAAAAAAAAAAGAGGAACAGATTCAACGAACTGAAGCGGTAATGTAAAGGAAGAATAGATTCACCAAATTGGACTACTAATGAAAACAAGGAACGGGTACTATGAATGAGAAATGTTAATGAAAACGAGGAACAGATTCAACGAACTGGAGCAATATTGTAAAGGAAACGGATAGGCCTACATTGATTTGGAGCACTAAAACGAGGAACAAGTATTCTGAATAAGAAACATGAATGAAAACGACGAACGGATTGAACGAACTGGAGCACTATTGTAAAGGAAGACGGATAGGCCTACATTGATTTGGAGCACTAAAACGAGGAACAAGTATTCTGAATAAGAAACATGAATGAAAACGAGGAACGGATTGAACGAACTGGAGCACTATTGTAAAGGAAGACGGACAGGCCTACATTGATTTGGAGCACTAAAACGAGGAACAAGTATTCTGAATAAGAAACATGAATGAAAACGAGGAACGGATTGAACGAACTGGAGCACTATTGTAAAGGAAGACGGATAGGCCTACATTGATTTGGAGCACTAAAACGAGGAACAAGTATTCTGAATAAGAAACATGAATGAAAACGACGAACGGATTGAACGAACTGGAGCACTATTGTAAAGGAAGACGGACAGGCCTACATTGATTTGGAGCACTAAAACGAGGAACAAGTATTCTGAATAAGAAACATGAATGAAAACGAGGAACGGATTGAACGAACTGGAGCACTATTGTAAAGGAAGACGGACAGGCCTACATTGATTTGGAGCACTAAAACGAGGAACAAGTATTCTGAATAAGAAACATGAATGAAAACGAGGAACGGATTGAACGAACTGGAGCACTATTGTAAAGGAAGACGGATAGGCCTACATTGATTTGGAGCACTACAACGAGGAACAAGTATTCTGAATAAGAAACATGAATGAAAACGAGGAACGGATTGAACGAACTGGAGCACTATTGTAAAGGAAGACGGACAGGCCTACATTGATTTGGAGCACTACAACGAGGAACAAGTATTCTGAATAAGAAACATGAATGAAAACGAGGAACGGATTGAACGAACTGGAGCAATACTGTAAAGGAAGACGGATACGCCTACATTGATTTGGAGCACTAAAACGAGGAACAGTTATTCTGAATAAGAAATGTTAATGAAAACGAGAAACAGATTGAACGAACTGGAGCACTATTGTAAAGGAAGACGGATAGGCCTACATTGATTTGGAACACTAAAACCAGAAACAAGTATTCTGAACAAGAAACATGAATGAAAACGAGGAACGGATTGAACAAACTGGATCTCTATTGTAAAAGAACGGATACATTGAATTGAAGCACTAATGAAAACTAGGGACGAATATTCTGAGTAAGAAATATTAATAATAACGAGGAACGGATTGAACAAATGGGTGATCTATTGTAAAGGAATAATGGATACGTTGAATTGAAGCACTAATGAAAACGAGGGACGAATATTCTGAATAACAAATATTAATGAAAAGGAGGAATGGATCCAATGAACTGGACCATTAATATATGTAAACGAGGAAGGTATTCAATGAAGTGAAGCACTAATGTAAAGGAACAACGGATACAATTGGAGCATCAATGAAAACGACTAACGGACATTGTGAACAACAAAATAAATATCATTGAAAACGAGGAACGGGTTCAACGAACTTGAACTTTAATGTAATCGAAGAACGGATTTACCGAACTGGAACAACAATGAAAATGGCATATGGATACTGTGACGTGGTTCGCTATGAAAAGAGATAGAAAAGACATTGGGAATCTAATGCCGACTCTCCCAACAGCGTAGTTAACCCTCTTGGCTCAGCTTAGCCTAGAACTGCATTCCTCTCGTGAATGCACTCGTGATAATCTTCAACACACCCTGTATATCACGCAGCTTCAAGGAAGGGGATGCACGGTGCCCAACTTTTTAATGCTATTTAGATAAGTTCGCTCTATAAAAGATAAACCTGCCGTTCCCTCGATCGGAAGGATCTAAAGAATTTGTTGAAGAAGTTGTCGTTACGTGGCAGCTCCACAACGCGGGTGCTTCAGTTTGAGTGACCACTTCAGCCATTGAAAGGAAGGAACGGGTTGAATGCCGATACTCAGAACCTTTCCCTGATAGTCTGTGCATACGCACACTTACAGAGGTGATCAATTCCACTCTCGTGAAGGTAATATTTTCCAAACCGTGTCTGTACCACTAGTACTGTACTATATTTTCAGTGAGTTTCTTTATGTAATACCACTTTTTTTAACTACAGTCTATCAGTTATTTCATAATCAAGCCATTCCGACGAATTGTAAATATTTAAACTACAGAAAAAGAACTTATTCTTATTTCTCCAAACTTCTTATTCCCTTATTTATTAAAACACAATGTAAAATTTAGCGTATCCTCAAATCAGCGGCGAAGTAATACCCATTTGGACGTATTGAATATTACATAGAATAAAAATTTCTGTTGTATATAGGGTTATTGGACAACTAGAACACTTGTGAACTCTAAATGAGACCGTAGAGCGGGTTCACGGCTTCAAACACTTGGAATGTACTATAAGAAGTAATATGAGCTGCTGCCAGGAAGTCAAAAGAAGGATAGCAAAAAAGCTATTAATAGAAGAAGGTGCATCTTCTGCGGACCTCTGAAAAAGAACTAAGGAACACAGTAGTGAAGTACTTTATGTGGAGTGTGGCAATGTATGGGGCAGGAACATGGACATTACGACAAAGTTAAGAGAACCGACTATAAGCACTTGAAATGTGAGTATGGAGAAGATTTGAGCGTGTGAGGTGGACGGACAAAATAAGAAACGAAGCTATGTTGAAAAGAGTGGATGAAGAAAGAATGATGCCGAGACTGATCAGGAATAGAAAAAGAAATTGGCTCTATTCCTAGTTGAGAAGAAACTGCCTAATGAAGGATGTACTGGAAGGAATGGTGAATGGGAGAAGAGTTCGGGACAGAAGATGATATCAGATGATAGACGACATTAAGATGTATGCGGAGACTAAGAGGAGGGCAGAAAATAGGAAAGACTGGAGAAAGCTGGGTTTGCAGTGGAAGACCTGCCCTCGGGCAAAACACTGTGAACGAATGAATGAATACATGCATGCCTCACATACACACATACATACACACAGACACGTACGTACATACCTACATACACAGTCCACACCTGTGGAGTAACGGCTAGCGCGTCTGGCCGCAAAACCAGGTGGCTCGGGTTCGATTCCCGATCGGGGAAAGTTACCTGGTTGAGGTTTTTTCCGGGTTTTTTTCTCAACCTAATATGAGCAAATGCTGGGTAACTTTCGGTGCTGGACCCGGACTCATTTCACAGGCATTATCACCTTCATCTCATTCAGAGCTAAATAACCTGAGATGTTGATAAAGCGTCGTAAAATAACCTACTAAAATAAAATAAATACATACATGCATGAATGAATACATGCATGTCTCACATATACACCTACATACATACATATACACACGTACGTACATGTAAATTTTGCTTTGCTTCCTTGTATAAAAATGTCAAAGTTTTGTTTTTTCATATCAAATTCTAAAGCAGTATTTTATAAATTGCATTGAACATAATATAGCACGTTATAAATGATATTGTTTTCTAGCAATAATGATCTAATATAGTCTACAAACAACAATGTATGAAGATGTAATTCTATTTAACTTGATGGTAACTAGAGAATAATAGCTAGGTAGTCTTCACAGTTATATGATGAAGTTATAGTAAATAACGAAGGGCTTCAGTATTTCATATTCCTTGATGGATGCCAGCACATATAGAGAATCCATTATCTCTATTTATGGCAATATTTTTGCGGTTGTAAGAATTGTAAATTGTCTTAATTAAATTATTAGATATATTTCCATTGACCAATATTTTCAGAAATTTATTCCTGGTGACTTTCTAAATTGCTTTTATAAAATCTCACAATATGTTACTTTTGAAGAATTAATTACACTATTAAAAAACTTTAACAAACAATAATTTTCATTCTATTTTCCATAAACATTACACCTACAATTTATTAGTGTGCTTTAGTTTGAATGACGCTGAGGAACTATCCTTCGGGTTACAAGAATGTCTGCACTTCAAATTCTTGGTCGTGTCAATGAAGACGTTGTTTCGAAACTACGTAGAGAACGATAACGGAATGAAAGAGTTGGAGTAATTATTTTTTGTGGAATGAAACAGTAAAGTGGACAATTTTAACATCTTGCAACATGACATTCTACTATACCAACTGTTATATCTTATGTGCAGATGATTATGTATTTTTGATATGACCTTGAAGAAATGAAATCGTATGCAGCAACATAAACATTTTGTATGTAAAGATTAATTTTAGGTTCTAATAAATTATATCTGTTATGGCTACTATTTTTTATTAACAGAAAAGAACCAAAGGCGAAAGATTCGATCCGGTGCGGTGGATTGAACTTCGACGTAGCCCAGTGGTTAGAGTGCCCAGTGCGTAGAATTGGGAGACCCGGGTTCAATCTTCGGCGCCAAAACGAAATTTTCTTCGTTAGTGATAAACATTTTGGCATTAATCATGATTGGTATAATTCAATTTTAACATGTATTAGAGCCGAAAATTTTTCTTGTAATTTACTTATTCAGGAACAGATTTCTTTTACGTTTTGTGAACCTACGACACGGTGTCCCGCCCTTTAATTTACTCCACAAAGAAAGTCATTGTAAGTATTTTTGTCGCTCATAAAATGTACTTCGAATTGATCTGAACCCACTAATCATTAATGTAATAGAAGTATGGTGACTACTCAAGCACTGAGCACACAAGACTTTATTATTAAATTTAAAGCTTAATATTCTACACCAATTCGCTACGAAATTTTATTAGATGGATTATGATACTCTGCAATTTTATATAAAATGTGTGTGAAATAACTGAACATACCAGCATAAGAATAATGGCTGAATATGTCAGTCGAGTATGGTTTGAATTTTATCAACATCTGTTCCGACTCTAGGAATAAAAAGATCTTTCCTCCATTTCATTTACATGAAGTAACAGTTCATAATTCACTTATCGTAGTCCGTAGCCTTCACTTGGAACACACTCACTTGTTCATTAAATCCATTTCAAAGAAATGAAACCGGAGTTGTTCTGGAAGTTTATAGCTACAGATACATAAGTTTCTGCAACTCATTTTGTTTTGCCTTGACGTCTTTCAGCACGCAAGATAACAAACCTTGCCGCTGCGGTCCAAGTCTGACGCTGTTAAAAATTTAATATCAGAAACATTAAACCTCTCACGGAGTGGAAGCGTTCTAATTTCGAATACACACAAGTTATGAAACACCAGCGCCCCCTGCCGCTTGTCTCGTGACCCACATTGCGTTCTGGAGGCGCAAGACGAATCTATCATTTAATATCTGGGATTACATCTACACGCGAAATGTGTTGCTATGGCAACTGATAAGAAAGACAGTTATCGTTCTATTAACTAAAAATTCCTGAACGAAATTGAAACACATGTAATATAAATTTCTTTTTCTATGTTGCTAGCAAGATTTTGACACATCTGATACATTATTATGAAAGAGTAATAGCACAGTCTAGTATAAAGTCACGAAGCTTCAGTTGTGAGGGTGCTAGGAACAATAGACTGTGCAGGTACTATTTCGCATTGTCTGTAATGGGGCGAAAGTAGCGATACTAGTGGTTATCAATAATTATCTATGGATGCATATTTACTACGTATTGAGCTTCGTGACTATATATAATAGACTATGGTAATAGTTTTAATTTAAGTACCAATTTTGTATAACAGCTAAGGCACATGGAAACTCATGAGTATGATTATGAAATAGTCTACAAGCATGACAGTCATTCGGGGCAAACTGGAAATTTCAATGAAAATGTTTTTTTTTTTTTTTCAGAAATATTTGTTTATTATTAATGTAAGATATAGATAAGGCAGTCTGTTTGACTGCTCCATTATTGAGGCAAAGAGATTTGAACTAAAGACATCTCCTGGACTGTAACACCGAGTACAGGAAGTGATTAAAAACCGTGTTGCTACAGAAAATTCATAGATGTTAAACTTTATCTTCAAAAGACTGTAGAGCTATATTTCATCATTATCTATGTACATAAAATAAGTAGTATATATACGTAGTATACCGTACAACCAAACCCTAGCATACTTATGGCTTTTAAGGAACCCGTAGGTACATTGCCGCCCTCACATAAGCCCGCCATCGGTCCCTAGCCTGTGCAAGATTAATCCTGTCTCTATCATGATATCCCACCTCCCTCAAATCCATTTTAATATTATCCTCCCATCTACGTCTCGGCCTCCCCAAAGGTCTTTTTCCCTCCGGTCTCCCAACTAACACTATATGCATTTTTGGATTCGCCCATACGTGTTACATGCCCTGCACATCTCAAACGTCTGGATTTAATGTTCCTAATTATGTCAGGTGAAGAATACAATGCGTGCAGTTCTGTGTTGTGTAACTTTCTCCATTCTCCTGTAACTTCAACTTTCTTGACTAGGTAATAGGTACTTTGTTTCTCTAAAGTTTTCAGCGCTTATTTTATAGAGAGATCAGCTGTTAATATATGTTTTTCAAGGAGCTATTGTTGAAGAAATATTTTGAGAGTCTGCGCTGTTAATTCAAGAGCTACAGGATCAAGGAACTTTTAACTCTGTACTATATTCTTTCTGTCATTTATTTTCAGTACTTTTGATTAATAACAATTGAATGGTGAATTTGCAAAACGATGTAAGTCCACATTTTGGGGGTTTTGAGTTGAGAGCATGATTATGTTACTGTGTGCAAGGGGCATCGTTTAGTAGTAGAACGACTTTAATCCACGACTTCTGTATAGTTTCTATTAGCAGCAGAATATTTGGTTAAGGCGTAAAACGACTTTAGTCCTGGACTTAAGTTGCTTTCCTGTCAAGTACTGAAGAAACTTACATAATATGTAATTTTAATCATACACTCAGCTGACAAGTTGTTTTTTGTCTGTTGTCATTGGTAATTCTTTCCGAATTTATCTCACGTTTACCCATTCCTTCCAGTGCATCCTTCAGTAGGTAGTTCTATTCAGACAGTGACACAACCAATTCCCTTTCTACTTCTTGATCATTTTCAGCATCATTCTTTCTCTACACTTTCCAACACAGTGGTTTATCCCTGATCAATGAAACCAAAATTCAAGATATTCGTTAAATGCTTAAGTACATTCGTGATGAAGAAGACGTAAATACATTTTACGAAAACATTATAGCATGGGAGACAAAAAGAATTGAAAGATAAAAATAAGCAGTGGTCTCGTTATAACACTCCTAAGAGTTGTCTGTGCTTTTGTCATTAACAAATTCTTCAAAATAATGTTGTTCAACAATTGCAATAACGTTATTTTATGATTTTGGTATAAATACATTTAGTTAAACATGTTTATGTGTCAGTAACTTAATAATTATGATGCAGGATTGAAGTTAATTTGCAGAACAACTTAAGTCTTGAAGATAATTAAATTTTTTACGACCTGAGGAAGAATAGAAAAGTATGAATTTTTATAATAAAACCATTTCTCTTACATATCTCTTACATCATAAAAAATATATGGTTCAGCGAGGCTAAAAACAATTTTCTTTAATTTTCTCAAAACTACTTTAAGGGACTTAAGTCGTTTTGCAAATTCACCATTCAATTAATCTTACAGTTCAAGTATACGTATGTATGTGTTTATTTACACTGCAAGTGGGCAAGCGCCCGGTGGCAGTGGTATACACAATATAAACAATGCACAATAAAATTACAATGCAATACACAATACAATTATACAATACACAATACAATTATATACACAATACAATTTAACACAAAAATTACAACTAATAATAAAACATAAAATAACCTAATTTTACAATACAACCTACATATGTATAGACCCTACATAAGTTTCAATAGTCTTCCACTTTACTCTCATCTCACTCACTGTAGTGGCACTACGACGCATTTCACTGACACTTTAGCACACATTTCACTGACACTATGGAACACATTTCATTGATGCTATAAATTATCACTGATCGGAACTATTCACTGCACTGTAAAACCATAACTTCACTGAATCACCTCGCTTCACTGATACAACAGTTCAAATAAGACAAATAATTACACCCTTATTCATACTTATAAACAGAACTACATTTAAGCTAAACATTTCTAGTCTAAGACCCTCTTACATGCCATTTTTAAATAATTTACAATTCAAACGAAGGGAGTAACTCGTCAGGCTAAATAAATACATGTCACCTTAAAAAATTAAATGTTAAATGTCAACTCACTTTTAATTTGCACTTTATACACAACTTTTTAAGTTATTCTTGAATCTCCTTAAGGAAGGACAGCCCTCAAAGACCGCTGCAGGTAGGTCATTCCAATGATTTATAGTTCTATTTAAAAATGAGAATTTACTTACATCCGTTTTCTGCTTCCTACATTTGATTTTAAAATCATGATCTTTCCTACCATAGTACGTTGGCTTTTCTAACCGAGCCTTTGACTAAAGATTATATATTTCACCAGATGCGTGCAATTTGATTGGGTTTAAATTTTCAGTCCGCAACATATATTTTAGATTTATTTACGACCACTTGGCAATCAGCGTAAGAGTAAACGAACTTCCTCTCTGTTTTCAACAACCTAGAGATTAATGTCTTATATTAATAGTGATTTGTGATCCAAGTTACTTTGCGTTGGCAATGAAGACATAGAAAGGGGTGGGAAGAGAATGCGTAGGAAGGAAGGATGGGCAAAAAGACAGGCGGGAGGAAGCTCCAGTGTACTGTGCATGATAAAGTGCGAGGGATTCGAACCCGCTGCTGAAATTAGAAGTTGTCGGGTTGGTTGTTATTGATCACGGTGTGGCGTGGCGTGGCTGGCGGGTTGCCTGGCCGCAGGAAACACTCTGCCAAGTGCTGGAGATGCGACTATTTCCGACTTGTCGCACACAAATCAGATGGAGCGACTCCCGCTATCTCGCCTGCACGTTAGGCACACCCCGCTGCATCGAGCATCGGGACGGACAAGTGTGCGAGCAAACCTCTCAAAAATTGCGTCACATTCAGACATTATCCACTGCTTTAACCAAGCCATGCTAGCTGGGATGAATCGAGCCCGAAATCGTCCTCGGAAGTTGGATGGTGACTACTCTTGCCATCAGATCAGAAGTTCGCCGGTTCAAATTCGCCCCAAACTTCAAGAATTCTTAGCATTTCTTCGGAAGGGAATTAAAGCTGAGAGTCTCGGGTCTGTATTTTCAAGAAAATATTCAGATCCATCTCTGAAGGAAAGAATTTCAGTCACAATTTACGCTACTAAATTGAGGGAAAAATGTATTTAAATATAGGCTTAAGGACTTTACTAATAGACGGTAATACATTATGCAGATTATTTTGTGGTTTTACAAGTATAGTGAGTAAGAAGAGAAACATAGTGAATCTCCAGTGATTTATATTAGGTGTGCAGTGTGTTGTAGTGAAAGCTTAAAAGTAAATCCTGAGAGTTATAGTGACAGAGAAATGAGATAGATTTATAGTGAAAGGGTGTGAGTTATAGTGAACGTCCAAAATTGCTTGTAACGGGGTCTAGGCTAGCGATTTGAGGTTAATATAGTAAGTATAATTCTACGGAATAATAAGGGCGTAATTGATGTTTTGTTATTTGAAATGTTGTATCAGTGTTGTGTCTATGAATTGTGTTGTGTCAGTGAAGTTCTATAGTTTACAGTGGTAATGCAAAGTATTTGAACAGTGAAATGTTTTTGAAGTGTTAGTGAAATCAGGATAGTGTCAGTGAAATGTTTCATAGTTCCAGTGCAGTGAGTGAGTTGATAGCGAAATGAGTGTAGTGCTGAAAGGTACTTGTGCATGTATAAACATATCATATATACTCGTGGTTTTAAGTTTGAATTTAGGGTTAAGATATAAATTAGATTTACTTTAATTAACTATGTTATATTAAGTGATTCATTTAATTTAGGACGCTCCTTGTTAATATTATTATATATTGCTATTTTATTATTAATATTATGAATTGTAATTTATTATTAATTGTAATTATTGAGTGTAAGTGTGAATAAATAAATACATACAATCATACATACACACATACACACATACATACATACACACATACATACATACATACATACATACATACATACATACATACATACATACATACATACATACATACATACAATTTGTTTTCACGTAAAAATTCATAAATTCTTTTTGCAATTCTTGCCTATCATGCTATAATACGAGATGCCTGTATCTAACAAATTTAATATTTAATTCCGACAATTCACTAGAGTTTAAGAAGGTCTTCAAAAAATATATTTTAAACCAAGTAGCAAACATAAAAGATGCTGATCCGAAACTGCAGTCGGGCGTCAGTTTGATTTTCGCTTGGGATGATTACTTGGATGAGTTTATTTCCAAATTGTTTCGCAACTGTAAATCCCGCACAGTATCGTCGTGGTCTAAGGCAGGGGTTCCCAACCGGTGTGTCGCGAAATTTTGGAATTGAAAAATAAATTTTATGTCATCCAGAAAGTCTCTTTACAACTCACTTTTTATTTGCAACGAAGTCTTTGATATGTTACATTTTATTTTGAGATAGACTTTACCAATGAAACGTGAACACCTGCACCAATGCTCAGTTCAGTTTTTCATTCTTTCATCCATAAGACCACGTACAGAGAAACTCTGTGCAACCCACCAAGCGCAGGCTTCACATTAATTTAAATAGGTGAGTTTTCAAAAACGATATTAAAATATTTTATTGGACAGCCAGCATATATAGGTTGGGATTTTTTACACATACCTTTGTTTTTTTTTTAATGCCACTCAAGTTGCTGCTCGTTCTTTTAGAATTTTCTATTGCGTGTTAACATCAACCTATATACAACACTGGATGTCCGACACTATGCTGTTTTTCTGGCGGAACGCGCAGAAACGGCGTTCCGGCACATTTCCGTTTCATTTTTTATCATGGAATCGAAATATATGTGAATAACTATGTTTTTAATATAATTGTTCTTTGAATTCCGCTTAGATCTTGAAAGTCTTAGTTGGACAAGAAGGAGGTTAAAAAGACAACATTCCCCTGCAGTGAACAGTAATCATCCACTGGCTATAAAATATTCTACATAGAGTTCTACCGCCTTTTTCTAGAGAAGAAAAGTATTGGTTATTATTATTATTATTATTATTATTATTATTATTATTAATAAAATCAAATACGTATGTCGCGATATCGTGGGCGTTCAGTAAAGTGTGTCGTCAGTCAAAAAAAAGTTGAGAACCACTGGTCTAAGGCATAATTCCTAGACTCGCGTTATGAAATGAGGACTGCTTCGAATTCTCATGAGTGAAGAAATGTTTTCATGAAATTTCGACTAAGATATAGGACCGGGTCCATCCAGCATCATTATGAATATACGGAGTAACATTTAGTAGCGAAATTAGATTCTGCGAACTAGTTTTAACGGCTAAGACGAACCATCATGATAACCAGATAATACCCCCTACAGGTTTGACGATCGTTCACCTCAGCTGAGGAATGTGGACGTGAGGCAGTATGCTGGTCTGCATTGGTCCTCTACGGGCTGTTGCGCCCAGGAATACGTGTTAGTCCCAACTGTAAGGCGACTGTCAGGTTAATTACAGGCGAGTTCTCATCTCGCCAAATAAAATCCCGCTATCTCAACTTCTATGGACGCTGAATTACCTAGTATTTGTTATAGCTTCGTTAAATAACCGACTATAATCTGTTCTAGCCTATAACCTAACTCATCAGTTAGAACATGATTCATGTCCCTTCATTTTTATTTAAAGAGAGTTTATTAAATCCTAACTTGCTGACTCAAATGGATGTTGAGGGTTAGCATACTTCCAAACAAACATAGCACGATATTTTTATACAATTTCTTCATAATATGCGATACACAAATGAATATTTGCTGTTGTAATATGTACTGCATTGCTACGAAATAAAATCAATTAAACTGAATGGAAATCAGCTGCGTACTAATACTCTACACTTCACGTTTCTTTAGCATGTATCTGTCCATTAGAGGTGGGATGTGACGTTTACCTCCGAACTGTGACAGCTCTAGAAAAACCACTGTGAAACATAATAGCGATTTCATCACAGTGTGATTTTTGTGTTCGGGTGATTTTTGACGACTGTCAATGTTCCTCATGATGAGGCGACAGATGTTTATGTTTATCGCTCTTCTGAGAATTGATATACCGATGCCATAAGTATTATCAGCAATACAGATTAGCGCTGAATAGGCGTGTATATTCGCCCATGAATATACGGATAATTATGAATGCATTCGACAATGTGTGGAGGTAGTTTCGAGTATCAAAGTTAACCTTTTGAGTGGGACGATAATTAATCACATTCTATTTATCTTGTCCTTCAAGTTAGTATGAATTTTCTGACTTGCAGTTGTCTGGAGCTGTCACATATACAAAAATGGTGGGAAAAACTTCACATATGGATTCCTTATATGTAGAGAATAAAAAAAGTTATATGAACATGGTCCGAAAATGCTTGGTTACCGAGTTGTTAAAGGTGACAAGGAGGAACGCTGTGCACTTCAGGACTTTTGTTTGCTGGAATTAAATGCGCGACACCTGGGTGTTTACCCACATTTCAGTCTTCGTGTACTTAGACATCTTGATCCGGCATCAGTCTCACGGATGGGAAAACCTCGGAAGAAACCAATCAATCAGACCAAACGGGGGATCCAACCCAAGCCCGAGCGCAGCTTCGGATCAGCAGGCCAGCTAGTCTGCCGACTGAGCTACATCGATGGCTCTACTAAAAATATACAGTACATAGCCAATCAGATTATTGAATTTACAAACCCAGACGATTATTGATCAATTCAACTATAAAATATAATACATAACAAGTAAGATAATTCAATTTAAAGGCATAAACAATTCAATCAGTTGAGATATACAGAAATTGGTAATACATACCATGCAAATTATTTCAAATTACAAGCATAAACAATTCATCAATAGAGCTACACAGATTACTATTCAATTTAAAGCATATACAATTTATCAGCCAAACTGTACAAACATATACAATACAAAGTAAACAGATTAATTAAATTTACAAGCATACTTTCGTTAAGCTGTACAAATTTGTACAATTAATATCAAGTAGATTAATTCAATTTATAATCATAAACAATTCATCAGTTGAGCTATACAGACTACTATTCAATTTACAGCATATATAATTCATCAGTAGAACTATACAGACTATTATTCATTCATATACAATTCATCAGTACTACTATTCATTTTAAAACATATACAATTCATCAGCCAAACTATACAAACATATACAATACATAGTAAACAAATTAATTCAATTTACAAACATATTTTCGTCAGGTTATACAACATTGTACAATTAATATCAAGTAGATTAATTCAATTTGTAAGCTTAAACAATTCATCAGTTCTAGGTGCAATACGGGTTCCCAATGCGGATATAAGATTTAAAGGCTTGGAGGTCGAATATTCTGTCGGATACTCGACCTTGACCGATGTACTCTGGCCGTTAGAATGTAAACCGGTTCTAATCCCTATTCTGCAGCTATCTAACTCATATAAAATAAAACTGGAAGTTTCAAGATCTTGAATAATTTTAATGATGCTCGTATTTCTTCCTCTGCCTCATTATTTCGTCGTATTTATTTTTCCCTAAACTTGATAAGACAGAAAACCGTAAAGCTTACATTAGAGAAGTATCACAAAAGTAGAGTTCGCATGGAGAAAGTCTTACAATGATTGTATTGTTGGGCTTTGCCGCTCACAAATGTGTACAGACTGCACACGTCTCATTACCCAACTGTGTCCCATGCGTCAGGGAATTCTTCATGCGTAGAGAGCACATTCAAACTTGTTCAGCAAGTGGATAGTACCATTTCAAACTACTAGAAAACAAGAACGCTAATGACTTCATTGTCAACTACAGCAAATTAGTAACAAACCACCCAACTTTCTCATTATACGAAATATAAAGGTAGAATATTGTGATACTACAAAATTTTGGAAAATTTCACCAGAAACATAATCACCAATACGAAAAAAAAATAGTTTATGATATATCGTACAGGATGTTTCGTAACACCTCATCGGTGAACAGGAAACAAAAAACAACTTAAAAAGTCCGTATAAACTTGATCTTGGTTCCAAGTTATAGTCATATTTGTAAGTCAGCAATATCGAGCTGCTTACAGCTCCAGAAAGTGTTCAAAATGTTCAACTTCAGCAAGCCTGTAGTCGTCGTGTTGTAAATTCCGCCAGGTGTCTGTTTGAAAAGTTGGCAGCCTTCTTGGATACGATGATCAAGTATTTCAATCTTAGGAATGACTTCTCAATAAACAATTGTTTTCAAGTGGCCTCAAAACAGTAGTCTAATGGACTTACAACTGGAGAATGAGCAGGCCAGTCATAGGTATATCTAGTAAACAGGTAGAGAAAATAGCGCAGCGCATATGTACAGTTTAGTTGGCTTTAACTTGGCAAGAAGGACACAAGGAACAAATGTGAATACGTACTTTTTTTTAATGATTTTGTGTCTCTTACACATCAACAAAAAGTGTCACATACTGTATATTAAGAAACATTTCGTATGGTATGTTTGTGTATGGGCGGCCGGGTAGCTCAGTTGGTAGAGCAGCTGGCTACGGACTGGAAGGTCCGGGGTTCGATCCCAGGTGGTGACAGGATTTTTTCTCGTTACCAAACTTTCAGAACGGCCCCGAGGTTCACTCAGCCTCCTATAAAATTGAGTACCGGGTCTTTCCCGGGGGTAAAAGGCGGTCAGAGCGTGGTGCCGACCACACCACCTCATTCTAGTGCCGAGGTCATGGAAAGCATGGGGCTCTACCTCCATGCCCCCCAAGTGCCTTCATGGCATGTTACGGGGATACCTTTACCTTTTTTACCTTTTATGTTTGTGCATAGCGATCTGTAATATACAACTAGACAAATTTATTTTTTGCGTTTAACATCAATCAGTCGATATACATATCAAAGGATTAAAGAGCGAGTATATTTTGAAAAAAAAATACACGAAATGGTTATTGAAACGAAATTGGTTGTAACGATATTTCTCTTCAAATTGTATTAAGACAAAATGAAAAAAAAAAAAAAAACAATGTAATGCTATACATAGTATTTCCTAAAGTGTGTGTTGAAAGAAAGAGTGCGGTATAGTATCTCTATCTCACTCTCTTTCTAACACTTACAGTGTTCTAGCAAGTTTATCGCACAAGATAGGTACTTTGGGTCCGTTCAAATGATAAAAAAACTATTAATTTCATAATGATGCCTGCAAAAACGTACATATTTTTATATACATTATAACTAGACTTCGGACATTTAGGCCATTAACCAACTTTATACACCTCAACTAGACTCCATAATGATCGAAAGTAGGCATTAAAATACAGTTTTAGGCACCTAAAAAGTTACTGGAATTACAAAATATAATAGTAGCACTAATAATAATAATAATAATAATAATAATAATAATAATAATAATAATAATAAAACTGTGTCAAAATCAATAGGCCTACAATTACTTTATTGGGTTAAGAAGTGCTTATAATACAGATTTAAGATTATGTGCAGCACACGTATTCCGTTATTAAATGTTAAGGAGCACTTATAATACCAATTTAAGATTATGTGCAACATATGTTTTCCGTTATGAAAATAATGTTAAGAAGTGCTTGTAATACAAAGTTAAGATTACGTGCAGCACAAGTTTTCCGTTATTAAATGTTAAGAAGTGCTTATAATATAAATTTAGGATTATGTATAGCACACTTTTTCCGTTATTAATTTCACACTATACAAACGAGGACTTAAGTTACATACATAATGTCTTTGTTGTTTTCCGGACAGTTAAATTTTTTGTAACTTACTTTATATAATAAGCACAGAAACTACTGTACGTGTTTTAATAGTGTGAAATCTTAGTCTCAACTGTACCACCCATACTTGTCTGTTAAATTTCTCAGCGGGGATGTTTGGCAAGAAAGCGGAAGGTATTCCACCAATTTAGCTGTTACCCCATTATTCGTAAATTACATAATATATAGTAATTTAGGTGTAACACAATTTTAGCACATGAAATCGCTCTAGTTCACAAAAAAAGTAATTGGTTGGGTCACTGGCTGAGAAGAAACTGCCTAGTGAAGGATGCACTGGAAGGAATGGTGAACGGGAGAAGTGTTCGGGCTAGAAGAAGATATGAGATCATAGACGACATTAAGATATATGGATCATATGAGGAAACGAAGATGAAGGCAGAAATTAGGAAAGATGGGAGAAAGCTGGGTTTGCAGTGAAATATCAGACCTTGGACAGAACACTATGAAAGAATGAATAAATATTAATATAAATAATGATTATAATGATGATGATGATTATTATTATTATTGATATATTTAGTTGTCGACCTGGTTGGCGAGTTGATATAGCGCTGGCCTTCTATGCCCAAGGTTGCGAGTTCGATCCCCGAGCCAGGTTGATGGCATTTAAGTGTGCTTAAATGCGACAGGCTCATGTCAGTAGATTTACTGGCACGTAAAAGAACTCCTGCGGGACAAAATTCCGGCACATCCGGCGACGCTGATATAACCTCTGCAGTTACGAGCGTCGTTAAATAAAACATAACATTTATTATAGATATATTAATTTGTCCTACAAAATTTATCTGTAATATTGACACAATATTCTCAGCTAGCAGTGCATAATAACTGCGGATTCCCGGCCAACAAGTCACTCAGCTGAGTGCGCTTCTAGTATAATGGCAGTTGACATTGGATACACGTCAACATATATATGTCTAACTTGGAGTAAGGCCACAAAGGGTAACATCGAAGGAGAAAGTTCGATCCGGTGCTGTGGATTGAATTCGGCGTAGCTCAGTGGTCAGAGCGCTTGCTACGTAGAATCAAGGACACGAGTTCGATCCCCGGCGCCGGAGCGAATTTTTCTCCTAAAACATAACATTTATATTTAGTTATGTAAATACTATCTTATCATGTGTAACAAGACTTTTTCAATGAGTTGCTGGGTAGAAATTACGAACAGCTTGTAACTTACATAATAAATTAATGTACTCGAGGCAAATCTGTTCAATAATTACTTCTTCAACCAAACATTTATATTACCTGCAATAATCGAATTCACGTCTCTTCAGTAAAGTCGTCAGCTATTTCAAGTTTTAAAGACAAAGACGATACTTCCTACAAATTGAAATATTCTCCCTACAACCTCAAGACTAATGGGGTTTAAAAGTAATGTAACAGCAGTACTGTACCGGAATCACTCAGTTCCTTGCTCAGACTGAGACCCTTCAGGCATTAGCCGGTCGACCAGGTGCGAAGAGTTCCCACAGCTTACAGCCAATCTCAGGACAAGCCAAGTTCCAAGGCTCCGGACTAACACCCTGCGGGACTGGTGATGCGGTCACCAATTGTACACTAACGTCCCTTGAGCACGCGGATCACACTGCGATACGTACAGTCTCCTCTCCAGTTCTACAGCTACTATTGGACCTTGAATGTTTTTTTCAGTAGAAACAATTGAAGACTACGGCTGTAAATAATGATAACTCATATAAATTACATACATTTTAATTTTTACTCCAACCACAAGAGGATTGCCATATTTTTCAAACAGTATAATCCAATCTTTGTTAATAGATTTACATAATTATTTAACAAAATCAAAGTTAACAACCAGAAAACTGTCAATCTAAATTTTGATGATTATTTACGCCGAGGACTTCAATTGTTGACCAAACCTTTTCTTTAATTTGAAGGTGATGTCCAACGAGAAGTTCATAAACTCGGGAATATATAGTATAAAATTGATATACATATTTCAACTTTAAGAAAGGATATATATATTATAATGCAGGCCTGCACAAGGTTTGCGCTCTCCGAGCCGGCTCACAGCTCATGAGCGGAATGCAGATATTAGCTGCGCTCTGTATAAGGGTAGAATGGAAGAAAGGGTGATCTCGTATAAAATAAACTCAAAAGCAAGTAGCCTACTATTACGAGTGTTTATGAAATGAATTCCCGTTCAGTGTTTGCAAAACTATCTTGGACTATTATTAATTAATAAAGAAATATTTATTTTACAGAAATAATAGAAATTCTATAGCTACTTAAATGTACAATATCATGTTGTTATATTTTTATTTATCAGTACATCAAATCGAGGTTTTACGCTGTTGGCAGCTGAAAGAAACAGTAGACTACTGGTCGTAATGAAACATCAGTTACAGATGTTCGATGTCTGCCTTTATTAATGTTGATTATAGAAAACAGTTGCTCACAAATATAAATGTTGAGCCTAACGTAGCAATCACTTTCACAGCCAGCCTGTGTAGTCGTGGATATTATTGCTAATGTTTAGTCTTGTAAAACTCAACCAGGCTAGTAGTATTATTCAAACGATCTTTAGCCCTTAGGTTACATTGAAGATCAATAAGTTCGAGCTGTACATCGTTAAATGTTAAATGTTATGTTCCGTCTTTTAGTGTCCTCCAAACTGTACTGTAGCAGTAGGTAAGCAACGTGAAACAGTTACTGAGAATAGGCCTATACACTGCACTCCACTAGATAACTGTGTGGTCGTTTCCCTCTCCTCTACCTATAGCAAGTCTAGGTCATTCTGACGTATCTTCCTCTCCGTTTCGGCGAGCTTGTAAACACGGGTCTCCCGCTCCGAAGGAGCGCGCGCGCTCTTTGTGCAGGTATGTTATAATGGGTAAATGACGTACCAGGACATGTAATATTAGAATGTACTATAATATAAGTGTAATAAATGACGTATCAGGACATATAATATTAGAATGTGCTATAATATAATAAGTGTGATATTTTAATTGCAGAAGTTTTAACGTATCACATGCTTGCCACAGAAAATACCGACACAAAAGTACACAATTAGTCCGGGTCAACTTACTTAACACCCTAAGGGCGAAAACTAACCATCCCCCCCATTACTACATATAGTAGCGTGCAAATTAATCCGAACACGACATATTTTTACATTTTCTGTCATTGTTGGCCTCACAGCTGCTCATACCGCTTTAATTTACATCTGTAGTACGTGTAATTCCATTTTTGAAGGTCTGTCATTATTTTTTTTATAATATGTGACATTTTGCCTGTCGTTTTGTACTTATAAGCATTTCAGTTGTGTTGAAGACTTAATACTGCAATCCTGTGTACATTCTGTCGTCTTCACAAAGGATACAACTCCACGAAAACGGTCTAAAATTATAACATTAGCAGAGCATTCTTCTATGACACAGAGGCAAATTGCTGCAGAATGTCACATCGGTTTGGCTACTGTTAATTCGATCATAAAACGATACAGGGAGACTGGATCCATCACACCCCAGAAAAAAGGAAACTGTGGCCGGAAAAGGAAGACTTCACCTGCAGATGATCGTTTAATTGTCAGGAAAAGTAAATTAAATCCTAAACTAACTGCTGTCGACTTAACCCGCGAGTTAATGGCTACCACTGGGGCGAATATTCACGTCACAACAGTGCGGCGTAGGCTTTTGGAAGCTGGACGAAGGGCTCGTAAGCCTATTAAGAAGCAACTGCTAACCCCTGTTATGTGTAAAAATCGCTTAATGTGGGCAAAATTACATCAACACTGGACAGTGAATGACTGGAAGAATGTACTTTTTCCGATGAGTCTCATTTCGAGGTCCACGGCCACCGTGTTTCTTACGTACGGAAAGGATCCCGAAAAAGTAACAGCAGCTTATCTCCAACAAGCACCCAAATACCCTCCTAAAATAATGTTTTGGAGTTGTTTTACACATGAAGGGCCTGGAGCATTAATACCTATCAAGGGAATGATGAATTCTGACAAATATATTCACTTATTGGAAACCAGAATCGTACCCCAGCTGCAAAAATCATTTCCGGATGGCAGAGGTGTGTTCCAACAAGACCTGGCACCATGCCATACGTCTCGAAAAACTACAGAATTCTTCAACAAGAAGAATATTCAGGTACTCCCCTGGCCAGGCAACTCACCCGACATCAACCCCATTGAGAACTTGTGGTCAATTTGCAAAAGAAGAATGCAAAAAATGGATTGTTCTACAAGGAGAAGATGATTTCTGCCCTCATTGGTGTATGGTTTCGCGATGAAGAAATGAAGAATATTTGTGGGAAATTAGTGGAATCCATGCCAAATCGTCTCAGAGCTGTTATTAGGAACAAGGGAGGCCACATAGATTACTGAGGTATGTCTTAGATCCTTTTTTTTTTATCCCGTTTGAGTGTTTTTGCATAAGTAATTACGTTGTTCGGATTAATTTGCACGCTACTGTATGCTAGTGGATTGTGGTGATTTTCTAGTTTGCAGGTTGAATTTTCTTCTGCCAACTTCGTTTCGAATTTCGATACTGACAAATACTACAAATGGTAGTGATTTTGTAACTGGAATGTTGGCAGCTGAGACAAATATCGATAATATTTGTCGGTACTGGAGTTCCATGAAATTAAAATTGTACTAGATTTCTGAGCCGGTTACTGGAAGCTACTGAAATTTAAATATACTAATAATTCATTAATATCAGTATTAATATTAATACATAATATTTATTTTATGTGTTGCGTTGCGCTTATAATTCAAGACTATAGTCAGGTAAGTTTTCGGAGTTACTACTAATAATTTCATGTGGTCAAACAAAATACATTTTTAGGTTAGGTCTCGTGAGTCAATTGTATAGTCAAATCAATGAATTTCGTATTGCCAGACAAAATACTTGACATGTTGACCCCTTTCTCGTATAGTTTGCCTATGAAAATATGTTAAAAATTATTGAATTGTTTAGAATAACCTTCCAACATAAAGTACGGTAAGTAAATAAGTCATTCAGTACGTAGGATCGTGTGATATATACTAACAGTTGGCAACACTGACAACACGGCAATATTTGCTGTTTAGGAACTGTTCTTATGTGACCCTCACTATGTAATGAGAATGCCTAAGCTCTCTGCTGCAAGTGAAAATTACACACTGAAACTACTGGTGATTAATAATGAAGATAACAGAGACGAAGTTTCTTTTTCATTCGATGAAGCGATATAAGTTACTCATTTAGATTTAAAAAGTCGATATCATGAAGATAATAAAATATGTCCTAGGTACCGATTCATAAACTTTACGTACTTCATAACAATTTAGTTCTTTATCATAAATTCCGAAAATTCGTCAAAAGTATATTTGTCCCACGAAAATTAGTCCCAAGAATCATATTCGTACCAGCACGATACCATTTACTGTATAGGAAGAAGGTGGAAATTATTGGAAATAATTTGAAATCGTTTTACTAAAATTTTTCGCTGTTCCTTACCAACAGTCGTCAATTTAGAATAGATCAAAATCGTTTGTAAAAATAAGATAAAAATGTGAATCAGATTTAGGTAACATTATGGAACGCCCACGTCTCACGACATCTGAAAAAGGCAAACCTATATTAATTTTAAAAATATAAATGTTTACAAAACACAGAGAAGGAAATAAGAAAATAGAGTGGAGAAGTAAAAGAAGAGACTGTTATGCTAAACTGCATTTAGAAGTACGGTAGAAGTACGTTAGCCCTGTAATATTTTTAATATTTTAACATTTTTAATATTTTGCAATTGATCAACTGCGGGTTGCTGTGGCAGAAGCATTCAGGAATATAACAAGATTTTCTTCGAAAAACCCCTCGTCGAAGATGGCGTCGTATTCAGTCAGTTATGTCATGATAGCGACGGTGCACAACAGAGATCTTGTGGATAAATATGGTATGTGTATGTACAGTATTATGTATTTATTTTGCTTGGTTATTTAACGACGCTGAATCAACTACGAGGTTATTTAGCGTCGATGGGATTGGTGATAGCGAGATGATATTTGGCGAGATGAGGCCGAGAATTCGCCATAGATTGCCTGACATTTGTCTTATGGTTTGGGAAAACCTCGGAAAAAACCCAACCAGGTAATCAGCCCAGCAGGAATAGAACCCGCTCCCTAACGCAACTCCGGATCGCCAGACAAGCGCCTTAGCCGACTGAGTTACGCCGGTGGCTATGTGTATGTATACGAGTCTTTGTTGTTAGTTGTGAAATAAACAATTTAGGAATGTAATGTGACTTATGGTCCACTCTGGGTACGTACAAATTAGGTTGTAAAAAAAGGGATCATGTACATAGTAGGAATGTCGCATCCTTCCTTCAATGAGTTCTGCAGGAACTCCAAGCCCCTAAAAAGAGGAAAAGATAATATCAAGAAGTGGACAGTCGAGTGATAGAATTGTTTCCCCCCTAACAGGTGAATCTTCAGCAACATTTTCGAGCTCGGGGACACGCCATCTCAAGGAGTATTTTTTAAATTAATTTGTATACAAAATATATAGATATTGTACACATGTGTACTATTATTTTTTTAATGTTGGATTTTACTCAATGTAATACAAAACATGCTTAATGGTGTACGTCATTAAAAGCTTTGTGTTATAATTTTGTTTAAAAAAACTAGGATTTATTTTGTAAGAAAAATTAAATTATGGTTTATTTAACGACGCTCACAACTGTAAAGGTTATATCAACGTCCCCGGTGTGCCTGAATTTTGTCCCGCTCGAGTTCTTTTACATGCTAGTAAATCTACTGACATGAGCCTGTCGCATTTAAACACACTTAAATGTCATTGACCTGGCCGGGCTCGAACCCGCAATCTTGAGCATAGAAGGCCAGCGATTTTGTAAGAACCTGGGGCGAATTTATCGGGACGAATTTTGTAGCGCTATCAATTCACGTTGTGACAAATTGTTTGGGACGAACTGTCGTATATTCAATTGATACTACTCTATCCATTGCTCAATAGATTGGTATAGAGGCCAAGTTGTTGCGTTGCAGTTTCTTTGCAATATATTTTCCCAGTAGGCATATTAAAATTATCATAGGTAATACCACGAGTGCTGTTCATTTGACAATAAATTCAATATATCCAAAGTAAATGAACAGCACGAGTTATATTTATTTAGAATATCCTACGAATATAATAATATACACATTTCTTGAGAATTCTTTCTTCTCTGCTGGCATATATCATAAATATGAAATTAGTCGTTTAAATCAATACAGTAAGTGCAATAACAAACTTAATATTTTTCTTCACATCCATTTCCTTTTTAATACAGATGGAATCGTCGAATTTCGTGTTCGTTCATGTCCCTAACGTCATACATCGCCAAATATAAACAGATTGAATGACCTAGCTCGCTATTTTATCGTTATCCCGAAACTGAAATGTTACTGTCGAAAGTAATTGTACCATTAAATAGTACTATTAAAGTTTTTATACCAAAAATTCATTGTCAATGTGATTAGTACAGATATTACGATATAGGGCCTAATACGCTAAAAATGGTGTTATCACGCCTTCGGTTCGTTTTGACTCATCTGAAAGATTATTTCGGCTTACCAACTGTACTGATCTCGAGAAAATTTGCTATAACTGAGGTACCTTATATAGTCTATAGATAAAAAATCAATACTTTAGTTCTATTACGAAACAATAATATGTACAAATCATTAACTTAATATAAGTAAGCTATTGAAACACAACTGCAGGAAGATTGTTTGATATTTTGTACCTATTTATTTTTAACAGCACATTTTTCCTGTAATTTTAGTTCTCATATTTTAGGAAGGCAATTCGTAATTATAAAACCAATAAATTGTTTAAAATTATTCAAATTAAGCAACAATAATTTAAACTCACAAGACTCTGCGCTTCTAATATTTTTATGTCTTCTTCCGATCGGTCAACTATTTTTCTTTTGTGAGTCACTGGAATATGATGCCTTTATGATTGAAATGTTTGTTATTACTGATTCCATCGAAAAATAAAAGGCCGATTAGGTGTGATAATTTGTATACGATTATTTCGCTTTATAATTAGAGCTAGGATTTATATATAGTAAGAGTTAAGAATGACGCCGAGTATAGTTGAATCGATGTGATGCCGGTTAAGAAATTTTAAGCCTGGTTGACAAGACTCGAAATGCAAAAAAAAGTCACAAGGATTAGGCAATGCAGCTTTTAAACTCCCCCGCTATTTTGTAAGTGGTGGTTAAGAGAATTAAAGACCCTTAGCGCTAACTAACAGAAGTAATGAATGACAAGAATGGCAAGTATAAGGAGTGGGGAGGGGGGCATGGCTTGCATGTTTATAAACTATACCGACTAAAAATATTAGCTTTTACTACATAAGAATCCTAGGTCTAGTTATAATATTCCACTCTGATTGGTTGAAATTCAACGCATCCTTACAATCCATTTGTAAATGAATGTGTAGGCCTAATTGAAACAGATAATATAACGTAAACTCAGAGCATACGTACAGGAGTAGATAGTTATCTACATTATTATGCCTGGATGTATTTTTCTCACCAATCCTTTTCCGCCACTAAATTATATGAATTGTTTATTTCAAGTACTGAGCAACTTCGCGTATGTTTAATTTCCTTAATAAAATGTGTGAATCTGTAACTTTAATACACAATAAATTTCTTTACGTTGTGTTTGCAGCGCTGTGTCGCAGCCAGTTGTTCTTCACATCTGCGTTGTCATGATATGGTCTCATCACTGAACACAATGCACTCCATTCAGCCGTCCGTTTCCCCTTTTCTGAGGCGATTGTTTCAAGCCGCCTACGGGTCGGGAACTTCGTGGAATTCCCTATTGTGAAGGTTGTAAACATTGTTGTTATTACTTAAGCCGACATCAGTGTGAGGAAACGTCCTACAACATTTAACTCTTCAAGACTGGTATTTTACTTTCAGTAGATCAACGCAGCACTATGAAGGATGGTTCACAATAAACCGGGAATGAAAACGAGAACGAGAACAGAAATATTGTTAAAATAAATGTATTCAAATATGAGCATTCACAATTAATTATTGTGAATGCTTACATTTAAAAACATTTATTTTAACATTACTTCCGTTCTCGTTCTCGTTGTCGTTTCCGTTCCAGGCTTATTGTGAATCAGCCTTTAGAAATCCAAAGACAGTTTTGACCATTTAGTTTAGTGCTGCAGGCCTATTTGTATTCCAAAAACAAATATTACGAATTTAGTTATTTTCATTCTAACCTGATATTTCCTCGTTGTGAGTACGATATTATTATGAATATATCTCTCTAGTTGAGAAGGGTTCGATTTTCGATAGAGAAGTGAAGACTAGTCTTTTACCAGCAGACTTCAACTTAGTGTTCTCTTGTTTGTAGGCCTACTTGTTTTGTGCTGCATTAGGTGATAGCCTTGAACTATGCTGCCTGTATCACCAGATATTCTCATTACTCCTGTCTATTATTATTATTATTACTATTAATTATTATCAGTAATATTATTATTAATTGTATTTTTTATTAGTTGTGTTTATTATTAACTGCCATTATTGAATGTAATTAGTTACCATTGCCACCGGGTACATACCCATTTGCAGTGTCAATACATACATACATAAATAACATATACATACATACATACATACATACATACATACATACATACATACATACATACATACATACATACATACATACATACATACATACATAATCCTTATATTATGATGATCTCTTGGAAATATCAGCATGAGTTATTCATATTTAATAATTCTTGAGCCTTTTTATTCTTCTGCTTTTCATGCATTAGATGGTCTGTTACGGCGTCAGTTCCACCTCTTCTTGATGTTCGATAATTAAGCCATCTAAAACTATGTCCAAAGAACGTGTAGGCCTAAATATAAATTATCGTCTTTGTTTTGTCTTTCGTATGGTTTAAGATTGTTTATTGAAGTCACGAAGGATAATTTTGTTTGCCCCGTGACTATACCTGTTCGGACATAACAGAGGTGAGGAGAGAGTGAGTGAGGTTCGCTGTTCACGCCATCACGCGGGAAATGCGGGAATCAATAGTTAAGTGACACATGGACTTTCCGTGGGGCTTCGTTTTTCAGCTTTTATTTTTTGTACGTACTGCTCTGCCATTCTGGCCGCTCTCTCCATTTTCCAGTTGGTTTTTATATAAAATAAAGCACTGAATTGTTATGTCTATTGTTGGGGATGATAAAAATAGCTGAAAAGACAGACGGACAATATCGGGAGGAATATTATCCTTTTGTGACTCAATTTTCACATATTTCGGTAATGGAAACTTGCCAAAAGTAGTTCTACACAATTCTATTTCTCTCGCCAATTTTAATATGTATCATATGGCTATGTTAAATACTTCATTGTCACAAGTGAAATATATCGCTTTAAAATAACTTTCTGCAAGCCATAAAAATCATTCTGACGAACACAGCATTTGCGTCATTCCAACTGTTATATCTGTATAGTCAGAATCCATTACATTGCACATTTCACCGTACTATTTTAGTCACCACAGAAGCAAAGAGCAAATGAACACTTCTCTGTAATTCCATTCGTAAAGTAATGAAATCTGAATCTAATGTCGTCTAAAGAAACTAAAATAGTTATATTATTTTACTCACTGACACTGAACACAGGCTTCGGCAGAAGACGTTTGTAAAGTTTTCAGCATTTTTATAGACAAAAATACCTCCCTATTCTTCTGTATAATCAGTCATTTGCTGGATTTAGTTTTTATATTCGACATTTATGATTTAATTCACCAGGGAATTAAGCTCGAGAAATAAGGAAAGCAATCTAATAACGTGATGTCCTAAATGGGAGTCTTAAACCGAATTTTGACAAAAAAAGTGAAATTTTGGTTTTTATCGTTTTTCGGTAGTTTAATATGTGAGCCGTTGAGTGCAGAAGTGATGTAAGTAAAAATGGGTAATGAAGGTAAGTAAGTAAATATTCTGTAAAATACAGCGCAAAGTAGCAATTAATATTCAATTTATTTAAACTATTAGTAGTCAGTGAATGGCACGAAGGACATATTAATTGCTACGTTGCGCTGTATATTACAGAATTTTTACTTTAAACCTCATTACTCAATTTTTACTTACACCACTTCTGCTCTGAACGACTCATATAATACACAAATAAGAGGGTCAGTTTTGGCTTCTAAATATGTTACTGACATCGAAATTTCGGTAACGATGTTGTTTAGTTCACTATTGCTTGCAACTACGCAATTACTTTCTGTTGCATTTAATGGCGTCATAAACGAAAGGCAATATAATAAATTAAATTCGTATCTTATTACACTTCATCATTCTGCAGCATAAAATTGAGATTTTAGGCCAGATTTACTGAAATTTCAGTTTACTACCCTTCATCCTGAATATCATTTGTATCCGTTAGTTAGCCCTAGGCCCATGTCTCTTAGGTGCAATTATTCTAATCACCGCTCTGTTGTCCCTGTTCCAAAGCCCGTGGTGAAAATATATGGAGCATACGGTGATCCTGGGTCTGAATATTTCAGAAGGGTAGTAGAGGGTGCAGTGAATAAAACCCCTCCCTCATAATGGTAACGCGTTGACCTGAATGTCTGAATATTTTGGAGTATCCATAATTGTATTAATTTCGTAGACATCAAGAGAAACAGTAATTTCATAAACAAGGGGTTGGGGCCGGGGAATAGTATTGGTTACCCCAACCCCTATAATGACATGGTTGCACGACACCCTATCACGCACGTTTAATGTGATTAATGCCCTCCAAGTTACTAATATGACTAATGGGCAGCGCGTGATTAGACTCGATACCGTCCGCAAAACAATGCCCTGCTCCTTAGCAATACCACCCGTCATGCTGCAGTAATTATCCTGACAAGCACAGGCATCTTGATTCATCCATCTTACGTATTGCTTCACTTGTCCTGCAATCATAACTGGTTTGTAATTCAGATTAAGCGACGTAAAAGTCTGGCGATATTTTATTTATGTAGCCTACGTAACTAGAAATGCAGGTCCCCTACTCTTGACTGAATTCCTTCTGTCAGACTTTATTGAAATAAATGGATTACAAAATTTGTCAGCACTTTAAATCTTAGTGTTTAGTACGAAGAAACTTCAAAAGATAAAGAAGAAAGAATCTAATCGTCAAAAATTCATTTCCTGTCAAACCAGAGCGACTTCTTAATCTCTCACTCCGTCATTCTTTTATTTTCTCGTTCAATGATTCACAAAAACTCTTTTTTATTGTTTCCTTTACCTATTGATCCTTCACCTATTCCACTCATTCATTTGTTCTCTTCTTCATTTATCTAGGCCATTCTCTCTTCCAGTCAAACATTTTTTCGTTTACTTGTCAGTCCACTTATTAGTCCGTTCACTTGTTATTCACTCATAAATTCGGTATTATTACAAATCACACCACTTCCACCGACTTAATTATTTGCAGTTCAATTTTGCATCCTAATTTACAGTCTTGGAGAGTTTACAACACATTTTTAAAAATGTCGCCGTTCACTTGAGTACACTTGTCCGCACGCTTGTGAACGGCACTCGTCGCGCTACGTAACTGCATACGGCTATCTTTGATTTCCGCCTAGCGCTCGCGCTGGCAGCTGACTGCACGCTGACCAAGATTACGCGTTCACAGCAATGCGTTCCAATAACGAAACGTAACTGTGCAAATATTGAGATTAGGACCCATGTTTATATGACATATTTTGCTCAGAATGTCTTCGGAAATAAGCTCCATAGAGGACGGTAAATCCTCGTGAATCACCCTGTATATCATTGTTATTGTTCTACATTCCAAAATTAGTGGGGGGGGGGAAATCAGTAATAATAATATCGTTCTTTGTATTCCTAAATAAAAGTCGATAACAGAATCCTCTCTCACTTTGATTAGCTTACCAATTGAACAAAATTGGTATGCCTATTATATGTAGAAATAGGCCTATAGAATACTTTTGCCCTTTACGAGCTTCCAGAGTTTGTTTACTTAATATAATTACAAGCGTTATTCCATATTATGTGATTATCACTGGTGATCCATCCGTACGATCGGATTGAAATCTGATACTGTTCGAATGGGATTTGTGGAGAAAAAAAGAAAAAAAAAGGCAAAATAATTAACAGTATGATAGTCGCAGATAGATTATAAGACAGAATAAATTAGGAATATTTATTTTAATTTAAAATCGGCAGGGAACTTAATACACAAATTCACAAAAGATCAAAATTATATTATTTATTGGTAGGTTTGTGACCAGACGAAATTGTGGTGATCAATTATGTCTTAAGAAGGTAAACATTTTTAAACTTTGGATTTTACGGTGGACTATTCAGGAAGAAATACAGTGTTATAACTTCAGAATATGGTTCTTAAAACCATTCTGAGTAAAAAAAATTGTATGATCATGGGTCCGATTTCGAACGGTTAAGGATATATGACCATTTATTTTGTAAAAATGAACACACCACTATGAACACCGCGGTGCCATATTTTTCCTTTGTCATGACCTAGATCAAACTTTATTCATTAAACGATGAAAGAGTAATGGAACGAAGAAAAATGTACTTCGGTACATTAAAATAATATATATTTATTCATTAAGACGTAACTTTGTGTGGGGGGCGTATTATGCATCATTCCACCGTCACACACATTACAAGAGAAGAAAATGGAATCTATAGGTATGCATATATATATAGCAATGACAAACTTTGTTCTTTTAAAAACTGGAGGGATGTGGGTTTTGCTGTTGGGAATCACAATATAGTGGGTAGGAATATAATTCCTATAGAATATATTTAAATGATGAAAAATCACGGCTATATTTCTGTCATTCACATTACTAGGTCAAATTACTTACTATAAAAATTATTTTTAAGTAGGTACAATTTATGTTAAGACAAAATATAAAATGAAATGCAAAGAAATATAGGCCTATACAATTTCTAAGATTTAAAAATTATATAATGCTTGTCTTAGTATAAAGTTACCGATTCATCATGAAACATAAAATATCTAGAATCTACATGCGTTTTACTTATTGTGACAATCTTCTGTTACCCATAAGGCATAAATATTTAGTTTGTTATTAAATCCACGTGACAGTATATTTTGTACGCGACTACTATTTTCATTGTTAAGCGCCTAACGAATAAGCAAATGTGAACACACGAAACGAAGCAGGGAGACGGACTCACAACAGCCTTTAACAGAGCAAAGCTAGTATGATCCATGTATATCCAAGGGCGCACCACCAAAATGATTCACGTACAGTGCACATAGGCTACGTAACACTTTTGATTTGACATCCTTCGTAATATCACAGTTCCTCCACAAGATGTTGTAAACAAACTAAAGAAAAAGCCAAGAAGACTGGACTTTGTTTTGTAAAAGAAAAATAGAAGAAGTTATGTTTCTGAGTGTGTGTGTGTGTGTATGTGTGTGTGTGCGCATTTATACAAATAAGAGGACATTGCTGAAAAAAGGACTTTTTTAAAATTGGTATGAACAAATTTAAAGATAAAAACAATGGCTCACCTTAGTTTTCTCACTAGTTGCTGGATCAGTATTACATCTGTACCCTACTTATCGGTGGAGCCCACTTTGTGCACAAGAGCCAAGAGACAAACATATCTTGTAACAAATTACTATGGAACTGTTTACAGGACATGTCCTTGGAATTATACTTCACCATGATGATACCTTTAACTCTCCGTTAGCATGCGATTTCGTTCTTTTGTCCATTGAGCAGATATTAGGGAAAATACTCTCTCAACACTTCCCTTGTGACTTGGGATAAATAAATAGAATTTACACATTTTTAAAAGTTCTGAGAAAGATTTAGTACTCGAAGAACTATTGGAATTTAAGAATTTGCACCATTCTTTATCTAAACTTAAATACTTGTCCAAATTAACTTGATTGGCATATCTTTCTACACTTACTTACTTACTTACTTACAAATAGCTTTTAAGGAAACCGAAGGTTCATTGCCGCCCTCACATAAGCCCGCCAGCGGTCCCTATCCTGTGCAAGATTAATCCAGTCTCTATCATCATACCCCACCTCCCTCAAATCCATTTTAATATTATCCTCCCATCTACGTCTCGGTCTCCCTAAAGGTCTTTTTCACTCCGGTCTCCCAACTAACATTCTATAAGCATTTCTGGATTCGCCCATACGTGCTACATGCCCTGCCCATCTCAAACGTCTGGATTTTAAGTTCCTAATTATGTCAGGTGAAGAATACAATGCGTGCAGTTCTGTGTTGTGTAACTTTCTCCATTCTCCTGTAACTTCATCCCTCTTAGCCCCAAATATTTTCCTAAGCACCTTATTCTCAAACACCCTTAACCTATGTTCCTCTCTCAGAGTGAGAGTCCAAGTTTTACAACCATACAGAAGAACCGGTAATATAACTGTTTTATAAATTCTAACTTTCAGATTTTTGGACAGCAGACTGGATGATAAGAGCTTCTCAACCGAATAATAACACGCATTTCCCATATTTATTCTGCGTTTAATTTCCTCCCGAGCGTCATTTATATTTGTTACTGTTGCTCCAAGATATTTGAATTTTTCCAACTCTTCGAAGGATAAATCTCCAATTTTTATGTTTCCATTTCGTACAATATTCTGGTCACGAGACATAATCATATACTTTGTCTTTTCGCGATTTACTTCCAAACCGATCGCTTTACTTGCTTCAAGTAAAATTTCCGTCTTTTCCCTAATCGTTTGTGTATTTTCTCCTAACATATTCACGTCATCCGCATAGACAAGAAGCTGATGTAACCCGTTCAATTCCAAACCCTGAACTTTCCTAATGGCATATTTTAAAGCGAAGTTAAAAAGTAAAGGTGATAGTGCATCTCCCTGCTTTAGCCCACAGTGAATTGGAAAAGCATCAGATAGAAACTGACCTATACGGACTCTGCTGTATGTTTCACTGAGACACATTTTAATTAATCGAACTAGTTTCTTGGGAATACCAAATTCAATAAGAATATCATATAATACTTCCCTCTTAACCGAGTCATATGCCTTTTTGAAATTTATGAATAACTGATGTACTGTAGCCTTATACTCCCATTTTTTTTCCATTATCTGTCGAATACAAAAAATCTGATCAATAGTCGATCTATTATGCCGAAAACCGCACTGATGATCCCCAATAATTTCATCTACGTACGGAGCTAATCTTCTCAAAAGAATATTGGACAAAATTTTGTACGACGTCAACAAAAGTGATATTCCTCGAAAGTTACCACAGTTGGTTTTGTCCCCATTTTTAAAAATAGGTACAATTATGGACTCCTTCCATTGTTCTGGTACAGTTTCCTTTTCCCAAATAGCAAGTACAAGTTTATAAATTTCGCTATATACTCGTAATGCACTTCCACCCTCTTGTATTAATTCTGCTGGAACTTTATCGATACCTGTAGACTTGTACTTTTTCAGATTTTCTATCGCAATTTCGACTTCTGAAAGCGTGGGTTCGGGTATAAATGGCTCAGCAGTTTGTATTTCAATATCGTCCCGATCATTTCTATTTGGCCTATGTACATTTAGTAGTTGCGCAAAATAGTTTTTCCATCTGTTTAGGATTGATGGAGAGTCTGCAAGCAAGTCACCATTCTCATCCTTGATCACGTTTACCCTTGGCTGATATCCGTTCTTAAATTCCTTTATACCCTTATATAAATCTCGAATATTTTTATTCTTACTATTTGTTTCTACCTCATTCAGTTTTTCCTTCAAGTAACCTCTCTTTTTATTCCTAAGTGTACGACTTGCTTCCCGTCTTTCATTGAAATAATTATCTCTCTTCTCCTCAACTGGATCCTGTAAGAATTTCAATTTTGCTGTTTCCTTCTTTCTACTGCCATGCAACAATCTTCATCAAACCATGGTTTCTTTTTCTTAGTTTCATAATAACCTATGCTCTGCTCAGCTGCAATTTTGATAAGTACTATCTCTGATATTTTCCCACACGCTATTAACATCTAATTCTTTCTCAACTTCGTCGGAACTTTCTAAAGTGGCAAACCTATTCGAAATTTCGACCTGATAATTTTGCTTAGCTTCCTCGTCCTTTAATTTCAAAATATTGAATTTAGTAATATTAACTTGTTGCTCTACTCGCTTGGCTACTAATAATCTTTCTCTTAATTCTCCAATCACCAAATAATGGTCAGAATTACAGTCTGCACCCCTGAAAGTTCGAATATCTACTATACTAGTTTGTCTCCGTTTATCTATCAAGATGTGATTTATTTGGTTGTGTGTCAATCCATCTGGAGAAGTCCAAGTATATTTATGTATATCTTTATGGGAGAATGTTGCACTTTTGACAATTAAATTTTTCGATGTGGCAAAGTTGACTAATCTAATTCCATTGTCACTACTAGTTGCGTGTAGGCTCTCTTTTCCAAATATCTTTGTACATTGCAGAATAAATTTGACTATTACACTCTTACTACGTCATACTACTTTTGACCAATAAAACGGTACGAAAGGACGTATTTCAACCAATCATGGCTGCTTATCGCACAATTTTATCGCGTCCCTAGCATTTGTTTAATTTTATGGCGTCCCTAGCATTTGTTTAATTTTATCGCGTCCCTAGCATTTGTTTCTTTGTTTGCCAACATCTGAAACTGCGCTGGTCTGGACGTCAAAAATATATATATATAATTACAAACCACTGCAGTCGATGCACAGCAGTTTCAAATATGACTCGCATTGGCATTCAAGAACAAGAATTAATAAAAATCACTGATCATACCTATGCATCTTCTGAAATCCGATTTACAAATAAATGAAGTCCACACCTGTGGAGTAACGGCTAGAGCGTCTAGCCGTGAAACCAGGTGGCCCGGGTTCGATTCCCGGTCGGGGCAAGTTGCCTGGTTGAGGTTTTTTCCGGGGTTTTCCCTCAACCCAATATGAGCAAATGCTGGGCAACTTTCGGTGTTGGACCCCGGACTCATTTCACCGGCATTATCACCTTCATCTCATTCAGACGCTAAATAACCTAAGCTGTTGATAAAGCGTCGTAAAATAACCTAAAAAAAACAAATAAATGAAGAGCACCATTCGGAAATCCTAAATAAGTTGAATACACCATGTAGGCCTAAATCAACGAGTTCCACTTCTATTACGCACACGTCCAATATAACATCAATTGAACCACCAACCACATTCAAATTTGAAAATTGTACATTCAATAATTATTCCTTTTAAAATTATTCATGTTTATTTTTTTATGTCATCGTCGTTAATTAAAGCTTTTCTAACACTTGTGTACAGTATATTAGTTAGGTTATGCTACAGCTTCTGCTATATGATATTATAGATAGTCACGTATCAGAGATTGTTTAATATTAAGATTTATTAAAAATCATCTGTCAAGTGACGTTGATTACTGGGATTCGGATAATTGAAGTGGAAAATGCAACTGTTTTAATAATAAAAATGAAACTGAATCAACATAGCCTTCTTGACTAGTAACATTGCCATCGTGTATACGTGTAGATCGAGAACTTCTCGACGAGAAGGCATTGCTCACTACTGCCATCTAGCATGCATCTAGCGTAATATTTGTAATATTGAGATGGTACAATAATACATTTGAAGACAGTTGTACAGTATTTTCGTAAGTCAATTAATATTTTATTGTACTGGAGTACTTCGTTACTTCTAATCTTTATATACTTTCTTCTAATCGTGTAATAGTCAATTAAATCCCACTCGAGTTTTGATTTTCTCTAGATAAATCAAATCGTCTAGTGAGATTACTGTTGATAAAATAGCTTAGAATCATGAATAGTGTCATTTTTAGAGTGTAAGAATTCAATGCATGTCAATAGGTCATCATATTTTATGTTTTTTTTTTATGTGCCCCAACTTCAACCATTGAAAGCAGTTAAATTCTCTCATAGGTTTTCACCATTTGTTTAGATATTCCGTGCATAATATCGCACATTGTTCAATATTCATATTAATTCTAGTTGAAATGCGAAATGCCGGACATTTCAATTTTTTTTAAATGCCTGCCGGACAGGATAAAATGATTAAAAAAAGGACATGTCCTCCTTTTGCCGGAAGGGTTGTAACCCTACCCCCAATAGTGTGTACACCAAACTTGTATTCAAAGTAACCAAACGCAGGATTGTAGTCACAAGAAATTCCAAGTGAAGAAAAACACTCATACATAAGTACGACAGGCAAAAGTACACTGGCGAAACAAGACACAGGTGGGATGAGAACCAATACTCAAGAGGGTGTGCTCCTCATTGGATTGATCTGGCTCAGAGGACGGTGTTTCCATAACAACGGGGGATTTCTGGAACAGCTGAATGGCGCTCTGATTTGAATAGAGCCGTGCGCCCGACGTCTCTCTCCTTTAATCCGTCATCTCGGCTGGTCCGGCGGATGCAAGGAACAGGCGTGTCCTTGCGGCGACTAATTCCACCACCGCGTTCTTTGTCCTTTCCGTACAGTCCGCTCCGCGCCAAGTGAGGAGCACTCAAGAGAAGGCCGCCGAATTTCCTGGCTCACTAGCGACTCTAATTCATTAAACTGCTGGACTTGCCTTACACAAGGCTTGTCTACTGACTATTACGCAACAAATTTTATTTGTGTCACGTGAATGACAGGGGAGTCCGCCGTTGTTATTATGTTGATAGCGATTGCGCTTCCCTACCGAATGGTCTGAGTTTCGATTCACGGTGTGGATAAAGAAGGAAACTTTATTTTCTGTCCGCGGTATTGGGTATTTTATCTGTTTTTTTATTGTCTTGTGATGTCTCAGGATGGCCTTGCAGCATATCGATTACATCACTAGGGAAACCCCCATTCAGTGTTGCCAACACAGTGATTTACTAAATCTAGTTTTTTGGTCTTCTATCAGTGGCTAAAATTCATTACAAGGTGGACAGTGGGAAATCTAGTTTATTTTAATGTCAGTTGAAATTTTTAGTGATTTTGCAAAAATTCTCAAACATATCCGTAAGGCAGATTGCATATAAAACACGACTCTTTCGATGATGGCCATTATCATTTCAAAATAAATGTCTTACAGTATTAGATGTCTATGAATGTACTCTGCAGTTAACCGTATAACAACCCAATGGCTGGAACTGAAAACAGAACAAAGTCTTAATACACAAAGTGAGAAATTAATTCGATGACGGCGCGTTTCTTTCGTTTTTCTCCAATCAAACAACTGCTGAAAGGACCTTATGAATGTATGAAAATACTGAAAAATGTTGTTAGACTAAGTTTCCATTATATTCTACAACAAATCAAGATTTTCTTAATTCAACAGATCCCAAAAAATTACTGAAAAGTAAAAGTATAGTGGCACATGATGAATTTAATGAAACGAAAAAATTTCAGCATTTCTACTGATTTTTGGGGTAAAGTCTTCCAGTACAAAGGGGCGTCAAACAAAATCCCGTTAAAAGAATTATTAAGTTCGCGCCATCAGTATTAGGGTCTATGTCTTGCTCAGTGAAATTCAGAAGTGGATTCAAAGTATTATTATTAAACCAAAATTAGAAATAGGATGGGAATTTCAGTCAGTTTTGAAATTAGGGCTGCACTAAGAAGGAGTGTATATAATTTTTAATAATTATTCATAATATTATATTTTATCTGCGTATTATTTAACAATGAAGTGCAAAAAAGTCTATACGAACGAAAGTCTGGTGGGATTTATGAAATATTTGGTGAGTTTTTGTAAGCGTGTAGTGGTTTTTCGCAAATTGGAATTGGCAACACTGCCCCTATTTGTGAGATGTCTAGTGAAGTCTTACAGATAAACAAGCGCCCACACACATCGGGTAATGCTTTCTATCGAATTATACACTTTTATGTCTGTTAATGAGCAGTAGAGCAAGTGGACAGCTTCAAATACTATAAGCAGTAACATGACCGGCCTGCCTTTAAGATGCAGCGAATCTGGTAACTAAGGAAGTGTGCCTATAAATTTTCAGGTCGGTTTCTAAGTAGGCCTATTCTGTGCTTATTTCCAAGGCTGATCTAGTGTACGATCAAATGTATATGCCTCCCCTACCTGTAGTATGTGTAAGTTGGATAGAAAGGGAAGTTCAGCGGAGAAAGGAGAAAAGAAAGAAAAAATAAATGAATGAATGACATAAATAAACAAAGAAAGAATGAATGATTGGAAGAAAGAAAGAAAGAAAGAAAGAAAGGGAGAGAAAGAAAGGGAGAGAAAGAAAGGAAGAAAGAAAGAAAGAAGGAAAGAAAGAAGGAAAGAAAGAGAGAAAGAAAGAAAGAGAGAAAGGAAGAAAAAAGAAAGAGAGAAAGGAAGAAAAAAGAAAGAGAGAAAGGAAGAAAAACGAAACAGAAAGAAAGAAAAGAGAGAAAAAAGAAAGAGAGAGAGAGAAAAAAGAAAAAAGAAAGAAAAAGAGAGAGAACGATAGAAAGAAAAATGAAAGAGAGGAAAAAGAAAGAAAAGAAGAAAAGAGAAAGAAAGAAAAAAGAAAGAAAGAGAGAAAGAAAGAAAAAAGAAAGAGAGAAAGAAACAAAAGAGAAAGAAAGAGAGAGAAAGAAACAAAAGAGAAAGAAAGAGAGAGAAAGAAAGAAAAAAGAAAGAAAGAAAAATAAATTATTAAGTAAATAATAATTAAATAAAGAACGAAGGAATGACTAAGGAACAAGCTGACTTCCTAAATAACAGCTCTATCTTTTGAACTGATCGGATATGAACTGATTGACTACATAATATTCAGGACAGTGTGTTAAGTTCGATTAAAAATGTTAAATGTCATGTTTTATTTAACGACGCTCGCAACTGCCAAAGAAAGAAATAAAAAAAAGAAAGAAAGAAAGAAGAAAGAAAGAAAGAAAGAAAGAAAGAAAGAAAGAAAGAAAGAAAGAAAGAAAAATACATTATTAAGTAAATAATTAAATAAAGAACGGAGGAATGAGTGGGGAACAAACTGACTTCCCAAATAACAGCTCTATCTTTTGAACTGATCGGATATCAACTGATTGGCTAAATAATGGTCAGGTCAGTGTGTCAGTTAGATTAAATGTTAAATGTCATGTTTTATTTAACAAACGCTCGCAACTGCCAAGGTTATATCAGCGTCGCCGGTGTGCCGGAATTTTGTCTCGCAGGAGTTCTTTTACATTCCAGTAAATCTACTGACATGAACCTGTCGCATTTAAGCACACTGGCCTGGCCCGGGGTCGAACCCACAATCTCGGACATAGAGAGCTAGCGCTATACCAACTACGCCAACCAGGCCGACAAGTTAGATTAATCTATCCGCCATTCAAAGTCACTTGGGATCAGTCTGCGAGGTCAATTAAGGCCAATCACAGATCAGGTCAATGTCAAATTGTGAGATCAAGTCGGTCGTTCGGTCATATCAGGTCAGTCGGTCTGCTGCGTAAGTCTATTGGAGCATTCAGTCAGGTCACTCGATCAGTGCAATCAATGCAGTAAGGTTAGGCAGTCAGGCAGGTCAGCCGATAACTGATGTTGATCGATTGTCAGTTAAAACAGCCCGCAGTATTTTGCTAATCTTGTCCTCTTCGAGGTCGGTAAATTATCAGTTAGTTACAGAATAAATTGCGAACAAATACGCCCAAATGACGATTCCTTGCAGTATATTATACATTTTATCAATTACATTACTTCTGAAGTGAGTTTAATTAAAACTACTAGCATGATTCATGTCAATTAATCCGATCAATTTAATCCTTAGGTTTGATAACAACATAACGCAAACACAAACTTTGGGGTTTTGAGGGTTTAAATTTTGCTGACCATTAATTTACAATTAAAATAACTACATTCACAATTAAATGTTACATTTAAATATTTTAGTATAAGTAATACATTCATATTTTATGCAGCATTATTAAATATAATATATACATTGGGGAAACCCGGGCAAAGCGGATAAGCTAAGAACAAACAATGCCACATGTTATATTTTGGTGCTCCCGAAATAAAATCTTCATGACATTGGTTGTGACACATGTTGTCCACATAGGCTATATAAAAACAGCAATTCGTTTCTCGTATTACAGACAGTGATATGATTTGAGAAAGAAAATATAGTTAATTATTCGCTTTGCCCGGGTACACGGGCAAAGCGAATAATTAACCCCGGCAAAGTGAATACCCCTATAACATTTTCACATTTCTATTTAATTTTTATTCACTGATAATAAAATTAAATCAACACATAAACACGATGTTAATGAGTTAAATTAGACGATATGATATGTTATTTACAGCCCATTACAGCACGTTATATTAGTACAAAATACAAATTTGAACAAGGCGACGTTTCACTAGCGCTGAAGACTTGGATTTCTTCTGCTTTTGCTCCTGCCCATAAGTTACTTCTCTTTCAACGTTTTTAATCGGTATAGATGTAAGAACTTTAGAGCGCTGACATTTTCTTTGTTGAACTCGTATCTTTCGAGCATACACTTCTGGCACTGGTCTAAATCAAAAGAACTGACTTGGATTCTCTTGCTGACGATGTTGAGGGTTTGGTGTAACCGGAACTGAAAATCTGAGTGTAATTGATGTATTGAATATTCCTTTAATCTCTGAAGGTAACGACATCGCAGATGTGGTTGATTCTGAGTAAGCATTAACTGTTTCTTCAGCCGCTGAAGAAGCTGGCACCGCAGAATTTGTTAAATCTGAGGCAGCTGTCGTTTCGCTGATTTCTATCTCAAGTGGGCGATCTGGAGCACAATCTTCACCAACAAACACGTTATGGTTGTATGGCCAGATAGCAGAACCAATGATTGGAAGATTTTATTTCTTCAAATGCTTTCTTCATGGCTTCTTCAGACCATTTGGCTTGCTCCGTCTTCCTCTTGAAAAATTAAACCATCTGAAAACATATTACGACCTTTTTAATTAAAAATTAAGATCAGTGTTACTGATTTATAATTTAATTAGTGTGACTTAATGCCTCTACTATGTAAAATGATCTAACACGCTTTATTACAATAGACAAATACACACAAAAATACAGCTAACACTTATATAGTCAAATAAAGGTGGCAGGGCAAAGCGATAAGTTATCCACTTTGCCCGCAGACGCCACTTCGCTTTTCATTTAAGGTTATACAAACATAAACGTCAATAATCTTCTTCGTAAGTACGGCATTTTAGAACTAATTCTATCGCCTATATATTACTATCACACAACAAAAAGTTTCTGCAGTATTGTGTGTTGTACATTTGTTTCTCTTACCTTGAAATATTTTAAGAAAACAGTCAATTTTCTTCAAACACAGGCTGACTTCTTCTCTCAGTAGCTAGAATGACAAGTCAGTTCCAGCAGCAAAATCTGGTTGGGATTCTTCCCCAACATAGCAGAAAGCGCTACCTGTTGGCGTTTCTAAGAAATATGCATTATTCTCTTTGCCCGGGTTATTCGTTTTGCCCAGGTCTCCCCTACACACGACTTCAAGTTTATGTAAGCCTAGCCTATCAAAGGTAATTTAAAAATAAGACAGTACAAATTTTTACTGGCTACATCTAAAGTAAATGATTTTTAATTTATAGAACTTCCCAGGACATGGGCAAGTGTTTCAACCTCACTGTTCGATATGCAACAATGGTTACAGTATTGAAGCTTACCAGGCAATGATCTCATGAGCCATACAGTGGCCGTGGTTTTGAGAGTAGCAATATATTCATTGTCGCTTAAAGCGCCAAGTAGCAAATTGAAACCAAAGTTTCTGTGAAAATAGAATACTATTTCTTCACTTTTGCATACATACATACATACATACATACATACATACATACATACATACATACATACTGTTCTGTCAAATAGGTCTTTCACTGCAAACCCAGTCATTCCTATTTTCTGTCTTCCTTTTAGACTCCGCATATGATCCATATACCTTAATGTCGTCTATCATTTGATATATTCTTCTGTTCCGAACTCTTCTCCCGTTCACCATTCCTTCCTGTGCATCCGTTAGTAGACAGTTTCTTCTCAGCCAATGGCCCAACCAATTCCTTTTTCTCTTCCTGATCCGTTTCAGCATCATTCTTTCTTCACCCACTCTTTCCAGCACAACTTCGTTCCTTATTCTGTTTATCAATTTCATACGCTCCATTTTTCTCCATATCAACACTTCAAATGCTTCTAGCAGCTTCTCTTGACTTCTTCGTTATGCCCGTCTTTCTGCTCCACACAAAATACCCCACTAGTCTCTTCCTCAGTTATTTTTCCATAGGTCCGCAGAAGATACTCCTTTTTCTATTAAAATCTTCTAATCCAATATTATATTATTTTGAAATTGCGTCGAGAAAAAGGATTTCCAGAAATGTAATTGTTTTTGTCTGTAACTTAAAGAAGCAAAAATAAAACTAGTAAAGGCTATATACAGAAAGGTAAAAAACTGTGTATATTCAGGTTGGGTTAGGAATGTAAATACACGTATAAAACATAGGAGAGTAAACATGATGGAAAAATGTATATTTTCTTATAGGAGTGCACAAAAGAAACTAAGAAAGGGATAAGGAGGAAATAAAATATCTATGTAACGAAAGAGATAATAAAATTGGGAGTAGGACTGAGAAGAAAGATATATTGTCAAGATAAATTACTGAGACAAAAAATAAATAGGTAAAAAGAAAAAGTGGGAGGACTCAAGAGACGGTCAGAAATATAAAAAAGGAAAGATAATAGAAAATAAATGACAAACAAGCAAACCTGAGAGAGAGAGGGAGAGAGACTTAGTTGCTATGTTGACACATCTAAGTTCATGTGAAGATAGAAGCTGCGTCGGTTGTTCTCGGCCTCTGCGTGTGCTCCAAGAGTTGAACGCTATCAATGACAAGACGGGTTGTGTTCTCACAGGAGGGACAAATCCAAATATCGGGTTCTTCACCATAAACACGAAGACAAAGGCTACAAATGAAGAGCGGGTTACATACACGACAGACTGGAAGCGAAACAAGTCACTGTCGCCGGTCACAGTCTACGTTTCCTGCGTCATAATTGTGTAACATTACTTAACGACTCTGCAAAGCAAGGTGATTAACAAAACAGGCCGATGTAAAAAGAATGAGGGGGCAGAAATGAATCAATAAATGGAAAGGAAATAAAAAAATAAATAGGAACGAAGCCCAGAAACATGGCGGACGGATGCAAAAATAAAAGAAACTAAAGGAAAATAAGCCTATAAACAATAGTATAATATAAATCAAGAAAAAGAAAAATGGGATCACCCATTTCCAGCATACTAGCAGAAATATTCATACACCCCATAGAACAGGCATACATACTAAACAAAGACAACAACAAACACGCAGACAATATCATATATTGGCACAGATACGTACTGTACTCCAACCACGAGAAAGTATCCAGGGAATGAGAGGGAACGGGGTGATGCTGTGAATGAATGTTGATGTCATAAGATGTCATAAGGTCACACACGTGGGTACTTGTACCTCTATTGGCTAGCTCACACAGCAAAAACAATAACACTGATATACACATTTTTATACTACCCTAGTTACAAAATTATATCACGGTTAATCTCCTGGTCTTTTAATCCCTCCATACAGGAAATAACATATGCAGAAGAGCGCATGATTTTTAAACTGACGTTATAACTCTAATATTATCTATCTACTCCGCTCCAATAGATGACGCAACAGTAAGCATATTCCTTTCACGGTTTATCTCCTGGTTAGAGAACAGTAGATGACACACTAATACTATACAAAGGAAACAAAAGAAACATCCAAAACCTACATCAACACATAAACAAAATACACCCGAAGCTACACTACACATTAGAAACTGAAAACAACAAATCCATAAATTTTCTAGACATTACAATAACGAAAGTCGACAACAAACACACATTCAGAGTCGACAGAAAACCCACAACAACAACAACAACAACAACAACACCACACATACACAACATATCCAATCACCCAACACAACACAAACAAGCTGCATTCCGAACAATGGTACACAGACTACTCAACATACCAATGAATCAACATGATTACAAAGAAGAGTTAAACACAATCAAATACATAGCAAGCACAAGAAAACAGATACAACCCCAACATAATAGACAGCATAATACGAAAGACAAAACATAACCACAAAAAACATAAGAATACAACACAAACATAAGAACACAAAAAATACATCACACTAACATAAGAAAACAAAAACACACACAAGATTGCAATCTCATTCAAGAAATTAAATTACAACATCGCATACAGAACAAATAATACTCTACAAAAACATTTCAACACACAAACAACACAAACAAACAAATACAACCATACAGGCGTATACAAACTCAAATGTAACACCTGCAACAACTTCTACATAGGGCAGATAGGCAGATCATTTCAAATACGTTACAAAGAACATATCACAGGCATAATAAAATTACAAAACACTTCCACATATGCAGAACATATCACAAATGCTAACCACACCTACAGAGACATGAACACAGACATGGAAATTCTACACATCCAACCAACAAACCAGAAACTAAACACACTAGAACAACACGAAATATGCAGACACACAAAAACACATCTAAATGAAATTCTCAACCCACAACTCAATTTCAGAACACACACACTCTTTGACTCCATATTACACTACACAAATACACTCCCACAGGAAACAAAACAAAAGGCGACAAGAACAACAAGTTCTGAAGAAGGCCAATAGCAGACCGAAACATGTTAACCAGGCACAGTAAATTTAACACGAGAAAGACATATAATACATATTCCGAAAATAAAAAAGACTGAGAGTGGAAAGAATGAAAAAGTTAAAATAGAAAAGACAAGTAAAGAAATAAGGAACCGAAAAATAACGAAAAGAAAGGAAAATAGACAACAGATGAAAGGATTGCATAAAACAAAAGATTGGTGAGAAGTAAATGAAAAAGAATTAACAATTAAGAGAAAGGAAAGATAACCATCAATATGTACTATCAAGTTTAGGTCTCTTCACCTGTTAATGCTCCAAAGGAGTTCGACCAGCCATTAATATTGTTAGATCTACATATCTATGGGGTATTAGTTAATACTGTAAAATTTGTTCGTGAAGTGGAAAATGTTAAATAATTATACTGAGAATACTATTAAAAGAATTACTAACTGCAGACCGTTCGCTTCTGGTCTAGGCCGAGAGTAGACTGAATCGCAACCTGCTAATACCACCCTACCTCAAGGCCAAGTAAAACGCGTGTATATCATGCAATTTACTTCCGTATTTGCCTTCATCGTGTAATGTGCAGCAGGCATGCAACAAGTTCCGTTTAAAAATCAAGATGCGTCTTGCAGTGTGCAGTGTGATAAATCGCTTTTAAAGTTCAAAATATGTCGTTACTTTTAGTGTTATTTCTTTCAAAATGTAATTTCTTATGTGTACATGAAATTACTCGTAGATTGTTAGAATGTTGAAATTCTACCGAAAAGTTGACTCTAGAACAAAGAATTTTATGTAACACATTTGTGAAAACCGACTCATATTGAGATATATGTAAACAACTTAGAGAGAAATTCCGTGGCGTTCCCGTTTCAAGTAGTGACACAATCTATAGGTAGATAACTTTTTCTCAGATTAAGGAGAAGGGTTTCGCTAATCTCTAGATTTTCTAAATTAAAATGAAAGATTCTAACGAAACAAAACAGGGATGTACATTCTCTGAAGAAATCGCTACGTCGTCTTTCACCCTATATGTATGGCTATTAAACGTTTAAGACTGAAACCTAACAGAGTGGCTGTAATCTAAGAGACTAATCAAGTCGAGTGAATTTCTATAAGTGAGATATAAAGAGCAATTAAGACTTTTTTTTATCAATTTCTAATAAGTTTCTCTCATGAGACATAGTTTTATTTACGTGGTCATATTGCTACACAGAACAAATTGATATTGGAGCACAGATAATGTCAGATAACACGAAGTTCCGTTGCATGGTAGTAAAATTGGTAAATGAAATAAAAATATCATTTTGTGCATGCTATTATTAATAAAAAATTGTGTGTGTTGAGCTAAAAGGCAGGTTATATATATCAAAAGTGTTACTGTCCGCTCATACGTTCACTTTATCGGCCGAGACCCCGAGGTATTCAATTTTTCATTTCATTTTCATTTCTTTTATTATATTCCATAGATCTTACATTAGGTTTAAGATGTGGAACAAGTAAAAATTTTACAAGATTACAATTACAATTTTTACACTTTTTTACAATTTTTACAGTATTTTACAATTTTGAATTTTTCTACAATTTTTACGAGTGAGAAAGACGTTAAGAAATGTTCGAGATAACAGTGTTGGAAATGCAACTATGCTTAATATTAGAGTATTTTGTTGGATTCCCAAAGTGACATCAATCCCAACAAGGCAGATTTTTATATCCTTCTTTTGTGAAATGCACAAGACACTCCATTTGAATTCAAAATCAATTTTAAATAAATAAATGTTAAGGGATGAGAAAAAAATTGTTTTTATACATTAAAACTATGATCAACGCAATGAATGGTAAAGGACTGTCAACAAACTACAGAGCTCCTACCAATCATTTTTATTTTATTATGCATGTCGATGACATTCATTTTGTGTACCTTAGTTCTGTTTCAAGCCTCGTTTCCAGCTCCACATTATTTTTCTGCATGTTGTAATATGAAAAGGACACTGGTATAGACTATTTAAACTTGACGTATAAATACGTACGAGACTTATTTAATAAAGACTAGTACTAGTGTTGTGAAGTATTTATGTACAAGATTACAATTTCACATTTTTGTCCCCTTCAATATACTCCCTCACCCAATACAATGCACTTTTCCCACCTCCGTTGCTACTATTGGAAGATATTCTCAAAACAGTCCTTTGAAAAACACTTCAAAATCGCTTCTAAACCTTTCAGTGCCGGATTTAATTTTGGCACTGGGATAAGGGAAGAAATCACAGGGAGCGAGGTCGGGACTGTGAGGAGAGTGTTTCCAGCAGCGACACACTTCTACACGACTCTGCTTCTGTCCAGGAGTAAGCAGTCGCGGTATCTATCGTGCACTCACACTACACATGTACAAATGGTGCGTTAAAAGACTATGAGCGCTGCTAGTCGATATGTTCAGAATATGTGCAAGCTGCCTAACAGTGAGAACAGCAGCTCCAGTGTTGATTGTTGTCTCCGTTGAGGCTGTAACGCTGCTAGTCGGTATGTTCAGAATATGTGCAAGCTGCCTAACAGTGAGAACAGCAGCTCCAGTGTTGATTGTTGTCTCCGTTAAGGCTGTAACGCTGCTAGTCGATATGTTCAGAATATGTGCAAGCTGCCTAACAGTGAGAACAGCAGCTCCAGTGTTGATTGTTGTCTCCGTTGAGGCTGTAACGCTGCTAGTCGGTATGTTCAGAATATGTGCAAGCTGCCTAACAGTGAGAACAGCAGTTCCAGTGTTGATTGTTGTCTCCGTTAAGGCTGTAACTGGTGCACCATCTCATCCTTGCAATTCACAACGTTGCCGAATATCGAAAACAAGCTCGATGAAACATGACAGACTCACTAAAAGCTCTCCTCAGTCTTCATAAGTAACTGAAGCATTTTTGTTCAGGCGAACACAAAATTTCATTGCGCAACGCTGCTTCCCGAAAATCAGGCATATTGGAAATTTAAAGGCGAAACAAACACACATCTACTTCAGTACACTGCTACAGCTCAACTAAAAGGACAAGGGGAACGAAATCTTACGTGTTTATCGGTCTAAGCATGTAGTTGCGTCACACAGAAAGATGGGATGCGCAGTTACTTTTGGTTGTCTGGTGACGGCAGTGCAGTTTTCATTGAACATCCCTGGTATAAATACCGTTTAATCTCCTCTGTATTGCTTCTTTAAAGGATTATGTCTGCAATTACCTCCCTCTCAGTTTCTAGACTACCAGCATTATGACACACAAGTCTGGCATTACTGAACTTGGCTAATTTTGCCAACCGCCGGCGGACTCTAAAAGATAACCAGTTTCTTCTACGGTCGTCAAAAACAATTCTAATATTTAATTCCTCCCTGGTATCTGAGTTTCTGATCTAGTCCATTGGAGTTATCCTCCTGGGGGTTGGAGAATTCTTATTTCTATTGTTTCTATACTTCGTCTATCTTTTCTTTTCAGTGCCAAATTAGCGGAGCTATTGAAACTGATAGAGCTATAGCTTTATATAATTTTAATTTTGTGTCTTTTCTGTTTGTGCCTTAAAGTTCCTTTAATGGTTCCATTTATCCTACTCAAATTGTTTATTTTTCCTTTTATGTCGGAAATATATTAAGGATAAAGAGAAAACCAGTATGCAAACTGAAATACGTTCACATTTGCAGAAAGTAAAGAATGCTACTTCAAATAATAATAATAATAATAATAATAATAATAATAATAATAATAATAATAATCATCATCATCATCATCATCATCATCATAAAACATTATTTTCACCTCTCATTCTTTAACAGACGTTACAATACATTAATAAGAATACTGCAATAAATTAGGACTGTAAATGCTATCTTATAGTGCACAGAATGCTGTATTGCTGTTGTCATCGTTGCGTGCTTAAAAAATTTAGGTGTCTGGCAAGAGTGTTTGAGACTATTGCTGTTAAGTTTACTAGTTTCTGATAGAGATCAGTCCGCTTTCACATTTGTCTGGTCACCTCTGCTATTTCAACCTATGTATTGATTTTTGTTCCGTAGGCGTACAGTACATTACTGTTTAATAGCAGTGTCACTTCTCGCATAGCGACCTCTTCAGTTTTTTATTTAATTTCAATCGGTTGTTTAACGATCTATTTTTTGATAGCGCGGTTGTCCAGCTTCGATGAAACTGATGACACCGAGATTGTATTTGGGCGATATAAGTTCGAATAATCGCTGTGGGTTTACCTAACAATGGCCTGACATTTGGGATACCTTTCGTTAAAAAAAGTGACAGAATAAACGTATATGCTATTAGTGACTGTAATATTATAAGCAAGTTGGGATTTTAAGGATGTTTAGGATTTAAAACATACTGTGTGTGAATATATACTCTAATTACTGTTTTCACACTCTCCGCAATTAAATTTAATAAGATGAAGCCATCCTTTTAATTACCGCTTCATAACTTCTTCCTCATTCGATAAAGCATAGACTCGACACAACAATACAATTGATAGTCGAAACGATTCACAATACAGTGAAGCGTAATGAGGTGCTTGAAATCGTAATGAATAATATCTAATTACGAGAATTGGATTCATATAGAAATTAATACTACAGTTAAATACTTTAGAATTAGAAATAAGCTTTTTCTGTCTCCATACTTTCCAAATTTTTCACTCCCATTTCTGTACATAATAATAATAATAATAATAATAATAATAATAATAATAATAATAATAATAATAGGGAGAGGAACTGGCCTCCCTATTCCATTAGCTCCTGGTCTAGTTACCTCATAAGTGGTGCCCTCTTGGTATCAGACCTGTCTTCGAAAGTTCACTAAACAATAACAACAACAATAACAACAATATGGTATGTTCAAAACATACAGAGGTGGGCCTGCCTGGAGAGAAATAAAAAATAGGTTGCAGCCGCCATATTACTCTGCAAGAAACGACCACTTATATAAATTGAGGGAAAGAAGACAGAGGACGGACACAGGAAAGTTTTCTTTTCTCAATCGTACTGTAGAATGCTTTACTTGCAGACTTACTAAAGGCTTTACCAATAACCAAAAATGTATTTAAAAATATGCTTAAGGATTTTACTAATAGACGGTAGTATATTATACACACTATTTAAGGGATGTGATTGATATTTTGTTATTTTAAGTGTTGTATCAGTGAAGAAGCGTGTTGTATAAGTGAAGTGTGTTTCTGTCAGTGAAGGTTTATAGATTATGTGGTAGTGCAAAGTATTTGAACAGTGAAATGTTTTTGAAGTGTTAGTGAAGTGAGGATAGAATCAGTGAAATGTGTCGTAGTTCCAGTGCAGTGAGTAAAATGTCGACGAAATGAGTGTAGTACTGAAAGGTACTTGTGCAGGTATGAACATAATACAACGTTGGAGGAATAAGAATCATTTTGTGATTAAGTTCTAAGACACCTAACTCTACAATTTCAAGAAGAAGAAGAAGAAGAAGAGGAAGAAGAAGAAGAAGAAGAAGAAGAAGAAGAAAGTGACGGTGTTGGAGAAGAAAATGAGGAACAGGTCATAAATAAGTTACCACCTTTTAGGCCTATAAACAATTGCTCGCGGATTTTAGTTCGAACTCAAGGTTAAGATACAAATTAGATTTACTTTAAATGTTATTTTAAGTGGTTGTGCTTCATTTAATTTAGGATGCTCCCTGTATTATTATTATTATTATTATTATTATTATTATTATTATTATTATTATTATTATTATTATCATTCGGTCGTGAGCCGTCATGCTGTTCGGTTGTGTGTGCGTGTAGCTCCCGTAACTTGCAGCGTACAGCAGGTGCATCGAAGTTGTAATTTGGATATGGCGCCTAGTAAAGACGTCTGTCTTGTGTGTAACTTGCCTTTCTTTGGAAGGCAAAAGTTTCTGAAGTGTGCAGGGCCTTGTGGTCTTCGTTATCATCTAGATTGCCTAAATATTGGTGAGGCCGAGTATGATATATATATGCAGAGTGGCAGTTCTACTTTTAAGTGTAAAAAGTGTGTGAGTGCATTGAAATCTACACAGGGGGACAACACGCCAGTGCGTCCTACTGCTCCAGGTGAGAAGAAGGTGATCTCACCTACAAAAAAAGTAGTTTCACCTTCAAGGGATCTCAACCTACCGAGCCTGCCTTCAGTAGATTCACTTTCCGTCCAGGTTGAAACTGTTCGTTTAAATAGTATGAACATTCTGGACACAGTGAGCGACATTTTGGAATATGTGAAGAGTCTCCAAAAGGAGATGATAGAACTTAAGAACGAAAATGCGGCTCTGAAAATTCAGGTGGCCGAAATTTTTGTGAAAACTAATTCTAATGTTCTCACTAATAAGGGTAATGCCCCTTCTGTATCAATGCAATATGAATCTGTGCAAGCTAAGGGCCCTAGGAAGTCTTACGCTGAACTTGCAAATGAAAATTCTATCCTAAATGTTCAAATGGCAGATATATTATCAAAGGGGTGCTGCCCCCATAAATCATCTCATAGTATTTCTTCTGTGGGTCAGTCTAATGACCCCATTAAGAAATCTTATAGCAAGGTAGTGTCTGTGAACAAAGCTGCTGACAACTTGCATACTTGTAATTCTGATGCGTCAGCAACAAGGAAGTCTGTGTCAACAACTCCTCCTGCTAATGATAGACATAACAATATTGAACTAAATCAGGCCAATGCTTCAACTTCTGCCAACGTATCTGATGGTTTTCAATTAGTTACTCGCAAAAAATATAAAAAAAGAGAACCTAAAGTTGGAACATTGGCCATGAGTAGCATTGAAATGGCCCCTGAGAGAATTAAAACTAAATCTCTATTTGTTTCGAGATTTAGTTCCAAAGTCAACACAAACAGTATAGAGGACTCCCTGAAGAATCAACTTCAGCTAAGATCTCTTGCTGTAACTAAACTAAAAACCAAATATCAATCATATTCTTCCTTTCACATCACTGTTGATGTGAGGGATTTCGATTCCATTAACAAACCTGAAGTTTGGCCTGCTGGTTGCCTAATTGCACCATTTTATGGTAAATTAAAGCCTGAGCAGCACTTTGCGCATTCTGATAATTCGAACTCTGTTGATTCTCAGGGAAATGCCTCTTAGTCTTAGTCTTGCTCGCTCTCATTTTCAATGTTCAGTTCTATTAATCATCTCGAGATTTTCTACCAAAATGTTCGAGGACTTAACACTAAAGTTGATGAAATTTTTCAGAATATAGTGAGTAATAATGATCTCATTATCTGTCTCACTGAAACATGGTTATCTGAGTCAGTTATTAATTCTAATTTATTTCCAAATAACTATACTGTGTTTCGTGCAGATAGACTGTTTGCAGACACTAACAAAAAAAGAGGTGGTGGTGTCCTAACAGCGATTAGCAACCAGTTACCTTTTACTAAAAGACGTTTTGACTTAGAAATTATTAGTGAATGCGTTTGGGTTGAACTTAGAATGACTGATGGTTTTAATCTGTTATTAGGTAACCATTATTTCTCTCCTGATACAGATCATATTCACTTAAAATCTTATCTTAATTTTCTTGAAAAAAATCTCGACACTCATAATTTTAGAATAGTAATCCTTGGTGATTTTAATACTCCTGGTATGGACTGGACAACTGGTTCTAATCTTAATGATACTAATTATTACTCTAAAATTAAGGCTAAGGATTTATATTCCTCGTCCTGCCTTCTTGGATTAATTCAAATTAACTCTACCGTTACGAGTAAAAAGCTTCTTGATTTGGTTTTTACTAATGATAAAAACAGTACAGTTAAACTTGCCGATCACTCTCTAGTTTTAGAGGATACTTATCATCCATCTATCTCTATTTATATTGAAGTAAAATTATCGTTACCGGAACACTCTCTAATCAGTTCTTATTTAAATTATTCTCAAGGTGATTATCTGAATCTTTATTCTATTTTATACAATTATGATTGGACTAGCATATATCAGACTACTGATGTAAACACTGCTGCAAATTCCTTGTCTCAAATTATAAACAATGCTATATCCCTTTGTGTCCCTGTCACCTTTGTTAAAAAATCGCACTATCCTAAATGGTTTTCAAACGATTTACGTCAGCTTATTAAGAAAAAAAATAAAGCTCATAAAAATTACAAAAAATATAAAACTGATCATCATTATCAAATTTTTTCTAATTTTAGAAAACAAGTCAAAGCCATGATTAAATCTGATAAATTCAAATGGTTACAATCAATTGATGATAACCTAAAGCACGAACCAAATAAATTTTGGAAATATGTAGAAACTTTTCGAAAAACAAATAGTAATCCCACAGAACTAATAATAAATGGCGTTCACATCACAGATGAAAAAAAAAATTGCAAATGCATTTGCTTGTCAATTTAAATCTGTTCAACAAAATTGTAACTCTAATTTCATTACTTATGATTCTAATATCACTGACTGTTTGTCCCTGCCTAATATTACATTCGATGATGTAAATAAAGCTATTAAAAAACTAAAGCCTAATAAATGTAAAGGTACTGATAGCATTCCTAATTTTATAATCAAGGGTTGCTCTAATATTCTCTTGCCTGTTTTAACTTTTTTATTCAATCTTAGCTTAAAAACAGGAATTTACCCGTCACTTTGGAAGGAAGCATCCATTATTCCAGTTTTCAAAAATGGTAATAAAAATAGTGTTACTAATTATAGACCCATTTCTATCCTAAACAATTTTTCTAAAATTTTTGAAAAAATTATTCACAAACACATTTCATTTTATGTCAAAAATAAGATCAATTCGGCCCAACATGGATTTACAAGAGGGAAATCTACAACTACTAATTTAGTTTCCTATCTTAATCTCATAATGCCTATAGTTGAAAATCAAGGTCAAATTGACTCAATTTATTTTGATTTTAGCAAAGCATTTGATGTTGTTCCTCACAAAATTTTATTAAATAAATTAAGTAATTTTGGTCTCTCCACTAACTACGTTAATTGGTTTGAAAATTATTTAACAGATAGACAGTCTTCTGTTCGACTAGGTAATTCTCTCTCGGTTCCATTTAATAGTTTATGCGGTGTTCCTCAAGGGTCTACATTGGGACCTCTCTTATTTTTATTATTTATAAATGATATAAGTAAAAGAATAAGTTCTAGCTGCCTTTTGTTTGCGGATGATCTCAAAATCTTTCGCAAAATTAATAGTTTGGTTGATTGTCAAATTCTTCAAAATGACATTAATTCAATTTCACAATGGTCTGTTGAAAATGGAATGAAAATTAATCAATCCAAAACTTCTGTTATTTCCTTTTCACGGAAAACTATCTCCCAAAAATTCAACTATTCTCTCAGTAATGTCGTAATTACTAGGACAGATTGTATTAGAGATCTTGGTGTCCTACTTGATTCAAAATTATATTTCCATGATCATGTGCAATATATTTATACCCATTCGTTAAGAATGCTTGGTCTAATTAGGTCTATAACTTATTCTTTTTCCACTCCTATGTGTCTATTAATTTTATACTATACGTTGGTTAGATCCAAGCTTGAATATGCATCTGTTGTATGGAACTCCATTACTTCCACTGACTCGGCTAAATTGGAGAATATTCAAAGAAAATTTATTTCCTTGTGTTCTTATAGATTTTTACCAAATTCCGATTATAACTATGAGATTAAATGCAATTATTTCAATTGCGGTTGTTTGTTCACCAGACGTCAGGATCTTGATTATTTATTTTTTTGCAAAGTCATTAAGGGTGATATTGATTGTGAATCCTTCATAAGCAATATCAGTCTTCGTATTCCTGCTAATGGTTTAAGATTTCATAAATTGTTTTATAATAAGAATCCTAAATCTCTCTCTCCGGTCTGCAGATGCATTAAATATGCTAATTTGCATGGATTCAACTTGGATCCATTTAATGTGTAGTATATCTTTGAGTTTTTAACTCACTGATCTATTTTAATAATTATTTGTCCATTTTATTTCTTGCATTTGGTCAATTGATTAATGTAGACTATTCCATTATTTCAATTATCTCATTGGACTAATTTTATAATTTTATAATTATTATTTGATTATTGATTATAATTATTATTTGATAGACCATTATATTGTTTGTATTTCATCTCATTGCCATTTTCTATCATTCATTCTCATCATCATTTGTTGTTTTGTTCTGTTTTGTATCGTGCAAAACTGTAATTGGCCTTGTGCTGTTGTTTTTGCACGTTAATATTCTAAATAAATAAATAAATAAATAAATAAATAAATAAATAAATAAATAAATAAATAAATAAATAAATTATTATTATTATTAATTGTATTTTTTATTAATTATGTTTATTATTAATTGTCATTATTGAGTATAATTAGTTACCACTGCCACCGGGTATATACCCATTTAGAGGTGAATAAATATACACATACAATAACATTATGATTATTATTATTATTATTATTATTATTATTATTATTATTATTAGTCCATTCACAAAGTTTTCAATCTAAGGATTCATATTACAGTAATTTTGAAGAGGAAACTTGCTCATTGTTGGGGCTTGCTGGTATCTTGTAAACCAGCACTGAAGTGCAACGTGGCTTAGTGGCTTTTGGAATCGGCTCAGTGGTTCGCAGGAATTCAATTGTGAGCTGCTTAGCGAAGAGAGAGGCTCGGCTTATATAGTTTGAGAAATTCTCGATCCAGGAATAAGAAAACTATGGCCTGTACAGCAAGAATAATCCCAGATGCACATTACTACAAGCTCCATCATCATTATTTCTATTACACAAATTAACCGACAGTCTTGTACGAACGAGTCGCATAGGCAAAATCATTCTGTAAGTTCGTCCACTATTGTGGGTAGTTAGATTAATCGCTATTGGGTCAGACTTTCAAGAGAAGAAATCCTGCCGGGAATGTTAAAAATGTTGAACGCGTTTTCTGAAATGAAATGTAGATTTACCACAATCAAAAGAACCGCACCGAATGTGAATCGCACTGATATTGGGAGGAGAAATTATGATAATTTTCCCACAATTTTTACATGAAATGCTGAAAATACTAATTGCATACCGAAATATATATTATAATATGTCTTTCTCGTGTTAAATTCTATCGTACTTGGTTAACATGTTTCGGCCTGTTATGGGCCTTCTTCAGAACTGGTTGTTGCTGGTCTTGGCGCCTTTTGTTTTGTTTCCTGTGGAGGTGTGTTTGTGTAGTGTAAGGTGGAGTCAAAGCGTGTGTGCGTTCTGAAATTGAGTTGTGTGTTGAGAATTTCATTTGGATGGTTTTTGTGTGTCTGTATATTCCGTACTGTTCTAGTGTGTTTAGTTTCTGGCTTGGTTGGATGTGTAGAATTCCCATGTCTGTGTTGATGTCTCTGTAGGTGTGGTTAGCATTTCAACATTTTATTTACCTCGGATGTGATATAGCATACGGGTAAGATGAAGATATTAAAAATGAGTTTCATACATAGCTATCAGATAATGTGTGGAACAAATATAAGAACTCTAAAGAGAAAAAGTAAGAAAGGACATAAGACACGATTTTATAAAGTAATGGCGGTCTCCTCTCTGTTACATGGAAGTGGAATTGGAAAAAAACACAAAGGGGATGAATCTCATATACAGGCAACAGAAATGAGATTTTTAAGATATGTAAAGGGATGCACTTAAATAAAAACTGCGCAACTAACTGGGTATTTATGTAGTTGGGGATAAGGTAAAGGAAACACAGACAAAATCTGAGAGATCACTTGGAACTAATGAATTCCACAAGTCTCACAAAAATAATGTTATAAATACTTCAACAGGAAGGAGGAACTAGGAAGACCAAGGAAGAGATGGAGCTAAGATGAAGCTATGACACGTCGCAAGGACTAATACGTGAAAGGAAGAAGAATAAGATAAATTTCACGTCTACGAATTCTATTACTGTGTAGAAATCGAATAAGGAAACGGTTATCGATTTCAAATGACATTCGTTTTGATGTACACTCAGGAACTAAAATCGTGTACAAAGTTTCTGACTTTATCAGCTCACGTGACTGTACAACGTCCGGCAGAGAGCGGGCAGCAGAAATGATTAAAACACTGAAGCAAAAGTTTAATGAAGGCGGGAAGACAAGGATGAGCGGCAAGGCCTAACGAAAATCAATGGGTAAGCAGAGACAGACGGACAGACTGACGGACGGACAAGTTTCAAGGAGCTCAGCCAATCCGATTAATATTTTACTTGCAGGATGGCGACGCTCAAACCCCGCAATTTGTTGGCTGCTTATCTCTATGCCTTTTCCTTCCCCAGACTTTCTTCTCTTTATTCGACTTTTAGAAGATACTATTTTGCATCAACACAATTGAAGACGCCTTCACATTTCAGATAAAACGTCTGTTAGGTATAATCTATCTGCAAGTTATTTGTGTCTATATTTTCTCCATAGATATGTGAATCTACATGCATGAATGGTGCTCGTTTAAACTGCAGTAAAAACCTTTACACAGTAACCTTGTTTATTGCGAGAAGATATCAAATTTTCAAAACAACTGAAAAATGGAAATAAAGTCTATTAAAAAAGTGGTATAGGACTAATCGAATCCCTATAATTGCGTGAAACGTGTATACTGTCCGTGATTGTTACTTTGAGCATAGTTGTGATTGTAAAGATGACTAGGTTTGAATAATAAAACTTTGCTATTTCTTTTCATTTCTGCACTCATACAACCCGAATTTAAATTTAGCAAGACAGAGCCTTCTCGTTAACTAATTCATAATCACTTTCTCATTTTATAATGCCTAGTCTCGAGAGTCGTTTGAAATTATAATGAATAATAACATGGTTTTATAGTCAAATTGATTTATTTTGGAAATAATAGGAAAGTTAAGAACGTCTACTTCAGAATTAGACTATGTTGGATTAACTATTTCTGAGTGTGTAATCCCTGCATATACAGAGTGGCCCATTTATCTTGTGCACTATTATAACTTTTTTGTCTGGATAGGCATTGGAATTTTTGTTTTTGAGCGTTATGTTAGAACGAGGGGCTGACATGAGTGTGGAGATTTGGTGCATGTAACTACATTAAGGTACAAGATATACGTTACGTCATCAATTTTTCAACTAGGACTACATACTTTAATCATGTTACATTAATTACACACATTAAGACGAGTTCAAAAATGTATCACAATGTCACCTTCCTAATCAATAACAACAAAACGAAACAAAAACGTACTTCCAATATGATAATGTTATGCTTTGAGAGTCACAGTTGATGTTCCAAATGGTGATCATTCACATTAATGCACATTCAAAGGCGTCCCCCGAAAGATCGTATGACTGCCCGGCATTTTGCTGGCTGAATAGACACACAAGCCTGTCGAATGCGTTGCTACATGTTGTCTGGTGTTGTCAGAATGTTCTACTACACACTGTCCTTTACAGTTCCCCACAGGAAGAAGTCGAGTGGCGACAGGTCAATTCTTCTTCTGCTGCTAAGGAAAATCCACTAACTTCAGATAACAAAAATGGATTTCTTAGCCAGTCATAAGTATTTGTGTTCAGATCTGGGAAGTAACTTTCGAGTTTATCTGTGAGCAATTTCAGATAGACGTAAATTGAATCTTTTATTTCGTTCTTCGAATCACAGTGAGATGTATTTGGGAACATTTCATAGCTGCCCTCTTTCACTTACCGAGACCAAATTGCTAACTTGTCTCGTAAGGCAGATATTTTGTCTGTTGCAGTTAAGATGTTCTCTTCCTTAACTTGCAGACTAGACTTATACTTGTATGCTACAATTATACACACATCTATGCGTCTGTCAAGGACAGGTGACCAACGATTTTCTTACTTAATTTCAATTATCATGAGTTAATAGCTCAAAATAATGAAATATACCAGACAGTTCGCGACACCCCATAAACCTTCAGGCGACACCCCAAGATGTCGCGACACCCAGTATGGAAAGCTCTGCGGGTTATACAGTCGAAACCAGTGAGTAAAATGACATTGTTGAGTAGCATTTTGCTATAAGATAAGCTGAAATCAGCGGCTGAAAGAACGAGAGCATGGTATGTAAGAAAGCGTACAAATGGACCACCTAAAATTAAGTGTAAAAACGAAAATAAAATAGATGCGAGAATTGAGGGCAAGGAAAAAAGTATTTCAATCTCTCTTCTGAAAAAGAGTCAAATACTAACTGTAGGTGACAAAGGCATGTTGTGAATCGTTTAGTCAATTTTGGAGGAGAATCCTGCAGCAACCGATCACATTTCGTTGTAGGTTGAGGCTAATTTTATTGTCATCTAAACGACGAAGTTAATAAACAGAATGTGCGTACCTAGGACTCTGAAAGTTCACAGTTATTGAGGCACCTTCACATCCACAAGCTTGTGTAGTGTGGTGCGCTTGTCGCATCGTTCTCCCTGAATGACGCAATTACAGCACCGTGCAATTTGTAACTTCTTAATGACTTCATTCCAACTCTTTATGGTAGGGTAATAAACGTAGAAGGAAAATTTTTCCAACAAGATGGGGAAGAAAGACCACATACGGCGAATGTCGTCCTGTGTTACCTGAATGAACATTTACATGAATACTCCCCAATCGTTAACATGAAAGATTTTATGAACAGGTATGGTCCTAGCTGCCGTATTCGTCGGATTTCAATACCTGGGAGTTTTACGTTTATTGTTCTCTATAGGAAAATGTATACAAGAATAATCTGCACAAGTTGAAAGAACTAATAAATACTATTGCAGTTGTTATGCAAAGCATTCCTGGAAAAAAAAAAAACACACTAAATTGAGCAATAAAAACTTTGATAGACGTCTCCTATTGAATTTGTAAGCAGAAAATTGGATATTAAAATATTTTAATTGAAATAAAAGCTGCCAAATTTATGACGTTCACGACACTAAATTTATTATTACAGGCCCAATGCTGAGAAATGTACTTACATTTTTAAATACCGCCTCTTTTTACAGGCTAATGATCATGTACACTATACTCCACATCACACATTAATTTAGAGTGTCTTTGTAACATCTGTTAGCACGTAAAAGAAAAATTTGCATCCTTAAGACTCATTGCTGATGGAAAATATTAGCTAATACTATAGAGCGTTCCAGCGATAAGTACCGGTTTATTCGTCGGCAGCTAGGCGGGGCAGAGGTTGAGCAACTGCCGGGCGGCCAGCTCCCCCTCTCTCGGCCGTCAATACCTCAAGTAACGTTTCAATGACTAGTCAGTCTGAGATTGGAATACGTAGGAAGGAGTCGTGTCGTGTTGTGTTCTGTTGTGTCGTGTCGCTCATTTAGTTACCACGTAGATATTACGTAATAGTAAAATATTCTGTGGTTGAACGTACATACGTTGCGAAAACTTATACGAAAAAATATCGTGTGGCAAAACAAGACGAAAATTTATAAATCGTTTTCCAGGCCGCCCAGTTCCGAGCAGGAGATCAATAAAACAATTAGTAAAGAAGAATTATTTTTTTACGTCGATGTGAACTCTGTATAGCGCAAAATGCTCAACACTTCCAGCAGCTACTGTCATGAGGGTGAGTACAAAATTCTGTAATTAATATAGCATATAATAATTAATGTTAAATACAACATATTATTATGCATGTAAGTTTTAATTCGGTGAAGCGTCATGAGATTAAGGGCGGTCGCTCAAGCACCGTGCCGCCCAGCGACCGAAGAATAAGGTACTTATCGCTGGAACGCTCTGTATACTGTATGAGAAGCGTAATAATTCATATCCATAATATAGCCAGTGGGACTCGAGTCGTAGTAAAATTCAATATGGCGAATATTATATTAAGTTAAGGAAGTTCCTAATAATAGTATTACAGTCAAATTAAATTCATATGAAGATTAAATACAGAATGGCCCAAAAGTCACTACCTATTACTACTATATAGTTTCAATATCCCCATGGATTTCAACTTACCCGCCTGTAACGTTCATCTGACAGTTACTAATGTTACCACTAGAATACATTACTAAATGAGCATTATGATGTCAGATGTTTATTCAGAGGTTTATGTTAGTTACGTTCAGTGTTCATTGATATGTTGTCGACAGAAGAAAGCGTTTTTGCTGTTAGAACGTGATACAAAGGTGGTTATCAGTTAGTAATTCAAGAATGGAATGAACGATACGACAGTGTTCCATCAACACTGAAGGCGGCCTTAAATTTACGGAAACATTTTGAAGCAAACGGTTCAGTGATGGACCGCTCCAGGTCAGGTAGGTCATCAGTAAGTGAGGAGATAACACTTAACGTGTTACAAGCTATTGTGTTTGGTGGAAGAGTTATTGCAAGACAAGGGACAGTAGAAATGCCACCCAGATCACCAGATCTCACTTCAATGGATTTTTCATTTTGGGGATTGGTTAAAGATATGGTCTAAGTTTCAAAACCCACTACAATAGGGGACTTCACATAAGCCACTGATACTGATTTTCACGACATTGATACCGATCCACAACTGAGCGAAAAAGTATTCTTAAGTGTCCAAGATTTTCTTCAGAGATGTGTCGACGCAGAGGGAAAACAATTTGGAAAACTATCTGTAAATAAATAATCATGAATAAAGTAAGTTGCAGCTGGAAAAATGGGTAGTGACTTTTGGGCCACCCTGAATACATAAAGTTGTAAGATACATACATACATACATACATACGTATATTCTGCCCATAGACAGCTCTTTCATTGCAAACCCAGCATTCTCCAATCTTTCCTATTTTCTGCCTTCCTCTTAGTCTCTGCATATGATCCATATATCTTAATGCATCCTTCAGTAGGAAGTTTCTACTCAGCCAGTGACGCAACCAATTCCTTTTTGTCTTTCTGATCAGTTTCAGCATTATTATTTCTTCATCCACTCTTTCCAACACAACTTCATTTCTTATTCTGTCTAGGTTGTCCAGAATCGCCTTTATGCGAATTGAAACACCCGCAAAATTCCGGAAATGCCGCATGGTATTTCGAACACGACCTGCTATTTTCGCAGATCTATAATATCTAAATATTTTAATTGTACAGTATATGAAAATTAAATTAAAGTGTTTGCTGTAACATTATTTGGAATTTATCCTACAGTGAATAACAGTAATTTAACAACAGAGAACATTGTTTTCGCTTCGTATTAAGTCGCCTTGATCTACATCAGTTTAAATTTAATTATAAAATACAATTAATTAAATAACCAGCAATCTCTGTTTTATATACATTACAAAATTTAAAAAAAAACATATTAATCAAAATGTATTCATTCCATAGCGCAATGCGTAATGTAATATCGCGTATTGAAAATGGCCAAACAAAAAAATCATCGATGGAAAAATTATTTTCACGCTTGACATGGGGTTTAAGTTTCGCGGATTCAAAACCAATTTCGATGGATTTTTAAAGTTTATCACCACAACTCTCTACCAGTAATTTGGAAAACAGCGAGGAACCACTGGGACGAACGGCCGATTGGGTATCACGTAAACACACGAGATACCATATTTTTTGAAACTGGGATGAGAACGAAACGGAATTGTAGAGTATGTCCATGGAATGTGGAGAAAAATGTGGGGGAACCCCAAATAAACCCTCACAGCCTTGACTATGTCCGCCACAAATACAATTTCGTCATCGCCGGGATTTGAACTCCACACTACGGTCGTCGTAAGCCAGCGCTCTACCAACTGAGCTGCCAGTGATGTTAAGTTTTTGTGAAAGTCCAAAGAACATCGGAAGATTCTTTATTACATGCCGGGAATTTATATTTTGTTTGTGACACTGACATACAATTATTTAGGTCACAAATATAATGTGCCACGAATGCCACACTACAGCATCCCCGAGATGATGTTAAACTATAGACTACAAAGGATTAGAGACAGAAGAAGACCAACGAAAGAATGGTTAGACAAGTTTCTATGAGAGGCCGGAACAGGTAGTAAGGCCTAAGCTATGCTGCTACTGCTGCTGCTGCTGCTGATGGTGATGATGATGATGATGATGATGATGATGATGATGATGATGATGATGAAAATCAACGAGCATATTGCTATAAAGTATTTTATCCACGATAAATTAATAATGCCTACTTATCCACACTTATTTCACCGTAGTAATCAAAACACGGACAAAGTATAGATTATGTCTCGTGACTAGAATATTGTACGAAATTGAAATATAAAAATTGGAGATTTACCCTTCGAAGAGGTGGAAAAATTCAAATATCTTGGAGCAACAGTAACATATATGAATGACACTCGAGAGGAAATTAAACGCAGAATAAATATGGGAAATGCGTGTCATTATTCGGTTCAGAATCTTTTGTCATTTAGTCTGCTGTCAAAAAATCTGAAAGTTAGAATTTATAAAACAGTTACACTGTCGGTTGTTCTGCATGGTTGTACCGCCCTCATATAAGCCCGCCATCGGTCCCTATCCTGAGCAAGATCAATCCAGTCTCTACCATCATATCCCACCTCCCTCAAATCCATTTTAATATTATCTTCCCATCTACGTCTTGGCCTCCCCAAAGGTCTTTCTCCCTCCGGTCTCCCAACTAACACTCTATATGCATTTCTGGATTCGCCCATACGTGCTACATGCCCTGTCCACCTCAAACGTCTGGATTTAATGTTCCTAATTATGTCAGGTGAAGAATACATTACGTGCATTTCTACGTTGTGTAACTTTCTCCATTCTCCTGTAACTTCATCCCTCTTAGCCCCAAATATTTTCCTAAGCACCTTATTCTCAAACACCCTTAACCTCTGTTCCTCCCTCAAAGCAAGAGTCCAAGTTTCACAACCATAAAGAACAACCGGTAATATAATTGTTTTTGTAAATTCTATGACTGGATGAGTTTCTCAACCGAATACTAACACGTATTTCCCATATTTATTCTGAGTTTAATTTCCCCTCGAGCCTCATTTATATTTGTTACTGTTGCTCCAAGAAACTGTAAAAAACTAAATTCATTAATTCAGACATCATATCATGTTTATATCGCGTTTATAATATATATTGCGGAAACATAATTATTATTCCTTTATATAGCGAGTTTTATGTGAAGTTACTATTTTCATCAAATAATACAACTGTGTGAACTTGCTCTTATTTAAGATAAGGCAAAAGCAACAAAAATAAATATATAATTAATAATAATATGCCTAAGAATTAATAGCAATGAATTATAAGTTAATGTAAAGTGTGAAATTTTACGAAGAAAAATAACTTTCATAGCCTGGACAATAATTATTTAGTGTTTTACGTTCAAGGTTCGTAGCATTGAAATACCAGCCATTTTTTTTCTTCGTACTTCAACATATTTATATTATTTTCAGTATAGTAGAATGTGCATTACTATCCCTCTTATGTGATTAAATAAGTCTGATAACGTCTCATTCTTAAAAAAAACATAGTGTAAATGAAATGCTTCACTATAAAGATTTAATTTGTATTATAATAACAATTCGAGTAATACTTCACTTATCCTACTAGGTGCATAAATACTGCAATTAGTATTAATAGCGCTTTCAACTGCAGATTCGAAATTAACGTGGATGAGAAACAGTCTGCAAAATGTTGTTAGGGAGTTCTTTCACATGCCGCAAATATACGACACGGCACCAAAAGTTTGACTTTACTCTTCCGGAGGAGGAGACGCTAAGGGTGCTATTCATAGACATTTCGCTAGCCCGGGCTACGAACGTGCTAAACAGGATTCATATATCATATCATATCGCTGACACTGGTTTATGAATAGGAAAAACGTTAGTTCGCTGATCATCCACCGAAAGCCCGCGCTAAGAATGTCTATGAATACGGCCCTAAGAGTTTTAACTCCCTTTAAAATCCATCGTCCTCGGCCGGGTTTGAGCCCACAAACTTCTGATCAAACGCCTCGTATTATATCCGCTGGACCATAGATAAGGTTAAAACCCTATAGGTATATTCAGAGATTAATTGAAAAAGTGGAAAAAGCGTATGTAATGTCTATATTTAAATTTCCAATATCGTGTAACCATAGTTATTAAATTGAGTGAGAAAAAGGGAGCGCCTATGTAATCTCAGAGAATATAGGCCTGGAGCAAATTTTGTTCTCAGCTCAGCTATTGTAATTATTAATTTAATTTCTTTCATAAAGTATAAACTCTAGCTCAGAAAAGTTATGATATGACTGAAGTAATAATAAAATGAAATTAAGAGAAAAGATTTATGTGCAGAAAACGTTTCTTAATTACTTCGTACATCCAAATCTTCACAACATGTACAGTACAATAAACTTCATTCTAGTAGGGAGAAACCTTTAGTACTGTATCGTAATATCTCCCCTGTGAATTTATGTTCACACCAGATATTTGCAGTATGATAATACGTAATTAATAGGCTCCGTATTCCAGGTACCTAAACACTGAAGTTAAAGACATATTGGATAATGCACGTAATGCAACGGATAAGGATATAAACAAACAGGTCGTCGCTGCGTGTTCGTGGAGTACAGTCAACTCCCAACATTCTGAAGCTATACTAATAAACACATGCTTGAGCCGTGATGTTCAATGTCGTCGTGATTTTTGCAGTGAATGATTTTATATTGCAAGAAATTATTTCAATAGCACATGACGTTATTGATGCATGATGTAGTACAAGATATTCCTATTGTCTGACATTTTTCGTGTTTCATTAGGATATTGCTTATGTCGCCCATCAGGGAAAATCATTAATTTTCGATATAGGCCTACTTTTCTAGAAATTTCCTGAAATGGATCTTATTTAATTTATTAATTATTGGGATGTTTGTAAAGAACATCATAGTATACTACACAAATCCATGCTAAACGTCGAGTTAATATCTTCATAATTTTCAGATTGTGATGGCACTGGCTTTTTGGATTACGTTCAACACACTTTCTGCGTCTTTCCGTATTGCCGTGTCTTTCAGTGCACTGTTTTAGTCACTTTTACGTTTATTTTATACAATTTATATGTAATGTTGTCTATATTGACAGTGAAAATATACGTTCAAATATCCTCAACTATGCTCTGCAATATTACACGCTTGAGCGTCTTACCTAAGGCATTTTACCTCTGCAATGTATCTTCAATCATCCACAAAGATGTAGTTATTTAAATGATACGACTAGTAAGAGCAGTGATCGACAAGATTACTCACTATGACTGCGTCCAGAAGAGGGCAGAGGATGCGTAACTATTTTTATACGAACGTACCTATACCTGCGCTGTGACGTCACATATACTCCGAATCAGGCAACCTCATTCCGGCTTATAGGTAGCTAGAATACGAAGCTTAGTAATGAATATCTATTTTTCCCACCACAAGAATGCATGTGTGCCCTTGGCTAGTGTTTGTTTTCAGAGATGTCTTTAAGCTACGTTGATCACAAGAGAGAAAGTTCCAATCTGTGAATATCTAATGTTAATTGAATACTCTCACAGGAGTGAGGATGGATGGAACAACTACTTTCGCTCACAATCCATCTTCAATTGATTCTCACGCCCAAAATACTACAAGAGTTGTATTTATAGTGGAATACGAAAGTGACCACGAGCTTTTAAAGTCTTTATTCAGATTCAGCTAGCATTTATGTTTTAAGAGTTTTAGTAGAATCTGTCAATAAAACTTTGTTACAACGAAGAAGACTCACGTACCGCACTGTAACGTCATCTACAGATAAGCTATATCGGCATGAAGAAAGCGAGAATACACTGTAATATTAACAACATTTCAAACAAACAAATACATTACACAATATTATTAAATAGTAACTGGGAACATTTTCCGTATTTATTTTTCATTTTATACTTTGTTGTAAAATACAAATTATACTAAAGCCGATAAATAAAGAAAATTTGTCATTTTTTCACACATAGTGACATTCTGATGCATTCTACGAAGGTACATGATAATTACTGATCTTTTTGAAATCGATATTTAACAATGCTCTATCAACGACAAGATGATGTAGAGCCGATGGAGCTGTATAGCAATATGAGGGTAGGCGAAAGAGTGTGATAATTTGCTATGAACTATCTTCTATAATACAACGAGTGCTGATAGTTTCTCGATAATTTAATTGAGCTTAACAAATGTATGTTGTCACGATATCTTTTCGAGATCGAAGTTCGAGAAAAGATTATCTTATGACAACATACATGAGTTTAGAAGCTGAATTAAATTATCACAGAGAAAATATCAAGCAAAAATTGTATTCAGCGAGATAAATCCGATGCGAAAAAGATGTCATTTTGACTGGAATTTTTATAATATAATCATGATGTTCATGTTCATGGTAGTGACTTGCCTCTTTCATCTTCGTAAAACACACAAATTTTATTACCTTTATTGCGAGGAGAACAACGCGGATATCTGAAATTTAATTTAGTTAAAAACAACTGAACATTTCGGGTTATAGTAACATAATGAACCGCCATTAATTAATAGCAGAAAGCATGTTTTCTGTACTGTAATTTAATTAATCAGCGATGAATTATAGAAGAAAACTAAACATTTGAAGTTATACACATATGCATGAGTATAGTTTTTAACATTAAACCTAAGGTTATAGGCTTAATAATTTTATTAACTCTCTTTTCATCAATTGTTATTTGTAATAATTAATGGTACAATTGTTATAATTAGGTCTAATAACTGTTCCACGTTGAGAATTAGATGTTAGCGTTTGATTGCTGACATTTTCTTGGAGTGAATATGCATGAGTACAGGGTTACTATCAAAGCAGAGATGATGGTAACAAAATGAAAGTAGGATAAACAAAATGAAAGTAGGATAAAACAATAAATGAACGTAAGAAAAAACAATATCGGTTATTAATTTAGAGCATCATGCTATATACTATAGACAGTAATCTCACTAGAGGTTTTGATTTACCTAGAGAAAATCAAAACTCGAGTGAGATTTAATTGATTATTACACGATTAGAAGAAAGTATATAAAGATTAGAAGAAATAAAGTACTCTAATACAATAAAATATTAAATTACTTATTAAAATTCTATTTAATTAATCTTAGCTTCACCAAAACGTTTGAACGGAGGCGCCATTTTCAGTTCGTATGCGGTAAATAAATGACGATCACCCCATGTTTTATAGCACGTAAAAAGTTTGCGGTTTGGAATGTTGGCAAACAAAGAAATGGTACGGAGATGATAAAAATAGAAGAAAGTATATAAAGCTTAGAAGAAATAAAGTACTCTGATACAATAAAATAGATACTAATTGACTTACTTAAACTCTATTTCATTAATGTTACCTTCACCAAAACGTTTGAACGGAGTCGCAGTTTTCAGTCAACTATCTTTGCGGGAAACAAATGACGATCACAAAGCTTGTTTTATAGTACCGTAAAGAATTTGCAGTTTGAAATGTTGGCAAACAATGAAACAAATGCTAGAGAAGTGATAAAAATAAACAAATGTTCGGGAAGCGGTAAAATTATAGCGATAAACAGCAATGATTGGTTGAAATACGTCCTTTCGTACAGTTCTATTGGTCAAAAGTAGTATGACGTAGTACAAGTGTAATAGTCAGTGTAATGAGATTCTCATAGATCAATCGAGTGTCAATGAGCTGGTTGATTGGCTATATGGCTCTCGCTTGGAATTATCTCATAAACTGTACATAGGAAAAAAAAACAATAATGGTAAAGTGAACTCTCCTAAGTTCGACTGAACAGAATTGAAAGTTCAGTCCAATAAGGGTAGTGGGTGTGGCAGGTGAAATAAATACAAATTTTTATTGATTATCCATAAACGAATACAGTACTGTACTTGCATTTCCTGCCTGCCCCGAGACTTGTGTATGCGCTTCTATTACCACAGTGGGTTTCGACAGTTACGTCTCACAAACGGCACAATTCTCAAATAGAAAAAGAAGAGTTCATTAATTCAAAATCAGTGATAAAATATGGATGTCCTAATCAATAAAATATTCTGTTTTCCTTTAACAAAAGTGTCACTACAAGACACAGAACCAATTCCCATTCAAATGGCAAACCCATTTCTTAGTGCCCGTATAAGGGTGTATCTAATTCTCTTACGTAAGCAGTCGAACTATAGAATGTCGAACCTGTTTTTTTGTCGAACTTAAGAGCTTCCACTGTTGTTATTCAGCCCAAGAGGGATTCGAATACACACTGTACTTGCATTTCCTACCCGCCCCGAGACTTGTGTATGCGCTTCTAGTACCACAGTGGGTTTCGACAGTTACGTCTCACAAACGGCACAATTCTCAAATAGAAAAAGAAGAGTGCATTAATTCAAAATCAGTGATAAAATATGGATGTCCTAATCAATAAAATATTCTGTTTTCCTTTAACAAAAGTGTCACTACAAGACACAGAACCAATTCCCATTCAAATGGCAAACCAAATTCTTAGTCCCCGTATAAGGGTGTATCTAATTCTCCTACGTAAGCAGTCGAACTATAGAATGTCGAACTTAAGAGCTTCCACTGTTGTTATTCAGCCCAAGAGGGATTCGAATACACGCCCGAGTGCAGTACCGGATCACAAGACAGTGGCCTCTGCTGGATTTTTAATAGAGCAATGAAAATACAAGAACGGAACTAACTGTCGAAACAAATTTTTCAGCTGTAAAATGAAACTGTTATTCAGAAAAAAAGTGAAATTCCCCTGAAATCCGACACGAACTATATACAAAAATTGACTTGTCCCTGCTCGCTCGCCCGTCCGCCGCCGCCGCAGCACACACGGGTCCTCTGTGACAAGCATTTTCCAGCACGCTACCCAGCATAGCATTGTTTTTCTTTAAAACTAATAATGTCATCACGATGAAATTTTCTGCATTCCTCTGCAGCACAGGGGTATGAGGCAGGCACTGTAGTGGTGACGTGTATACAAGAACGCCTTGAATAATTGGGACATCAGGTGCGCCAACTTGTGCTATCCACAAATCATAATAGCATCGTCAGCATCAACAAGTGGCTGCTCCAACAATGGGCGTCCCACAATATAGGACGCTCATCTGCCGACGAATGGAGCAAGGTCTATGTAGCAACAGTTTATCCGATCGCCGCGGAATAAATATTTGTGGAACGTATTATGAGGTACATTTATATTAAATAATAATAAATACTATCTGCGGGAACGTACTTTATTCTAGTCCCCACATTAAATATTCTACTATATTTACTCTCCTCATGCAATTCATTGCATCTATATTGATTCATGCATCCTTCCCTTCATTAAAACTCTCCTAAATTTAACCCATATATTCTATTTTATGCATCAATTTATTTACTCATTAATCAATTCATTTATTTCAATGAGTATGATAATTATTATAAATTATATAATTTATTCTATTCACCAATGATACTTTCTTTCTTTCCTTCTTTTTTCCTTCCTTCCTTTCTTTCTCCCTATAGCCTACATTTTTCATTTATATTTTCCGATGCGTCTTTTTTTCTTTTTGTCATTCTTTCTAATCCTCTTTCATCTATTACTTCTTCAATATATTACCTTGTCCTTCGTTTTTAATACATTCTTTATTTCTATCCTTCATTCAATCATCAATTCAGCCATTCGTTTGTCTACATAATTATCAGTCCGTGAACACACCCGTTCACTCATTGTATGCTCACCGACAATCATAAAAGCGTCCATATCCATCTATTCAATATCCATCTATCCATCCATCCATCCATCCATCCATCCATCCATCCATCCATCCACTAGTCCACACCTGTGGACTAACGGTTAGCGCGTCTGGTCGCGAAACTAGGTGGCCAGGATTCGATTCCCGGTAGGAGCAAGTTACCTGGTTGAGGTTTTTCCCGGGGTTTTCCCTCAACCCAATATGATCAAATGTTGGGTAACTTTCGGTGTTGGACCCCGGACTCATTTCACCGGCATTATCACCTTCATCTCATTCAGAAGATAAATAGCCTGAGATGATAAAGCGTCGTAAAATAACCTTCTAAAATAAAATAAATAAATCCATCCATTACCATATACAGTCTATTCAAACATGGACTCATCTACGACCCAAACCATCCATTCACCGAAGTACCAACATTTTCGTCCAATCGTCACCCGTCCAGTCACAGTCTGGTTCATTCACCTATGCACCTGTCCATCCAACCGTTCAACTATTTCATGATCAATTCTTTTACCCAACAACACTCCTACATACGTTACTTCGTAAATCATTGGCTTAGAGACAAATACATTGAATGAGTGAAAGAGTAAATATGTGAATGTGAATATGTGAGAATGTGAGTGAGTGAGTGAGTGAGTGAGTCAGCGACTGCCTGAGTGATTACGTGAATCTGAGTGAATGAGTGTGTAATTAAATACGTGAGGGATTGGATACAAGATTGCGTGAGTTTCTTAATAAAGTGCTGAACTGTGTGATTGAGCGAGTAATTAATTAAATTCGTAATTGTATGAGCGCATGATTGAATGAGTGAAAGCGTGATTGAATTAGTGAGCGCGTGATTAATTAAGTGAGCGCGTGATTGAATATGTGAGCGCGTAATTGAATTAGTGTGAGCGTGATTGAAATAGTAAGCGCGTGATTGAATGAGTGAGCGCCTGATTGAATAAGTGGACGCGTGATTGAATAAGTGAGCGCGTGATTGAAGTAGTGTGAACGTTATTGAAATAGTGAGCGCGTGATTGAATGAGTGAGCGCGTGACTGAATTAGTAAGAGCGTTATTGATTGAGTGAGCGTGTGATTGAATAAGTGAGAGCGTGACTGAATAAGTGAGAGCGTGATTAAATTAGTGAGCGCGTGATTGAATGAGGGCGTGATTGAATGAGGACGTGATTGAATGAGGACGTGATTGAATGAGGGCGTGATTGAATGAGTGAGGGCGTCATTGAATAAGTGAGCGTGAGATTGAATGGGTGAACGCGCGATCGAATGAGTGAATGCGTGGCGTGATTGAATGAGTGAACGCCTGATTGACTGAGTGAACGCGTGACTAAATGAATGAGCGTGTTACTGGAAGAGTGAGCGCGTGATTCAATAAGTGAGCGCGTGATTGAATGACTGAACACGTGAGCACGTGGTTGAATGAGTGAACGCATGACTGCATGAGTAAGTGCATGACCGAAGGAGTGATTGTGTGTTGGATAGTAGTTGAAACATAGAGCATAAATGCGTGACTGTGGGATTGAGTGAGAGATTGTGCGAATAAGCAAGTGATTGCGTGATTAAGCAAGCAGTTTCATGCTTGAACAAGTGAGTGAATGATTGGATTAGTAATTAAGTCAGTGATTGATACAGGAAGTTAATATGTGAAGAATCAGTTTATCTGTAAGTCAGTCATGTGGGTATTTGAGTAATACAGTCACAGAGGAAGAGTTCCAGTGTATAATTTACAGTTACACATCTTCTATTCCTGTGAGATTTACAATCTGTGGAAATATTTGTATCAAATCTTGTAATGGTTAGTTACTTTCATGTAAGATAAAAGTAACGCGTTTAGTCACACATAATTTCCATTTCTAAATTAAAATTGTCGTAGACAAATAACAACACTCACCCATCTTGTGGCAATATCGAATATCGATTCATATGTAATTGTATGATATAGTTTATTTTGGGCATGGGTTCGTTTATTTCGGACATAGATAATGTCGGGAGGAAGTTGAGGAATATCCATTCAATTATAACTGTTTTAAATGTCTCCATCACAACTTACAAAACATATTCTATTTTTAAATCTGCATTGTACCATTGTCACCTTAGACCAGACTATCCTTGAAGAAAGGGGCGGTTAGCCCTGTGTTGCAGTACCAGCCAAGACGTTCATCACCCTCAAGTGTGTTCCGGTGACCCAGGGTGAGCAGTCATCGATCCGGGACTCTTCAACAATGCACTCTGGAAGGGCACATTAAAGGCGGATATCGGCAGGCCATTCCCCCGAAAAAAGTCGACTTTAATCTGCTAACTCCATGCTACAGGGCGTCGCTATCTTACGGCTTCGTTGTGTGTACAGAATGAAAAGGCCATCAGACTGGAATGTCGTTTATCAAGTTTTGTATGTAAATAAACACAAGTGCATTTAGGAATATACTTAATTTTTTAGGAATTATATAAAGAGATTTATAGCCAGAATAGCAAGGGAAAAATCACAATTTTTGTCGAAACTTCTTGAATAGCAGTATTATTGTTCCACTTTGTCATTTTACGCATTTATTCGTAAAGTACTTCAAACAACTTAAAACGTCAGAAATTATAAAACGTTCGAAAGATGACATAATAATTGTAAAACAGAGAGAAAGCTCAAAGTAACCTTTCCATTAATACCAATCCCCAACAATTCTACAGATCTCCAAAATTTCTTGAATTCTTCATAGCGTCATAGATGTAGAAACATCTAGGGCATGGCTAAAGAAATATTTTGCATCTTAGTCCTGCGGAATACCTCTCGGTAACGGATTTTGCAGAAAGGCTCGTATTTTTTTGCATTCTCTGACTATGTAGTCGTCCACACCTGTGGAGTAACGGTCAGCGCGTCTGGCCGCGAAACCAGGTGGCCCGGGTTCGAATCCCGGTCGGGGCAAGTTATCTGGTTGAGGTTTTTTCCAGGGTTTTCCCACAACCCAATACGAGCAAATGCTGGGTAACTTTCGGTGTTGGACCCCGGACTCATTTCACCGGCATTATCACCTTCATTTCATTCAGACGCTAAATAACCTAGATGTTGATACAGCGTCGTAAAATACCCCAATAAAATAAAAAATAAACTATGTAGTCATTACGTAGCTTCAACACTTTGACTGTATCTACAGTATGATTATTTAGTCCTGACAGTCGCAGGAGATGTGCGCCTGGGACAGGCGAGTCCATTTAGTTACGCCAAGGGGTGTTTGGGTTATTCACTCGCTTGCCTTCGAAGCGATCGGATGTCATGCGTTCGGCAGAGCGGTATCTTTCCAGTACAATTAAGCTGTACTGCATTCCTTTCCGACCTCTCGCCCTTATCTCTACTCCGGAATTCTCCCCACTCCTCCTATTACTTCCCCTCTTTCGCGTCGCTGAGCTGTCAGGACTAAATAATCGATCTGTAGCTATATACATCTATAACATGAAACTATAACACAAACGCTTCTCACCATATTCAATAATTCAGTCTTTTATGCACAATTTTCTGCCCAAGGACAGAACCTTCATTTCAAATCTTCCTTCTTTTAAGCCTTCCTCTTCGTCTCCGTATACGATCCACGCAGTTTAATGTTATCTATCATTAATATATTCTTCTACCTCGAACTTATTTTCTGTTCACCATTCCTTCCAGTGCATCCTTCAATAGACAGTTTCTTCTTAGCCAGTGACCCAACCAATTTCTTTTTTTTTATTTCTGAAACTTCCGGCATTATTCTTTCTTCACCCACTCTTTCTAGCACAACTTCATTTCTTATTTTGTCTGTCCATTTTACAAGCTCCATTCTTCTACATATTCACATTTCACAATAATGTTCTATTCATTTCGTTGTAATGTCGATGTTTTTGCCTCATACAATGCCTCACACCAAACAAAGCACTTCACTAGTCTTCTCCTTGTTCTTTTTCCGAAAGTCCGCAGAAAATTCTCCTTTTCCTATTATAAGCTTTCTAATAGCGTGAAAATCTTAAAACTTAAAACATTAAATTCTTTAGTAAGACACATCTACAGACATAGGTAAAAGTGCTGAATCTGTGACGTTGACAGTACAATATTATTGACGTCGGTCGAAAAGTAATACTTTGTTTTAAAAATTGTATCACAAAACGAGCTTCATTAGAAGTATTCACGGAAAGGTTCTCTCGTGGTACCGTTATTCCACTACGTATCCATCCATCCATCCATCCATCCATCCATCCATCCATCCATCCCAGTTTACAGTTGTGTAAGAATCATACCGTCAGTCTTGCGAAGTAAGTAATTGGTTTTATCTGGCTAATACTTATTATCTTCACACCTGTCTCGGACAGCTGACTAAAAATTGGTTTCCCAAGCCATTAATTTTGAATTTGACGGATAATGTATGATGATGATAATACTAATAATAACAATAATAATAACAACAATAATAGTTATTTATTTATACTGGCAGAGTTAAGGCCATAGTGCCTTCTCTTACACTCTACCAGGTCACAAAGTATACAAGCAGTGAAAATTTAACAAAACGTTAAAGAACAGAATACTAACGTATCGCAAAAAATAATAATAGCATAACAAAATCGACACTAAACAACATGAAAATAACACCATAATAGAAAAAAGAAAGCAAAATACAGATCCAAAGGTTGGGATATAATAAAAGCAAATCAGTTAGTAAAACAGTTAAAGAAGAAAACGTAAGAAAGAATACAAAAAACGGAATGTAATAAAATAATAATAAAAAAGAAGAAAAGATATGAAAATTAAATAAAATCCACACTAAATAATGCAATTTTAGTTTATTTTTGAAACTAGATAATGTCCAACAGTCTCTGACATGTTGTGGTAGAGTTCCAGAGGTGAGCTGCAGAGACTGTTAACGATGAAGAGTAGAAGGATGTTCTATGTTCAGGAATAGAGAGTATGATATAAATTATCTGTAACATTTGTGTGCTGTTAAGTACACCGACAAATAAACATGAATATTTTTTAATATTAGGTATTGTGTTAGGCCTATATAACTGAATTAAATATTATATAGGGACATCATTTTATTTTTATTTCCATTTTTATTGTACTCGATTTTTTAATGTACTTCACGCCCACTCCCTCTACTAGTAAACTTTCAACCGTTCTCCACACAGAACCAAGCGTATACAGTCAAAATCGCCTTACGGTCGTAGTATACACAAACAGTACTGAGTTAGTGAGTATAATACGTTCCAGAAATATGTTCGCGTTTTCCAGTGAGGAAAGACCTTTCAATAGTGAATCATATTCTCGCACAGGTACTGTCGTCCGTTTGCCTATGTTGCATCCCGGTTTCCCCCGCCCGCTTCTGCTCGCCCCTTTGTAAAGTCTAATGGCTGGGCTATCTTAGCTCTTTTCTGGAAACATTAATTTCTGTTAGGAATTTGACGTCTACGTAATATTTACAACTGTTTAAAATAACTTAAATAAAAGGGCCTCGTTAATTAATTGGCACGTGATTTCCCTCCTTTCAACAACCACTTGGACGGACAGTAGATAGCATGTCTGAGTAATTTTATCTTTTCGGATCGGGCAGAAGTGAAGATTGAATTTACAGTACGAAAAGTAATCTTTTATAGAGTAGGTAGAGAATTATTTCAACATGAGTTACTAATATGCAGGACGAAACTGGTAATTGGAATTAGGTACAATAGTTTATAGTGCGATAATATAAAAAAAAAACTGAAGTCTGTATCGAAATGAACGGCCACCATTTTCAAAATTGTGTTTAAAAATCAATATTATAATTATTTTTTCAATATAACTTCATTCTCTACATTGTACACTGCATAATGAATACGTCCGAATGGATAGCTCAATTCGTGAGTAAAAACACTTATTGTTAATAGATTACTATATTTTGATTAAACAAAAACCTAATGAAAATTATTAAACTCAAAATCGCGATATTTCCCAGTTTACGTAAATGGATGAACTACTTATCTTCCCTCCTATACTTAGTAAAGTCATTTGTTTGTATATTACGCCAGTATCATCGAATTCCAGTCGTGGAAGGAGGTAACAAACGGTGTTTCCGGTTCTTAATCGTTGATCCAAAGGTATAGCCAGGTTAATATTACAAATGTTAGTAAAAATAAAATGATGGCCCTGTATAATGCCATATGGAATTCTAAGAACGGTATATGTCATCGTTACGGATTCAGCATTTTAACCCACATGTATGTAACTTTGCTACAGATTGGTCTCAGTGTGTTTATTAAGCTTTTACTTCCTTTATACCCATTTCCCTGTCCTTCAATTTATTCCGCATTTCTTTCAATTTGCACTCTATCTTTCTTATTTTCTTATGTTGTTCTTTCTTTCCTTCCTTGTGAATTTATTTGTTTATTGTTCTTCTTCACCTTTCTGTTTCCTTTCTTACTTCTTACTTTGTCATCTCTCCTTCTTTATTTATTTTCTTGTTTATTATTTCTTGCTTTTCAATTCCTCTTCTCTGGTTTTTCAATTTTTCTTCCTTATCGGATTCTCTAAAAGCCAATTGTAAGTATTATTGTTTTATTTCACAATTCCGTGTATAAGATTATTGCTAATTAATTTTGTGGTTATGTGCACGACATATATGGTGAAAAATAACAACTATTTTAACGAAATTATTGTCAAAATTTTAACTATAAATGTGATATTTTATTTATTTTTCGCGAAAAACTGAAAAGACTTTCACTAAAAAGGCCTGGCCCTGAGCATGATTTATAATGCAAGTTTCGTTTCAAGGAACCGATGGATCAATGCGGTGTTTATCTCCCTTTCAACGACGCTTATCTTTCCATTAAAGCCACCATAGCTGGGTGCATAGTGGAATATGCTTCAGTGCTCCTCTCGGAGCTCAATCCAAACTCTTGCCTGCTGTCTCTGGGCTGCAGGAGGGGATATCGATCGATTTTCGACTCCGTCTCAATCTTCCCATTAACTGCGTCACTTCAATTTTGTAACGGACTGGACTTCGAAACAAGATCGAGTTCCTAGTATGTGTAGGTGTACCATCATCCCCTATAACGAGCTAGACTCTGAAATAGAAACTCTGTGACAGGACTCACAAGAAACCTATTTAAAAAGAAATACCAACAGAGAGTTGCTACATAATGCTACATTACAAAACTAGACTACTACTTTTTATATGAATAAACTATTTTTCTTGAAGTTGGGAAGAAGCCGAGTATTCAATTTTCATGAAGCTAATGATAAAAATAGTTACAGAAGACTAAAATTATGCAGATTCGATTACGGACGCGGGTAAAAAATTTTCTCTTATAGGTAAACATTTTTGAGCGGCTCTGTGTATCTCAGCATAGGCCTCTCAATATAACATATCATGGACTCTAGTTCAATCTCCGGTGTTCACTGGAATTATACCTATACTTAGGGATGATTTCATCAAACTCATTTAACTTTAGTAAGACTTTAATTAATGTAAGTTAAATACTACAGAGTGATCCGTTTGGGTGTGGATAAAATAAAAAAACACTGTTAAACATTTAGTATTGAACTTTATTAGTTGAAACTTTGTGTATACAGCATTGAAAGATGGGAGATTTTTCGAAACTCTACATGATTCCCATTGCACATTCTGCACAACTCATAACGGTGATGCAATCCAGCCCATGCCCGTTGAAATATATCCGAGGGTTGATTTGTTGGAAAGCTTGAGTAATTTTTATCTTTAGATCATCAATGTTCCTGGGTTTCTGTGAATAGACAATTTCTTTCACAAAACCCCACACAAAGAAGTCACGAGGGGTTAGATCTGGGGAGTTTGGGGGCCAAGCAATTGGTCCATTACAACACCACATAGATTGAAAATGACAAATCTCCCATGCCCAGTGAGAGAAGGTGCACCATCTTGCTGAAATACGATTTTTATATTGTTGTCTCCCTAGAGTTGTGGCAACAGAAACAAGTGCAACATAGCCAAGTAAGATCCAAAGCATATTGTATTTTATGCAAAGATAAATGGTCCATACACTTTATTGCGGCTCACTCCACACCATACTTCAACTTTTGGACTTCACCTTCAAGCTCGTAGGAGACATGCAATTGTGTGTGTTTACTCTCCCACTGACATATAAAGTCTCTTCATCTGTAAATAGCTATTTGTTTAAGAAACCATCTTCTGCAATCTGTTGGCACACCATGGACGCAAAATTGAAGCGAACCACTTTTTTTTTAACACAAAGCCACAATATTATGAAATCGTATTTAGGTTTACATTACGCACACCATACTCACGTCGAAATGCTCTTTAAACTCAAACACACTCAAATTTGTAGCATAATAAAGAATTTATACCCGCTGTCGATTTGTAGTAGCTACTTTAAATCATCTACGATTTTCATTTCACATTATGCATTGGTTTTCATTCTTGCCATGTATGGGAACTCCCATCTTTTAAGCATAATATTACCAGCAAGAAATTTCTCACACTATAATAATAGCTTTATAATAATAAATTAATATTATCCATACCAAAACGGATCAGCCTGTAGATAAAGAGTCAAAGCATTTCACCAACACCATTTGTTCTTTAACCACTTTTTAAACTGTATTTATCTCAACTGGTTAATATTTGGCAATTTAAATGCTTAAAGTTGCTTTAAACTGTTGAACATTATTTTTGGAAGGATGACGATTTAATTCCAAGATGTCGAAGAATAGCTCCAGGAAGAACAGATATCTTCGCCACGGTGGATGGCGAAGATATCCAAATTAGATTAAATTTAAAAAACGATCAGCACTTGATATATTACAAATAATTTAAGTATCACTATAACTTCAATAGTAACAACTTTTTTCTCTGTCCTCCAATCTGCTTTCAGCAAAAGTGACTGGTTAAATTGAAGTCAGAGGATTTTATTTTTAATACCGATTGGTAAGAACAGACACTGTACTACGGGTCTCAGATCATATGGTTATGAAGGAGAATTGGAGGACTAATTACAAGGAAATTTCTTTACAAAACTCATTTCAACTTAGTTACTCCCTTGGCGATACGCTCCTCTGAGAACCTTGATCTCCCTTAACATAAAATCTAGTACTTGTTTCAAGGCTGTTATCAGTGCTGTAGCTGGGCCGGTACGCCATACCGTCTAAAATAATTACTCGCTGTTACCGTACCGACCGAAAAAATATAGACTCGAAAATATATTAACTGTGTTTAAATACTCTTTAATATACTTTGAAATGGAGGTTGTAAACTATTTGTAAAACATTTTTATTTTGGTATCTGGCGTAAAGTAACGGCTGATATCTCATATTCTTTGCTTAAATGCTTGTCCATTCGTTGTTTTATCGAAAGGCATGGTCTGGCACTTCAGTAGTTGTGGTTTGTTAGTTTCAAGCTTGCATAACGCCGTCATATTTCTATAAGTAATTAACATTAACTTTATGGCATGGCACCTCAAGAAATCTGCTACACTGATTCGCTAATTTCAAAACTTGAGTAGATGCTTTCGCAGAACATTAATTTTATGATGTGGCGCCTCAAGAATTCTGCTGCACTGATTCGTTAATTTTAAAACTGGCTCAGGCGTAACGCTAACAGTTTGCTAGAGGAGGGAAATATTGTCACTTTTCGTGCGTTCATGAATCTTCAGTCCAGTTACATGATATAGATTATATTCAAATTTCAACTAAAGAATGTGAATGAGCATTACTGTAATGAACGATTTCTGCAGTAAGAAAATAAATACTCTTCCAGTAAAAGAGTTCTTAGATTTTGTTCCTGAAAAGTGTTGGGCCACCAGTGTCAGCGTTTAATGTCTTGCCTTATAAGCAATTGTGGCTGCGATCTGGAAGGAGGTCTGCAGAGGCGAATGCATGACGAAGAAGTAACTTTGGAAAAGAAATGTAGTAAGAGTCCATATAGACTCTAGTGTGACCAAGAAGATTTCTAATTACAGCACTAGCTATTAATAATAATAATAATAATAATAATAATAATAATAATAATAATAATAATAATAATAATAAATGCTGTTTTGATACCCCTTGATTGAACTCGATTCTTGATGTTTTTGCCATTCTTCCAACATCGCATTTGTAAGTTTTAACGACATGAAAGTATTAAACATGAGAGATTATGAAGAATTCATGGACGTTATTGCCCCAGTTATAAAAATCTAAAAAAATACAGTCCTTAAATTGTATAGGCAAGTTAATCGCATGAAGAACGACAGAGTTTACTGAAGAATTCTGTACTGATTTCTAACTTGAAAAGGAATCGCAGGGAACTAGAACTTTCTAAAGACTGAGTGGGGTGTTTTGACACACCAGGCGCAGTTTTTTTTTAATTAAAACACATTAAAAGCTCTTCGTATGTAATGACATTTTTTACTGTGTCAGAGTTGCTTTATGTTTTCATATGCCAACTGTTAAAAATAAGACAATTCATTTATTTTCTTAGAGAACACATAACTAGTAGATGGGATGTTGAAATACTCTACATAGTCTTTACCGTCACATTATAATTTATTTTTTGTTTTGAAATGTTTTGTAGATTATTTATGTTGGAAGTAGCCTACCGGTTTCACAACAATGTTATTTAAATATGTTCCACATTTTAATTTATTGGTTTTCTTGTTGAGGATCACTTACTGTCTTACAGTCTTTAAGAGTGGTTTGTTTCTGCGACATGTCGAAAAGTAATAAATGTAAAAGAATCATAACTGATAATGTAGAAGTAGGAAGGTTAGTGATTGATAGTTCTTCTTCTTATTATTATTCTTCTTCTTCTCCTAATTCAAAAGTAGGTGATAAATTTAGAAATTATAGAAAAATTTGACGATTTAATCACACATGAACCTGTACCTGATGATGAAGTGGATCCATCTACAGGAGTTCCTGGAGAAGACTATTATTCATATGATTTTAGTAGAAGTGGAGAAAAGTGGAAAAAAAAAATTTCCAACCTACCAACACGAAGAAACCGCGCCAATGTTTTAATATTTTGCATACTTACATTTGCAGTTGTGTCACTTTTTACACTCACGATATTGGCGCAGTTTCTTCGTGTTGGTGGGTAGGGAAATTTTATCCAATTTTCTCACTTCTACTAAAACCTTATGAAGAATCGACTTCTCCAGAATCTCCTGTACATGGATCTACTTCATCATCAGGTACAGGTTTATGTGTGATTCCATCGTCAAATTCCTCTATGATTTCTAAATTATCATCTACTTCTGAATCAGAAGAAGAGGAAGAACCATTCTCGGCTTTACATCAAAATGTTATGTATGTGGTTCATTGTTGAGCCTCAATTACTGAGAGTGCATAGAAAGAAACTGTATGATGTTTTTCATTTTATTTTATGTAATAAAAATTTCCCCAAACAAAACAAAAATTATGGCGTTTCAAGGCAGACAGCCAGTTAGGAGTAAAATTTGCATTGGAACCATACGTTAGAACAGGTAAACTCATTTAAATATTTAGGTTATAATTTGACATATTTACCTGTTACTGATATATCTGAAAATATTCAACATTTTAATGGAGCCTTAAGAACCATCAACCAGGCTTTCACAACCACGAAAACCCAAAAACATATAGGTTAAAAGCATATAAAGTTCTAGCAAGACCTGTCCTCATGTATGGTAGTAAAGCCTGGACTGTCCGAAACTTCGATGTTCAACGCCTAACAACTGCGGAAATGAGATTTATAAGGAGGACTGCCGGCTATAGCTTGCTCGACCATAAAAGGAATGAAGTAATTACAAAAGAATTCAAAATTACACCTATTTATGAACATCTCAACCACTATAGACAAAAATGGCTTAACCATGTCAATAGGATGGACCGTTCCAGATTCCCAAGACAAATTCTCCGCTATATACCACATGGAAGACGATCTTTGGGACGCCCCCTGAAAAGATGGACGAAGACCGTAACAGGCCACTAGGCCTAATACCTGCAAGGACAATGATGATATTTTTTATGTAATAAGAAATACAACTGTTTGTGTAAACATTGTTGGTAGTTACCATTGTTTGTAGTCTCGGTTTCACAACAGTGTTCATTATTGAGGCTCATTTACTGTCCTGTTTTACTTTTGTGAATAAATAAACTTAAATAGGGAACGGAAATACTTATTATCAGTTGGGGTGAAGAAATACCCCACATAGTCGCCTATGTAACAGAAGATTAAAATTCACGCACATGTAGGATAAGAGTATACAGAAATATTTTCAACATAAGGATTTAGATTATTGATATTATTGAAGAAAAGGTAAATAACAAAAATAAATATTTTTTATTTATTGGATCGGAAAATTCCAATAGCTACATTATATTATAATTCATGAATCGAATTATGACTTATGACAAATTAACTTCAATAAATACAATCCTTTCAATATTCTGATTTTTTTTTGTTCATTCAAAGTATATGTACAGAACGAAAACCAAACGTATCGTTACGGAAATGAATCTAGGTCTCCTTGTTGACTTCTTAAGTCTAAAGAAGAATACGCTTCCTAGGGTCCGCAATATCAAGAACCCCCGTGGAGAGGCGACCCCGCGTGACTTTTGTGATGAAGTAGAAAGAAGATAGTGCAGTGGCGGATCTTCTCAAGTTTATGCAAAAATCCGGATAAATTTACAGATATTTTGTAGTGTGCTGAACTGAGAACCGTTTGTCACAAAGAGGGAGATAGCTTGCTTATAATCATAACGATAATAACAATAATAATAATGATAATAATAATAATAATAATAATAACAATAATAATAATCTTTATTGTCATTGAGTGAAAAACTCCACTATAGACATTGTCAGTGTTACAATCTTACTACAATATATTTCATAGATATACAAAACATAAAATTTAATTACTAAAATAATATAAATATGTATCCAATTATACAATATAAATTTAAAAGTACTATATTTACCACATGAAAGACAGTATCAAGTACTAGGCCTAATTGTCATATGCTTAATAATTAATTAAGAATACTACAACAGAGGTTAAAGATAAACTTAAAAAATGCAACGTAAAGTAGTGCAATTTACCCTGTTTATTATTACGTTGAAATTTAAATATTAATTGATTCACAACTAAATTTCATTAAAAATCTCACCACTAAAAACATTAAGAAACAACAAGCATAACTGATAAGTTAGAAACTGCATTATTTAAACATGTATGTCCATTTCAAAGAACTCATTGGTTGAGTGAAGTGGGTTTTTAATTAACTAACTATACAATTTTGTTTTATAATTTTCAACAGGAAGAAGGTGAATGTTTATAGGGAGGTTATTAAACAATTCGATTCCAATCAGCTTATAATATTTTTTGTCACACTAAGTCTACAAAATGGATAATCTAATAATTCCCTATTCCTCGTTGTATGATTGTGTATCTCACTTCTCATGTTAAAATCCTGCAAATGTTCTTTCATAAACACTAGAACATCATATATGTACAGATTTATGACAGTCTGAATAATGCACCTGTCTATATGACCAGGGGTATAAAGTGTGTTCTACTAGTTGAAGCTGTCAGTATTCTAATAACCTTCTTTTGAATTAATGAAATGTCTGTAATATCACTAGAATTTCCCCACAAAATAAGTCCATATTTGAATACACTTTAAAAAAAAAAAAAAAAAAAAAAAGAAGCAAAATATGCATTTCGAACATATTCAAAACTAATAATGTTCATCAATTTTTTTAAATAAATAGGTTACAGAGGATAACTTAGTGCATATATACCTAATATGTGATCTCCAAGATAATTATTTATCTATGAGGAAACCTAAGAGTTTAACATCCTCTTGGTTACCCTCACCAATATGGTGGTGTACATAATTGAAACGCATCTTTAACATTTTATGGAAGCCATTTTGTAACAACTTCAGCTCAGGACATTAAAAATTGTCTCTTTTCACTGTGATATTTTATCTTAGATGGCGACCTAATGATGCGATCAACAAACTTGTGCTTGTCAAAAAACTTGTCCAGGTCTCAATTAAATCCAGTTACGGAGATGAACTACAGTACGATCTGATATCGGACTGTTGCACGTTTTAAAAATTTTATTGAAAGAACCGTGTACCCAGGGTAGGCTAGCGTTTGTACAGGGTGATTTTTACACAACCGAACTCGATGAATTAGTTACAAAATGGAAATTATAACATGAATTCTTTTAAAACCACTTCTAAAACTCGTTCTTAAGCTTTACAAAACTACCTGACCATTTCGGTATTACTGCTTGTGAATTTAGCACGATTCTAGCTCCAATTAATTTTATATGACAAATTGCACGCATAACGTTATTTAACTACATTCAAAATCCAATTATGTTATAGGCCTATTTCACCACACGATAAAACATACTTACTTCATATGGTAATCCAAACCTTAACTAAATTTCAGTACCACTCAATCTAATCAATCAGTAAATTCAACAAAATTACCTCCAACACTAGGCAGAATGAAAATATTTGGTTTGTTACTAGGAAACGGATTTCTAGTTCAGTACCTATTTCTTGTTTGCTACGTCCTGACGTACGTCGTACGTTATTCAGATATCACTATGTTTCATGTACACAGGATCACCTGGGATAGGTCTAAATGAACCATACATACTTACAATTTTCAAATGGGTTTTAAGGAACCCGGAGGTTCATTGCCGCCCTCACATAAGCCCGCCATCGGTCCCTACCCTGTGCAAGATTAATCCACTCTCTATCATCATATCCCACCTCCCTCAAATCAATTTTAATATTATTCTCCCATCTACGTCTCGGCCTCCTCAAAGATCTTTTTCCCCCCGGTCTCCCAACTAACACTCTATATGCATTTCTGGATTCGCTCATACGTCCTACATGCCCTGCCCATCTCAAACGTCTGGATTTAATGTTCCTAATTATGTCAGAATACAATGCGTGCAGTTCTGCGTTGTGTAACTGTCTCCATTCTCCTGTAACTTCATCCCTCTTAGCCCCAAATATTTTCCTAAGAACCTTATTCTCAAACACCCTTAATCTCTGTTCTTCTCTCAAAGTGAGAGTCCAAGTTTCACAACCATACAAAAAACCGGGAATATAACTCTTTAATAAACTCAAACTTTCAGGTTTTTTGACAGCAGACTAGATGACAAAAGCTTCTCAACCGAATAATAACAGGCATTTCGCATATTTATTCTGCGTTTAATTTCCTCCCGAGTATCATTTATATTTTCCACCTCTTCGAAGGATAAATATCAAATTTTTGTTCTCATTTCGTACAATATTCTGGTCACGAGAAATAATCATATACTTTGTTTTTTCGAGTTCAACAATTGCTGTGTCTGTCCCAATAAATTTTTCCAATGAAATTGTGTTTTCTTTCTATAAACGGCCCCTGGCGAACTTATTTTTTTGCGGCCCTCGTAATTGCGGTCGAGTGGTCAAAATTTGTATAAACACTTCTTTTGACATTATTAACATGGTAAAAGAAAAAAAATAACTTTTTTTATCTGCCTCCATCAGAATGTTTGCTTGTGATACATGAAAGAATTTGGTCCATGAATGATTGAGATACAGCAGAATATACCAAGTATTTCACGTTTACATCATAAATCAAGTTTAAAAGTCACTGTACAGTACAATCTATTATTCTGTTTTATGGAAAAATGAATTCTGTCCCTGTAGGTTGTCCCACCTGAGAGACTGAACTCGGCAATGCTAAACGAGTACACAAAAGAAAAGTTTTAGTCGACCTTAAGTGAGGGAATTGGAAACGAATGTAACCAACCAGCATTTCGTATGCCGTTACATAAAACTATTCGATTTTTTGCTTTCCCTTTGAAATAAAACGCCCTTTCTAGTTAGAAGAAAGACAGACAACTGGGCGGACTAAAATTACCGACTTACAAAACGGAGTAATTAACAAGATCTAGATAACTAAATTGATATGCTTTTAGCGTGTTAGTTCAGTCAGAAGTGAAGCAGAAACTGGCTGGATAGTCATAGGTTCAATCTAAGACACGGATAGAAGCTTTTTATTTTTAGTTGTTAACTTCAGTCTAGTTGAGTTTCAAAACGTCGATTGAAATGTTTAATAGTTACTTTCAAGTCGGGTAGAGCGTGATTTAGAATTTAGTGAAATGGAAATAGAGTAGACTATTAATAGAGATCAAAAGACATTTTACTAAAAATCTGCAGGTTTGTGTTCATCGTAGTAAAATGTAGTATTTTATTCTTAGTAGAGCAATATTTTTCACCGGAATACACAAAGTATAATTAGTAATTAAGTGACACTACTGATACTGTTAAATTTTTCTTTGTTTAAATACGACAATTTCGATGAAGAGAAAGACTATGTGCTTTATTTCGTTTCAAATAACTTCCGGACGTTACTGTCTAAATATTATTCAGTTGTCACCTTATATCTGAATTTCGTGTCATTGTAGAACAAAAGATTAACTGTTGAATATCTCCAATACCTTTCCACTTAAGGAACCACGCACAGAGTTACACTCAATAAAAGAACGTTAAATATAAGGCGTTTTGTTCTGGTTGGAAACATTTGAACATAGCACAAAGAGAGAACTTTCTCAATGCAATGTTTAGCGGCAACTGGTACTTGTAGCTTAAGGGTTTTTTTGTACAAAATTCAAAATGGTGGCAGTTCACTGTGCAGTGATGAAGCGTTTCCCTCATAACTCATAAACGTGTTAACTTTTCTATGTTTTCTCTCTTTTATTTTATTCTTAAAATTCATGTTTACAATATCATCCTCTTTCAACTACATTCCTTAATAAATAATATTTTTTTTTTGTGTTAGAAGAAAATACTGATATTTGTCCATTTTTAAATGAATTTATTTTTATCAGAAAATCTATCAAAGATAGACAGGTGAGCTTGCATCATATTGTAGATATGACATGCATAAATACACAAAAAAAATTCATCATAGAATGTTGGATAGTTTTTGAGTTATGTGGAAAACACTTCATCATTGCACAGTGAACTGAATTTTGAAAAAAAATGTAATTTTTTTTTTAAATCGTAAAAATATTCTTTTCATATACCAGAAGGACAATGTTTTACACGTACAAGTTTTCATTATTGTACAAGATACAGTAATGGAGGAAAAAATGTTGGATATTTCCAAAAATTTTCTGCTGTAAGCTGTACCTAACCCCTTAAAAGTGAAATTTACTAGCTCTAATTTATACTGATCGTACTGTAATGCTACACATTGTTAAACTTTTTCGTTTCATTCAGTTCAATTTAATGAAGATCTTCAGTGATTCTGATACTTCGCTAGTACTTTTTTTATTTCTGTAGGTTATTTTACTACGCTTTATCAACATCTAAGGTTATTTAGCGTCTGAATGAGATGAAGGTGATAATGCCTGTGAAATGAGTCCGGTATCCAGCACCGAAAGCTACCCAGCATTTGCTCATATTGGGTTAAGGAAAAACCCGGAAAAAAAAACTCAATCAGGTAACTTTCCCCAACCGGGAATCGAACCCGGGCCACCTGTTACTCGCTAACCGTTACTCCACAGGTGTGGACTCGCTAGTATCTGAGCTACACATCATTTGCACTGAAAAATTAGTCACAACTATAAATTGTTACTATTTAATTGAAGGAAGTGTAAATGAATCGGTATTTGTTAAAACATCAGTCACAATTTTTGTGGTGTTCAAGTTTGTCGTTATTTCGCAATATTTATAGTTCAACTTACCGTTTGGTTTTAAAATTACTTGAATTATCTATTCATAATGAATGTACAGGGAACTAAAATACTTTCATTTAGTTTAAACAGCAGTTTATTTTTAAGTTTCCTACAAGTTTGAATTTCATGACTAACGTTGTTTTAACAAATACAGATTCAAATATTTGTTTTTTTAATTCGACTATCCACCATGAATTCACTGCAGCTAAACATATCCTCTCGCACATTTTGTATTCTATTTGCTTCTTTTTTTTTTGCCCAAAGTCCCTATGCGGTTTAGGAGAAGTTTCTCTGCAGGAGCATCTGTAATCCCAATCGAAAAACTCGACAGCAGAGGTATCTGTCAAGAGAAGAGGAAGTTGAATAGGAGAATGAACAGTTAGCAGTTAGTTTTACTGCACATTGAAATCGTTGAATAAAATAGGTTTCTTTATGTGCCATAATTTCATAATATTAAGTTTTGTTTCCATTCCAATGCAAGCAATGGTAAGTATATATCTTCACTTACTAATTCAGAGCCGACGCACAGTGTGCAAAACCACAAGTCTAGACGGACAAAATTAATACATTTTCTGGATTTCAACGAATTGTTATGAAACTTTGTACAGACCTTACAGGTAGCACATATTTATTTACGATTCCGTAAGATGAACTACCCCTTTATAGGGGGTGCATTTACACAAAATTAACTTCTCTCCTACTTAATAGATTTTTATGAAACTTTGTACACGAGTTACAGATAGCACATATTTTGTGTACAAACTTTGATTACATCTGTATATTACTTGTAGGCCTAATTGTTGTACAAAGTTTCATAAAAATATATTATATGGGAGAGAAGTTATTAATTTTGTCTAAATTCGCCACTATATACGGGTAGTTCTTGTAAAGACATAATGTGACTTCGTAGACAAAAAATGTGTGCTACCTCTAACTTCTGTATAAAATTTTATAAAAATCTGTTAGATAGGAGAGAAGTTGTTAATATTGTTCAACTACTAGATTTGCGTTCTGATCCACAGTGAGTTTGTTAAGGTTAGATCAAAATGTGGAACGATGGATCGGTCGCGGTGGTCACGTGCATTGGCCACCAAGGTTCCCTCAATCTTACTCTTGCCAGTTTTTGTCTTTGGGGTGGAGGAAAGGCGAAGTTTACAAAAACAAAGTAAACACAAGAGACGAATTGGCCGCCCGCATTATAAATAGTGCTGCCCTCATAAAAGAAAAATAAGATGACTTGAGAAGAGCAACACTTATGTAGGCCTAATGATGTTAATAAAGCACGTAAGTGCACTGGACTGTTAAAATGTATTGATATGATATAAATAATCAGTAAATGTAATCATTTGTTTCCTTCTTGCTAGTTGTAAGGCTTGTTATGCGTACGATTCAAGCAGTTGTATCTCCACACTCATTGAAAATTGGGCACATATTTATTTGAAATATTTTACTCAAAATAGACCGAATTAAGACCACCTGAAACATTTACTACTACTCCTGAATCACCCTGTATATACACATAGTGATAGAGAGAGCCAGCAGTCAGATTTTATTTTATATCAGGATGAAAGAAATTTATTTTCTGCAACACACAATATCTCCCTTTTAACTTCAAGCAGCGAACAAAATGTATTCCTCTGCCTATACGTCAAACACTTTGTATTGATTAAAAATGGGGAGAGAATTAATAATTCTCTGTAACTCCTTGTTAAATTACATTTCGGAAAAAAATATTTCACAACAGCATGTAATAAATACGCAACCACTTCTATGAAACGCGTAGAGATGCTCAAAGAGAGCCAGGCCATCACCTTGCATATCGCACACCACCCCTAATAAATTGTTTTCGAGTGGGGCAGTTTCACCTGCCGTTTGAACAATCGATACACCTGCGTCTAGGACAGCCCTCAGGGGAGCAGTCCGCCACCGAATTTCTCAAACCGCCCTCATCTCACCCCCTCCTCACTCCTATTGCGCTTCGTGCTGTTTTGCCAATCATGAAATGAATCACGTGCTATGAACATCTGTGTAATAAGACTTCCACTTTGTATCGATAGTGGGGTAATCGATTGTGAAGGCAGGGCTTTCAAAGAGATAGACTAAGCTATCCGATATTTGAAAGGAAACAATCTTGGCTGCAAAGAAACTCACTGTGCTAGAAACTCTCGGCCTTATGTTGTTCCTTGAGGAGTGGATTATTGAACTTCTGAATTTAACGCGCTGACCACTAGATCGACTCCAGCGTGTCTCTAGCCCTCACAACTCTGACATACAGCACATCTGCTGCTTCTTAGTAGTTTTATGCCCAATGGTATAGCGGTTATTATGATTGCCATTGCATGTATCGTAGATTTACAGCACGTGAAATGTTCTATATTAGATGCAGGGATCCAAGTAAAATTTGCTGGCCATATTTTGTTCATATTAAAACTTTACAGGTAGCACAAAGGCAGCACATCTGTGGCCTAAATGCTCGAAAATTTTCGCTTGTAACTCATATTGCCACTCTCAGGAATAGTATCGGAAAAATTGTGAATAGCTTGCCAACTCCTTCAGATAAGATAGAATAAACCCTTTTCAAAAATGTTTTAGTGTTGCAATATCAATAACGTTATTTGTGACATGGGGACAAGAGTCAAAATTCATTACCCCGATGTTACAATGACAGATGAGGATGATGGCTTAAAAGTACTAATATTTAGTCATTTCAGCTATGTCTAAGCTGGAATACAGTTGCCTACTCTCATACTGTACCTGACGTCACAGCCCAGGGATACGTTCCCGTCTGATACAACATAGAACAGCATCTTACTCACGCTCACTCTAGTTTGTGTTGTAGCCGGAACACGGTCACAGTGAGTGCTTTAAACCAGTGAAATGTAAAAGTCGTATTATTTACTTAACGTAGCATTTGTATTTGTGAGGAGGTAAAATGTCGAAGACAAAAAGTTCGAAGTGTGAAAGGCTGGAGGACTTAATTCAGGAGTTCGGAACCAATAATAATTTACATTACATGTAAGTTGTGCAAAGTATATATAAAAGTTACAAGAAAACAGTGCATTGAAAGACACTGCAATACAAAAAGACATAGAAATATGGTTGTACGTAACTCAAAACAAGCAGTACCATCAAACTCTGAGAGAGAGTACGATAAGAAATCTATGTTTTGCAGGGATCTATGTGCCATGATGGTCAATGCCAATATACCGCTTGATAAATTGAACAATAAACACTTAGAGAATTTCTAGAAAAATACACGAAATAACATTTTCCAAGTGAGCCCCAACTCCGTCAACACTTTGTACTCATACTTCATGCAGAAAAAGTATTCGTCACGCAGGTTGGTCCTGGCCAACTTCGGGCTGTTGCGCCATTAGACTATAAAGCCAGTAGTTGCTCTACTTTTATTTCAGGTTGGACGCACTCTACGAATATGCAGTAAGAACATGTTTGTCTGACTCCTTCTCTGCTGCATCACCTGGGTTCCACCTACTATATAGACTATTTACCCGCAACTTGAGCCTTTTGGTAGCAGGAATACTATGCTTAGTTATGAATTAGGAGTGAAAGGGTTTGTACAGTTTATCACTTCTTTTATTCAGATAGAGATTCTTTCGTCATACAGAACTTTCAGTTTCTCTTTATTTTCAAGGAATTATCACTGCATATTTAATTGCTTTTAAAATCTACTGACTATGTCTGAGTTTGAAAGGGAAACCTAACGCAAATAAAGTAATCATTCTCATCAAGAACGTACCCACATTTGCAGGAGCTTACAATAATTGAATGCTTGTAAAGTTAGTTATGAAAATGACATACCAGGTACATAATATTCATAAATTAACTATAGAACAGTCTATGAACAAATGATAAGAAAATGTAAGCATATCTGAAATTACTCGCTATACTGATCACAGTAGTGTAAGTCGTTGTAAAAATGCTGAAAACACAGTGGAGCTTTGCACCACGAACATTTCAGAAAAATAAGTTTCTCACAGTCAGCTTTAGAGAAGTTCTATACATCAATGTGAAAACGTAATTCTACGGTAGTGACGAATTTATTAGGTTTGTTGTCAAGGTACTCGGCTTTATTCTAGACATATTTAAACATATTTACATATCTAGGAGATGAAAGTTGATTATGCGTTAAGGACTATAACTTTATCACATTATCTCTCTGATGCAATATAACATTGGTGCCAAGTAACAAAACACTATCAGAGAACTTCCGAATGAAATTTTTCCAAGGCTTGAAGCTATAAACGTCAAGAGGATGAACAGACGCAACTCAGTGCTATGGATTTGTTAACGCTTCCACCGTTTTAGCTTCTCGAGTTATTGTTTCTATAGCCTGTCTACCTGGTCCACGAGTCTACTAAAAGAAGAATGTTATGATCACTGACACATGGAAAATAGACTATACTTCTTGAAACAACTTGAAGAGGTAAGTTTTTATAAGCTTCCCTGATTTTAAGGGCATGCATAAACATTTGGGATCTTAAACATTTTCTTCTTTTTTTTACTTAGTTATTTAACGACGCTGTATTAACTACGAGGCTATGCAAATCTGGCTTTCAGGTAGTAGCTCCCTGTAAAGCGGGTTTGAATAATTTCAAGGAAAAATTATTCCGGGGCCGGGTATCGATCCCGGTACCCGCTTAGCGTACGAATGCTCTCCCGACTGAGATACCCTACGAACTACACACGACAATTTTTTTTGTGACGGTGTCGTGTATAGTTCCTGGGGTAGCTCAGTCAGGAGAGCATTCGTGCGCTAAGCGAAGGGTCCCGGGATCTATACCCGGCCCCGGAACAATTTTTCTTTGAAATTATTTAACTACGAGATTATTTAGTATCGATGAATTAGTGATAGTGAGATGATATTTGGCGAGATGAGGCCGAGGATTCGCCACAGATTACCTAACATTTGCCTTACGGTTGGAAAAGCCTCGGAAAAAACCCAACCAGGTAATCATTCCAAGTGGGAATCGAACCCGCGCCCGAGCGCAACTCCGGATCGGTAGGCAAGCGTCTTCGCCAACAGAGCTACGCCGGTGCAGGTGGCTCATTTTTTTCTTCTTCACGATGGCAATGGAGATATGAGACATACGAGTGTCAAGCGATTATTTTGAAAATTCGTGTCTCGAAGGCTAGGCCTTCTCCGGATGTAGAAATTCATAGGGAGACTTCTCATTTCAAGTGGAAATTATGAGGCGGAAAATAGTTGTGAAAATCCATCATCACTTGGTGAGCTTTCCTGGTAAATCCCACCTCGAAATAGTTCGAGAATCATGGTGTATGCTGTGTTTAGTTGGTTATTTAACGGCGCTGTATCAACTACTAGGTTATTTAGCGTCGACAAGATTGGTGATAGCGAGATGGTATTTGGCGAGATGAAGCCGAGGATTCGCTATAGATTACCTGGTATTCACCTTATAGTTGGGGAAAACCTCGGAAAAAACCAACTAGGTAATCAGCCCAAGCGGAGATCGAATCCGCGCCCGAGCGCAACTTTAGACCGGCAGGCTGGCCACGCCGGTAGCTACGCTGGGTTTACAAGCGTGCGTTTTACATACAGAGATTCGAACCCCAGTATTTCAAATGTGAAAAGCTCTACCGCTAAGCCATAAAGGTTTCGTAGGGAATATTATCATTTCGTGACATACAAATACGTCGCTCCTACGACTTGACTTCATCTTCGATGCTTAACTTTTGTCGTTTTGATGGTGAATCGCGCTTTAATCCAAACGACACTTAGACAAATTCACGCGACAGGAGGGCGACAATTTTCCGTGTCAAAGAGTATACGTGCATTAGTATAGACTGATTGAAATTGAATGATCATAAGTTGGAATATTGGAAAAATTAAATAACAAAGGAAAAAAACATGAGAGAAGCAAACGAAAGAAAAAGGTGAAGGGTAGGAGAACTTAAGTGACTAGAGAAAAGTGTTAATATTCTAACAATTAAAGAAAGGAAAAACAAATATGTAAGAATACATTTCTTGTCTAAATAAATGCTGACTTACGGCCCACAGAATGTAAACCTAACAGAAGAAGAGATAGAAGCAAACAGAGATCATGTGAAACAAAAGCTGATATCGCGATCAACTGGTCCGGTACTCGCGGGAACAGTTTGACATCTTGTTCTAGTCGCGCGTGGCCGGAATACATATTAGCTGTTCCGCGAGGGGAAGTAATCCCCCGCGACAATACGTCACTTCATCTCGCAAGCCAACATCTTCTTCAGGGCGACCACAGTCCACTGCACTGGCCAGTTCCAACATTCGTCTAATTGGCTGGGGGATCTATGGCGAGTTCCTGAACTTCCTTCATTCTGCTTTGTTTACTTGAAACTTTGCTCTGCATTATCTAGGACTTGCGAGTTTCAAACAACTTGACTCTTTTTAATTAGTGTTTTAGTTGTCCTATTAGCAAAGCACTTATAGTCACTATAGCAGTAAGTTCGATTAGTAGCGAGATAAGAGGTATCTGTTACTTCTGTTATCCTGTACTGTTATTCAGGTAAAATCTGAAGTGTGATATTACCAATACGTCATCCTGTCATTTATGTTGTGCTGTCCTCGAGATAATAATGTTGTACTGGACAAAGTATATGATATGTCTCGTGATCAGAATACTGCACGAAATAGAAATATAAAAATTGGAGATTTATCCTTCGAAAAGGTGGAAAAATTCAAATATCTTGGAGCAACAGCAACAAATATAAATGATACTCGGGAGGAAATCAAACGCAGAATAAATATGGGAAATGCCTGTTATTATTCGGTTGAGAAGCTTTTGTCATCTAGTCTGCTGTCAAAAAATCTTAAAGTTAGAATTTATAAACCAGTTGTATTACCGGTTGTTCTGTATGGTTGTGAAACTTGGACTCTCACTTTGAGAGAGGAACAGAGATTAAGAGTGAGAATAAGGTTCTTAAGAAAATATTTGGGGCTAAGAGGGATGAAGTTACAGGAGAATTGGATATTATGGTGTTCATCTGAAGATTTTGGTAGTGTTCTTGAGAAAACAGTGCTATGTTGGATATTATATATAGTACTGTTCTAAAGATTATGGTACTATTTTGTTTAGATAACCAAGCTGTATTAGATACTGAAGATGATGGTGGTGTTCTACATATAGCGGTGCTCTATTAGATATTGAAAGGGATAAGTTATTACAGTGTTGTTCTGAAGATAAGGCTGTTGTTCTGGAGGTGACAGTACAATGTATTGGATATTATTGTGTTATTCTGAAGGTGTTGAAGATAAAAGTACCGGTACTGTGTTGGGTATTGTAGTGTTGCGATGATGATGATGATGATGATGATGATGATGATGGTGTTTTTTTAGATAAGTGCTATATGGCTATTATAGTTTTGTTCTCGATATAATGGCCTTATATTGAAGACAGCAATGCAGTATTATCTATTGTAGTGTTAATCTTAAGATGACTGTACTGTACTAGAGGTAACAATACTGTATTGCAGTGATGAGACGATATTAGTTCTCCATCACAGTAGAAGAGCTCGACCTTGATCACGAGAACATAGCGCATGCACTGCATAACGTCCCAACATAGACATCAGGGATGTACATTCACATGCATTGAATGAAGCCAGTAATTATTACAATAACTTGCTTTACTAAATTTCTGGCTATGTAAATGATTTAATACACATGTACATATATAAACAAATCCCAAAGGAGAGGGGTTTTAAGAACAAAAAGAGAAAGAGAGAAAGATTGTTTGTAAACCATTTTCTTGTTGAAAGCAGTCGTTTATTCTGTAAATACTTCACTTCATTGGTTAGGAGGAACTAACAGAGTCTACCTGTTTGTCGTGTGTAGTCTGTAAATTAATACTTTTGAGCATTTTTTAAAAATATAATAAGGATAATATTGATTGAAATAAAGTATATTGATTATGTGATTGTAAAATTGTAGTCCATTCTCTCCAGTCGTGATTATGTAATGAGTTTTCTTAGAGTGATCTGTGAGATGCACATAACGCGGAAAAACGAATTCGTTAAATTATGCTATTGAAGAACCATCGTAATTATTCATTTAAGGGAACACGTATGAATTTTAAAACTTCCACAATTTTCACCAAAATTTGTAAAATTCAAACTTCATAAACTGATCTACAATACTATCATCTGTACAACATTTGGTGCCATTAGCTCTAATAGTTTTGAAGTTACATATTTTTTAATATATTTTACATTGACGTCACTAAAAAGGCTCCTTGCGTTAACGTTTTCAAAATTTTTTGTTCACATTTGCTCAAAATCTTTAAAATAGTTATGAGAATAAAAATTAATTAGCTTTTGGAGATCAGTCTAAATAGAGAGAGACAATCAATTTTTTAACTTTATGATCATTGAGCCAGCATGTTCGTTCATATGTTACTAGCAGTAACTCCTCTACCTACAGAGATCTCCGGTTTCAAAAAATTAAGACTGTTTTAACACAGACTAATGAAGATTTTAGCATACAGTTATTTGTGGAGAACCAATATATACTTTCTTTGTGTAACTCTAAGCCAGAAAAATGAACACTGATTTCAAACTTCTGAATTACAGCACTAGAGAAAACAAGGGATAGTACCGGTACTACAACCAATACAATCAGCTCTGACCCTGTCTTGTGGCCCCACATAATCACTGGTACCTTATGGGACCGCTTTATTTTTAATCCTTCTCCTCAAAATAGAGAATTAATAAAAACTTCTGTGAAATAAATACATGGTTAAAGGAGGTCGGTGATAGACTATAAATAAGATAAAATAGGCCAAGTTATCATATATGAAAAAAGGGCCCTCATAAAGAAAATTACGTTCCGGACTTCTGAAATTGTAAATCAGGCCCTATTCATAACCACATTGTGTATCACGATCTTAAAATCTGGCTGGAATCCAACCTTCGTTACAGACTGAGTTACTGCCGATGCATTGCATAATTCTTACACGACTTACCGGGAATGAAATGCCAATTCATTTCTGTACAAAACAGCCACTTACTGAGCAAATACTGTACTGCCGATGCATTGCATAATTCTTACACGACCTATCGGGAATGAAATGCCAATTCATTTCTTAGAAAGCATGATGAAAGATATTCAGATAGTCAATACAATATGATATAACATAATACTGTTTTATTTTATGTTCAGTCTAATTGACATATCACAATTTAAAAAAATTAATGACATTTACATATGTAAATGATCATTGGTATTATGAAACTTAAGCAAACGTTTTCGCCCTTCGGGCATCATCAGGCATTTTTTATACAATATCTTGTACATTTTATGTCTTGTTGTGGAATCTGTACAAATTAATTAAAACACAACCTATAATATAACGTTGAACCAACTATTTGAGATAAACTTGCGATGATTAACGATCTAAAATATAAAATACAGGTATAAAATTTAATAACTAAATAATATTGTAGCTGACCTGTCTGTCTTATATTTAAATTATGACATATGAAATTGCAAACATGATAAAACTATTTGGTTCCTTTTAAACTTCATAATAGCTTCCATTAGTTGAATATTTGTTGCGAGTCTTGGTCTCTGGTACATCACTCGTTTTTTAGTGAAGTATTCTGAAATGTATTGATTATTCTAATCAATTTTGGATGGAAAATCTTGTATAATACAAACGATAAAATTGTTATCACTCACATTTAAGATCGCGTGTGCAGCACTGGGTTATCATGACAATTTTAAAATTGTAATATGTCAATTAGACTGAATATCAAATAAAACAGTATTATATTATATCAATTCATTTCTGTACAAAACAGCCACTTACTGAGCAAATACTGTATAACGCATCGTTAATATCCTAACGGACAGGAAGCGTGCAGTCCTCGACTTGGGAACTATGGCAGGTTGGACCCTCCCCTCTCTTCCCTGCTGTCAAAACAATGGATACATGTGCCAATTATTTCTGGCCGCCACCTTATCCTTTGTCTGTGCTAATCCTATGTTATTGTTTGATTTGAGCTGTTTGTTCAGCTGAGGCCGTCCTAAGACGTCTGTTTTCGCTGCATCGGAAAGAAATTAAGTTTATCTCAATACGGTGGCCCTCTGTAAACACCGCCGTGTTTATGTAATTTTGAGTGAGCACATCATTTGAATCTCCTAGCAGTTCTTCGCACCCGTCGGCTTCCTTTCTTAGCAACGTACACGCCGACTCACATAGGATAGGTCACGTCCGTAAACCAGAATATTTCTCCTCTTATCTGTGAATTCCAAAGCCATAAGGTGTATTTGTTGCTTTTCTTATGCCAATTTAAATCTACATAGAGTTCAATAAAGGCGAAAATAGGCTACTATTGAAACTGTAACTTACTGAAAAATGTTACTCAGTGTCATCTACTACACCAGTGATCGTCAGCACTTGCTGAAATGGGTAGAGTGCATGGAGGGTAAGGAAATATGTTCCGTCGTGCACAAGGGATAGAGAGACAGCACACCCGCCAGCAGCAACGAATGCACGCTAGAGCAGTGTCTTGTACTCGAGTAAGAGACGCTAGCCCGAGAGTGTAGTGTTCTGACGACCGCTGCACACCACATGAAACTTCTAGTATTATAATATAGGTAAGAATATAATACCGGTAGCTAAAATGTTTGATGGGAACTATCTAAAACATATACGTTATATACGTTTTTTATTTTTATTTTATTAGGTTATTTTACGACGCTGTATCAACATCTAGGTTATTTAGCGTCTGAATGAAATGAAGGTGATAATGCCGGTGAAATGAGTCTGGGGTCCAGCACCGAAAGTTACCCAGCATTTGCTCGTATTGGGTTGAGGGAGAACCCCGGAAAAAACCTAAACCAGGTAACTTGCCCCGACCGGGATTCGAACCCGGGCCACCTGGTTTCGCAGCCAGACGCGCTGATCGTTACTCCACAGGTGTGGACCGTAATATACGTAACAGTTATAAACACAAGTAATAGACTGTCTGCAAAACTTTACTGTAGGTAATGTCGTAAATTGGATTTTACTTCCTAGACTAAAATATAAAATATATTGAATTAAGAAATGTCAGAAGGAAGTGAAATTGGGAGAGGAGTACCTTACGGTTGTCCTTTATCACCTACTCTGTTCAACATCTACTTAAAGGAATTAGTAAATAACAGTTTTCAGAACATGGGAGGAGTGATAGTAGGAGGAAGAAGAATAAAGCGCATAAGATTTGCCGATGATTTGGCATTGTTAGCAGAAGAGGAGATGATGCTAAGGGATATTATGCTACTGGAGCTAAATGACAGCTGTGAGTAGTATGGGATGAAGATAAATGCAAATAAGACGAATACCATGGTCACAGGAGGAAAAATAAAGAAGGTTAACTTAGGAATTCGAAACGAGGCAGTAGAGCAAGCTGACAGCTTCAGATACTTGGAGTGTACTATAAGCAGTGACATGAGCTGCTGCCAGGAAGTCAAAAGCAGGATAGCAAAGGCCAAGGAAGCTTTTAATAGAAAAAGGAGCATCTTCTGCGGACCTCTGTAAAAAGAACTATGGAAGATATTAGTGAAGTGCTTTGTATGGAGTGTGGAATTGTATGGAGCAGAAACATGGACATTGTGACGAAGCGAAGTGAAGCGAATAGAAGCGTTTGAAATGTGGCTATGGAGAAGAATGGAATGTGCGAAGTGGACAGATAGAATAAGAAATGAAGCTGTGTTGGAAAGAGTGGGTAAAGAAAGAATGATGCTGAAACTGATCAGGAAGAGGAAAAGGAATTTGTTGGGTTACTGGCTGAGAAGAAACTGCTATTGAAGAATGCATTGGAAGTAATGTTTTTTATAATTATTTTTAGTTGGTTATTTAACGACCTGTATAAACTACTAGGTTATTTAGCGTCGATGATAGCGAGATGGTATTTGGCGAGATGAGGCCGAGAATTCGCCATAGATGACCTAGCATTCACCTTTCGGTTGGGGAAAACCTCGGAAAAAACCCAACCAGGTAATCAGCCCAAGCGGGGATCGAACCGGCGCCCGATCGCAACTTCAGATCGGCAGGCAAGCGCCTTAACCGACTGAGCCACGCCGGGGAATGAATGGTGAACGGGAGAAGAGTTCGGGGCAGAAGAAGATATTAGATAATAGACGACATTAAGATATACAGATTATATGCGGAGACTAAGAGGAAGACAGAAAGTACATAGGAATGACTGCAGAAAGCTGAGTTTGCAGTGAAATATCTGCCCTTAGGCAGAACACTAAATGAATGAATAAATGTCTTTCTGCCACAAGCAAATCGCAGTATTGTACAGTGTTACTAGCGTCGAACTATCTATCCTGAAAATATAGACCTACTCTGTAGTTGAAAAATTATTATTATTATTATTATTATTATTATTATTATTATTATTATTATTATTATTATTATTATAACATAGGGTAGTATACCTGTCAACTGGGGATGGTGGAAGAATATTCCCCCAATTATGTCACAAAAGTCATATTAACAACGAAAATATGTATGTCCCAGGTGTGATTCGAATATACAACCATGAATCTTACATAGCGTGAAAAATACGCCTCAGCAATTGCACCTAATTTTGACGGTTTGATATACATTACAAAGCGGAAACGCCAGGGATGTGAAGGTTACAGAGAGAGGGAGAGAAAGATACATATAGAGTGGGCTCAAGAGTTATTGCATTGATGGAAGCACATTAAATCCAACATGGATGCCTACCGTAAGTCCGTCGATGTTCAAAGGGAATTTCATTTAATCATATGAACTGGATTTTGTTGGATTATGACACATTGCAGTGACAGGATTATGTGTTAAAACAAAAGTACTTCGCATTATAGAACGAGCTTGGTAGTTATATAATAATAAACTTTAAACGAAACACCCTGTAGTTCGCCGTTAGTGGTTCCAACGAATAAGAGAGATGCAGAATGAATCGGATCACAAAAAAATTGCAGTTTATTTGTGGGTGGGCTGGGGAAGGGCTAACTTTGTACAAAGAACAGTGGATCGATATGTATCGACTCATTTCATCATCACAAGGGATTAACAAAGTTCCATCTTTCCACTTGTTCGAGGCTGGAATTGGTTATGGGATCAAAGCCATTGATTGGAATACATTCATGTATAAGTGCTACCAACGTAACAAAATTGCACCTTCAAAAATATAAAATTGATGATTCCTCTTTTCCATATAAAAGCACTGCCACTACCAAAATAAATGACATTCAAGTTGTGTGTAAGAAATTTAAACTGCAGAAATGAAGTATGCAACAGTGGTGAAGAGGTCCTACACAAAATACGTAAATAAGAGACAAAAATATTCGCAAAAATTTAAACGTAGCCTACTGTATATACTAATACTACTACTACAAATGGCTTTTAAGGAACCCGCAGGTTCATTGCCGCCCTCAAATAAGCCGTCATCGGTCCTTATCCTGTGCAAGATTAATCCAGTTCCTACCACCATAACACACCTCCCTCAAATCCATTTTAATATTATGCTCCCATCTACGTCTCGGCCTCCCCAAAGGTCTTTTTCTCTCCGGTCTCCCGATTAACACTCTATATGCATTTCTGGATTCGCCGATAAGTGCTACATGCCCTGCCCATCTCAGACGTTTGGATTTAATGTTCCTAATTATTGTCAGGTGAAGAATACAATGCGTGCAGTTCTGCATTGTGTAACTTTCTCCAGTCTCCTGTAACTTCAGCCCTCTTAGCCCCAAATATTTTCCTAGGAACCTTATTCTCAAACACCCTTAATCTCTGTTCCTCTCTCAAAGTGAGAGTCCAAGTTTCACAACCATACAGAACAACCGGTAATATAACTGTTTTATAAATTCTATGACAGCAGACTAGATGACAGACTCCTAATTATAAAATATCGATACAGTGTGTAGGGTAAACTTAGATAAGAATTTATGCATGTACAGTTTAAAATTAAATGAAAATATAAATTCGTAAATAGAAGCTCCTACAGCTTGATTCAGGGATTTAAGCCCCTGCAAAAAAGTAAGTAAATAGACTAAGAGCGAGTTACTCATCACTACTGGCGGGCTGGGTCACACAGGTCAGGCTGCACAGTCATAACACCTAACACTTCCTTCTTATCATGTCGCGGTACACTCCGTCTTGAAACACAATATTCTTCCACACGTCACGTTACTATAGCTCGCGCAATAAACGATTACCGAAAACCAATGGTGGCGTTGCTGTCTGTTTTGACGTGTGCATGTAGGCACGCCGAGGGGGGAGAGGTACAAGCCGATGGAAGTACTGTCTCTTCCAAGGAGATGAACAAATTGAGGACATCGCTGTGGAAATAAAGAACGTAGCAAGAGAAAAAGTCGAAGCTAATTAAACGCGCAACATATGTTTACGAATGAAATAATAATACCGTGCGATACATGACACGTATTCACATGCAATGGAACAAACTAAAGTCGTAATGTAACTATCACAACGCAAGACTGATTCTATCGATGTCATTTCTCTTCCGACTATACTCTTGAATATCATTCAAGTTATCTCTTGACCTTTCCTCTCGCCCGCTCTTCCTTATCGCAGTGTTTGTTTCGCATTCCTTCCGTACTTGCAAGACCTATAAACACGTCTGTTGACTACACAATGTCATGATGACTTATATTTTCTTGGTATGAGTGTCCCTCAGCTACGAGCAAAACATTATTTTCATTCTTCCTCTTCCCCTCCTATGCATATTTGTAATTAAATTTATTTCTTATGACGCAACACACAGCTCGCTCACTAGCCAAACAACCAAGGACAGGGGCCATTAACGCTGAACCGAGTTTTGTTTAATGTATATTGGAGAATTTACTCTGGAAGTCGTATGAAGAGATTAACAGTTTCAGACTTCAATGTGAGCCTAGATAGATAATGATTGTGATTCAGAATGTACGTTAGTAACACTTGATCTATAAACATACAGAAAAAGAAACTAAGAAAAAATAGAGCGTAGTCGTGCATAAGAAATTCCTTCACATATAAACCTCAGCCCTCACGGAATCAACTCAAGTCTTTCTTAGGGAATTTAGCGTATGGCAGCCGGTCATTCTTTTTTCTAAGACTATACATAATGACGATGACTGTACAGTTAAATCCTGCATAATAGCGCTTGGTAACATATCCAAGGAATTGGTTTCCGTTATCTTGTCTTCCTAGATGATGGATCCGACACTTACTAAGAAGAATTAGTCATCATTTTTATTATAATACTAGAAATTCTTTAAGGTACGAGACTGAAAATCTCTTCCATTCCCCATTCTGAAAACTAATAGTAGTAGTAGTAGTAGTAGTAGTAGTAGTAGTAGTAGTAGTAGTAGTAGTAGTAGTAGTAATAATAATAATAATAATAATAATAATAATAATAATAATAATAATAATAATAATAGCAAACACAAATGAGGTTTCAAATAAATATTAGTGCTTCATTCAATAGTCTTTTAGACGCCTGCAGTGAGTAGACAGATCTTCAGCCTAACACGCAGACGGTTCGGGTTCGAATCCCGGTAAGGCTTAAGATTTTTCATTGAAAAGTCATTACTGACACTTGTGGCGGACAAGGTCGCAGTTGGGGTTTTTCTCGGAATTCTCCCGTTTCCCCATATTATGCACCTACATCATTCCGTCAACATTTCTCCATTTCATCATCGTTCTATAGCATTCCCCGAACGCCAGCTTGTGAAACGTGGAGGGGGCTGGCGTAGGAACAAGTGGGATTATCTGCTCGAAACCTAGGTACGCAGCGAACCTTAGTGTAGTCAGCCGGTGTGGGTTTGGAACTGCGCATAGCTTGAGGGATAGCGCAATAGATCGTGAAAGGTCGCAGTACTGGGTCATAGTGCCCCTCTCTCGAAAATTCCGTTCCATACCCTTTTACTTACTTGATATTAAGATAAGCCCCTTTCCGTACAAAATCTTGTCATCATCGAATTAAAGTTAGTAAGCTTACTACATGTAGTTATTCTCGCAATCAAAAGTCCTTCAAATTGATGAAATCTCGTTATTTCTCCTGGCTTCTGTATTTGAAATTAAAAGGGAGCTAAATATATTTATTGGAAAGAAGGTTTGAAATTTTTTTTGACATAGTGGAGGCCGTGGTACGTTCACATTAAATAAATATACCACCACCACCACCACCACCACCACCACCAACAACAACAACAACAATCGCCGCCATAGGCCTAATCATTCGACCTTAATTTAGAAACATAAAATTCATATTAGAATAACTTACTAAATTTAACTTTCATGATGTAGCCTAAGAGAATAATTTCTTATGATTGCTCTGAAACCTTGGACAAACAGATTTTTGAAATTGTTAAATTGAAAAAAAAAAAAAAATCACCCATGTTTTTAAACAAGTCCGACTTCTTGGCTATGTGGATAGCGTACACTCTTCATAACCAAGCGGTCAATGGTTCGACTCCCATTGTGGACAATGGGAGAAATTTATGTTTGCCAAAATATAATACTCTTCCCTATACTCCTTTGAATTAATAGTCGGTAATAAGAAAGGAGAAATAAATAAAGAAGGAACAAAGAATTTACAAGCAATAAACGCCACTGAGACGTACAGTAGTCATGGAGGTACAACTCCCATACTTTATGGATCCAGACATTAGAATTAGATAATATAGTTAGCACCATGTTATGACTTCTTTTTCTCCCGAAGAATGATCTATGCTTAATGCTATATGTGGCTAGTTGGACCCCGTAGTCCTTTTGGAAATTATGTTTCTAATCAGCGATTGAACCTAACTGGGCATTACTAGAATTTATATGCTATCTGTAGCTCATTTGATATAGCAGCTGGCTACGGACTGGAAGATCCCGGGTGCAAATACAGAGTGCTGAAGAGACATTCTCATTGTCAAAATCTCCGGCACTGCCTCGGGGTATATTCAACTTTCTATCAAATTGAGTATAAATTCCTTCCCGCACAGTCTGTGTTAGGCCCATTACACACTTGAAGAGATCTCGCTAGCGAGAAATGTGTTGCTGATTGATAACATGGATTCAAATGGACGTCCACACACTGGAAGAGATTCTCGTTCGAGGTAAAAACCTCGCGCGAGTTTCTCGCTGGAATCGGTAGCTCAGCGAATTTTCTTGACACATTTATCAAAGATGTTTGACATTTATATTCTTTATGACGATAGAATGTAAAAACGATATCACAAGCGGCGATGAATTGTATTGTTTTTTATTGAAAATGAGGAAAGATGACTGATAATTGCAGTCAGAAACTTATCGAACTTGTACGAGGTCACTCGTAGGCCTATTTATATTATACACGGAATGAAAACTATAAAAACACGAAACTTAAAGAAGAAATCTGGGGACAAATATCAGATGATCTGAAAATAAATAGGGCTATATTTTATTTTGATAAGATTTAATAGTATTAATTACAGCATTTGAAATAATGTATCTATATGTCTTAACAGTTTACATAATTTTAAACAGAACATAGCAAAGAATCCTCTATCATATCATGAATGGCAAAAAACTGTAGTCTATTCAACCTGAAATATCGCCTTCATCATCAAAATCGAAATCAGTGACCGAAACTCGCCCTTATCTTCGTGAGATACAATGTGATTTCCAGATATTTCTGGCTTTAATTTTTGGCCTACTGTTTCTTTTCATTAACAAAATATGTTCATATAACTCCATTTCCTCATCATCTGAAGATTCAGATTCAACATAGTATCGTTCGTACATAATTTTTAAAGTACGACAATACACTTACAGGTTATATATTTAAGTACGACCTGTAATATTTCCCCCAACGAATGATTACTATAATCAGAAAAATACTCTCTGCATGAAGGCAGTGCATAGCTGAACATAGTGTGGTGTGAACAGCAAGAATAATTGTGTGGAGGAAGGCTCTTCGCCTCAGGGTTGCCATACGTACGACTATAGTCGTACGCTTACGACTATTTTGAATAATTGTACGAGGTACGACCGAACTCTAAATCGTACGCAATTTTGTACGACTATTTTACTGAAGGGACAAAATTATTTTGGAACTGACAATGTCGGACTATAATTAAAAAAAAAAAAAGTTAATTTGCCCCTTTTCTAGACAACTTTTCTTCATTCCGTATGTCATTGTGTAATATCCCTGATCACACATAAATATGCTTTAAAGAGATAAAAGATGCTTTGAAAATCAATATGGTGACTACACTTGCAAAGTAAATCATAAATTCGTCATCTTGAGCTCCAGGTTTCATGTACGGTGCGGTTATGTCAAAGTAACAAGAGTTCAGAGATCTGCTAACTTCATTGTATGTTTAGCAATGGAAGTATTTTATATCAATTAAATAGTACCTCACTAGGATTAAGAAGTCTAAACACGCCGACATTTTGGCGGTGTTGGATTTGAGTCGATTGCAGGTGGATTAATTTGATATAATCATCAGCTGCCGCATTGATTGATATTAAATGTCTGCCGTCGCGCTGGCCAAAGATAAAGTTTCTGCTGGCTTTCAATATAATCATGTTGTTTCCGACCAAGCGTCATCATGCGTGCATTACTGAAAATGACAGTGTTCATGAAGAAATGGTAATTTGAATGCTAAATGTCATTGTGGATATCAACTGTAAGTACTATAATTCTTGATTGCCTGAAGAAATGGATGCTGGAATAGGAAAGACTGGAGAATGCTGGGTTTGCAGTGAAAGATCTGCCCTTGGACAGAACACTATGAATGAATGAATATAAATTTATAGGCCTATTAAACCATTTTTTTGGGTGTTATGTGAAATATATATGTGCGCATTACGGTATCTATAAAACAGTAAAATGATGAATGTACGACGATTTTATGTTAAAGTACGACATTTTCCATAAGTTAGTACGACGATTGCGTTTCATTTATCTGGCAACCCTGCTTCGCCTCTTCCTCACAACACATTTCTCGCTGGCGAGATATTTTCAAGTGTGTGTAAAGGGCCTTACTGACATCAGATATTCTACTCAATCTCCATGTTTCCTTACGCCTTCGTGGAGTTAAAAAGAAATAGGCCCTACCTTTACCATTAATTAATCAAAGATGTAGAGTTAGTCTGGTGATTCCAAACTACAGATCGCCATAATCTCAGCAACATACTGTATGTTAGTGGTTCCCTCTACATAGCAACCTCATTTATGTAGGCTTTGCAGAAAGTAACTCGTGACGGAGCACAGTTTATCTGCAATTTATGTCTATTTTAGTCCGTACGGTCACTCATTACGTCACGATGGCAGAGTGTAATTACAAATTACATCTTATGTTCCTTCATAATTGTTCCTGATAAGAGAACATCATCACAGAACAAAGGCTATTCCAATTTATTTCTGTACTAAATGATCAACCAGATTATATTCCGGACACCACTACGCAGTTTTACTGTTATTTCATTCCCTAGCAACAAAGAACAATTCATCAGAGATCATATTCTAGTACTAAAGAACAAATCAGATGCTAAAAGCGCATTTATAAACGTAACTTAGTAACAATCGCTCCTCTTTTGTTTCTAGTCGTTATGGCAGCATTAAGCAGCGCTTTGTTGCTATGAATAACAATTGACGAACGCGTCCGGTAGTGACGTTGTCCTGGTAACATAACATCGCTACTACATTCGAAGCATCCTGTAGAAGAACGAATAGGAAGTCGTAATGCAAATGAAATCGCCCCCCAACCCTACCACCCATCCCTGTATGTAACCCTCTTATTGCGTTTTGCCACCCCCTTTTCCCGTGCCGAATTTGCATTCCGTTAACGGTTAGCATCTGATGGTATTTCGGAAGCATCATCACCACCATTCCCTCCCTAGGCATTGAGGGTCTCATGTTGTCTTTTATTAAAAAAGAGGGATGCGGCAGCGGGGGGTAGAGGGTGAAAACATTAACTGTGAGGTCAGAATGACAGATTTTATCATTCGAGAGGTTTTAAGTCTAGGAAATGCTTTGGAGATGGGACAGCATAACTCTGTAATCTAATTTCAAGATGAAATACAACAGAAGAAAACTTTTCAACCCCCTTCCTACCCCTCCCTAGCACAATAATGAGCAGTAACTTTGAACGAGCAAATAAAAAAATATATATCCTAGCGGAACTAAATTAATAAAACCAATTCCAAAGTTCCTCAACCGTTTGTTACAACAACTTTTTATAAATGCTCTGTGAATTTTAAAAGGTGTTCTCTTCTGTGTTTTCATTGTTCTCTCTGTACTGATTCCACGGGGGTATAAGAATAGTCATGCGACAAAAGGGGGAGAAATTACCCTTTCTAACATTACGTATGGGTAACTGGGGTCCTTAATACATTTAGATGTAGGAATTCTCTATATGAGAGGAAGGAGATTTGATTCTCCAGGGTGGCATATAAAATTATATTCAAGGCTCCAGAAACAGATGACGGTTCATCAGGGATATAAGTTTTATTATCCGTTTCCATAGCAACAGGGCTTGCCTTATGATCGAGTAAGGTGTTCACTGAACTGCCGTAATTATATTCTGAACTCTCGTACAGCTTTTCTTTATTTCAATTGTCAATTCCTCAGTGCATAATGGTTTTTCTTTTAAAATATTGTCTGAAATTTCTCCCTAGACAGCACGAAATTTTGATATGCAATTATACGCAATATTACTAAGACAGACAGACAGACAGACAGACAGACAGACAGAGAGACAGACAGACAGACAGACAGATAGATAGATAGATAGATAGATAGATAGATAGATAGATAGATAGATAGATAGATAGATAGATAGATAGATAGATAGATAGATAGATAGATAGATAGATAGATAGATAGATAGATAGATAGATAGATAGATAGATAGATAGATAGATAGATAGATAGATAGATAGATAGATAGATAGATAGATAGATAGATAGATAGATAGATAGATAGATAGATAGATAGATAGATAGATAGATAGATAAATATTTAATGCTGGAGACATTTAAAAAATGTATAGCAACATCAAAAACAAAATATACTACCAATTCATGTAAGTGACGTTAAGTAAAGATTAATTTTAGCTTAGTAAAGACAATTCGTTTTGGTTGTCTATAGTTATGTTTCCCAGATTTCCGAAAATGTAATAACCAGTTTAATTTAAAATAGAAGCAGAAAGGAAAACCCGTGCAACGCGGGGTGCTTTCAGCTAGTATGCTATAATTTTAATAGAACAATAGAAAAAAATAGGAAAATTAAAATTGTACAATACTATAATATTGTACAACATATAAAATATGGACATCGCGATAGTTGTTTTCTTTACAGTCCGACAAGGTTTAATAAACTAGTGAGAGAAATGAAGTTTTACTAATTTCGCTGATATTATCAGGTTCATTTGACTCAAACCCTAGACAGCATAGAATTGATAAAGCGTCGTAAAATAACCAATAAAAATATATCCATCCGTCTGTGGTGTAACGTCCCATAAAGGACCAAGGCCGATCAGCCGACAGCTGGCCTCACGTCAACAAGCTTCAACAGAGGTGGACGGTCATAGATATTGACCAGATAGCTTTCTTAAATAACCAACTAATTATGTAGACTATTTCGTTTATATGATGTCATTCCATTTTTGACCAATGAAGTGTAATGAAATTTTGAATTCCAACCAATCACAGTCACACTTTGCGATAATTTTTACAGCTAGATTTATCGCTATCAATTTATCGCATGGTCGTTCTTTTGTTTAGTCATTGTCGCCGACTGTTTCCCCGTGAATTGATGATCATGAATACATTAAGATGTAACTACACGGTTAAACTTTTCTTTCAACTTTAAAGCAATGAATGCAAGACTGATATTTAATATTAATTAATATATTTACGCAGTGAAGACGACGTTCAAAACGGCGCAATCTTCATGCATCTTAATTTAACGTACCTTTTAAACTTGATTCTTTCAATATTCTTCCCAGATTGCACGCATGCGCGATTGGAATATTGAACTGTGTAAATGCAGCTTTAGTTCCGTTACACACTACAGCGAGAATGCGTTTGTCGAGCTATAAAAAATGCTTTCGTGTATCACTGATTGTAACGGTCGAAATAAGACACAGCTGACATTGGTCCTGCTTCCACAGGTAACATAACCTATAAGTAGCCTATAAAATTTGTATTTTGTGAATGAAATGAAACAATTAATAGAAAGTCAGATGTTCAAATTTATGTAACATCATCGCATATCAAACCCAATGGCCTTGCATAGTAATAATAAGGTCTTTTCATCAAACTGCCTTCCGTATGGCGTAATAAAATTCGTGTTTTAATTAGGCCTATCTATACAGAGATGGCTTCACTGTGTAGCAACATGCCTCGCTGTGAATACATAACCATTGGTATATAGCTGTCCCCACTGTTACTGTTAAATTAAATTATGATTTCAGCAGATAATGAAAATGTATTTATGTTATAATAATAAGAGAAAAGTTCAGTACATGTAATTAACAGTGTTAAACCTGTATTTCGCAATTGGCATTACTGAATAATAACATCGAATTTCTTTATTGCAGTAATCGATATTCATCTACGAGTATTTCAACTTCATAATGTCTGAATAGGTTAAGTATTCGTTAATAAACAATTATTAACATTTTGTGATCGAATTTTAGGGATTATTTACATTTTTATTTTATTCACGAAATAGTCCTAATAAATGACACTCGAGGTCTGAGATTTCCCAGATAAATTTATCGGCAAATCTCAGACCTCTCGTGACATTACTACAGATAATATTTTGATTCATGGTCCTCAGACACAAAGGCTCAAGAGGGAAGGAAACTTTATTTAGAAAAAAATAGTGTAAGACTGTAGCTATTTCAGTTGTGTGAGTAGGTACTTGAGTAAACTGACTTCTCTTGTATTTTCAAGTCTGAGAGCAAATTATTTCAGGATGCTTAATAATGTTTTGATCTCAAGACATTTGGTTCAGTTCACATTTCTTCTTAGTATTTCCTTTCGACAATGCGGCATACCGCAAATTTCGAAACAAAAAACTCGACAATATTTGAATGTTGTATATTTTTTTACACATATTCTTAAAGCATTAATTTGTAGCTGATTTGTACCGTCGCTGGGGGTGGAAAGTGTTTTTCCATCCACTACATTCGTCCACACCTGTGGAGTAAAGGTTAGCGCGTCTGGCCGCAAAACCAGGTGGCCCGGGTTCCATTTCCGGTTGAGGTTTTTTCCGAGGTTTTCCCTCAACCCAATATGAGCAAATGCTGGGTAACTTTCGGTGCTGGACCCCGGACTCATTTCACCGGCATTATCACCTTCATCCCATTCAGACGCTAAATAACCTAAGATGTTGATAAAGCGTCGTAAAATAACCTATTAAAATAAAAATCCACCACATTCACCGGAATTAAGTCCCTGTGATTATGACTTAATCCCAAAGATGAAGGATCCACTTCGTGACGTTCGATTCCGGACTGTTCCCGATATTCTGCAGGCAGTAGGGTGGTCCATCAAAACATCAATAGAACGGGCGCTGCTACAGGGATACTACGACTTCCACATCACTGGCAATGAGTTGTAGACAATGCTGGTTACTACACTGAACGACTGTAGAAGTTTCACAGATGTATCACTTGTATATTCGTAATAAATAAATAGTTGCCATTATTAAAGTTACAACCTGTGTATACTATACCATACTTCATACATGATTATGATGTAAGATGTATGTGCAGAGACCCGAAGTATAGTATAATATACCTGCATTTGTGCCCTAACTGTAAGTTATAGAATTCTTTCAGCATTTTTCATAATTTAAATTACTTTTATTTAAGTGTACATTTTTATTATTAAATATAACTTTAAAAATAAAACAACAAATGTCTGAGGACTCATGATATTAGTAGAGAAATAGTAAAATACTGTCAGAGATATGGAAGTACTCAGTAATTTTTTTTTATTTTAGTAGGTTATTTTACGTCGCTTTATCAACATCGTAGGTTATTTAGCCTCTGAATGAAATGAAGGTGAGTAGCAGTAGTTTATTGACATTTCTGGCTTTGAGCCAGAGGCCGTTTTAGGGTCTTATAAGCGCAGGACGTACTCTCCAATCATTGTACATAAATAACAATAAAAATATATTTACACATATGAGACTATTTCTGGCATAAGTGCCAGTAGGTGTGTGAGTGCAGTGAGTGATTCCCTTTATTTTGGTGTAGGCCTAATTTGTTAATTTGCGATATTTGTAGGGGACTAGTTAGTAGGAATATAATATACATAGGATACACATAAGGAATAGTGAACGGGAGAAAAGTTCAGGGTAAAATATATCAGTTGATAGACAACGTTAAGATATTATATGGGGAGATTAAGAGGAAAGCAAGAAATTGGAAAGAATGAAAAATGCTGGGTTTGCAGTTAAAGACCTGCTCTTGGACAGAACACTGTGCATCACATAAATACATACATACATACATACATACACACATTAGATAAGGCCGGTGAAATGAGTCCGGGGTCCAGCACCGAAAGTTACCCAGCATTTGTTCGTATTGGATTGAGGAAAAACTCCGGAAAAAACCTGAACCAGGTAATTTTCCCCAACCGGGAATCGAACCCGGACTACCTGGTTTCGCGGCCAGACGCGCCAGGTGTGGACAGTATTCAGTAAAAATTTGTCCCATATGCCGTCTTAAACCACAACGAATTCCAATTGGACTAGTCGGGTCTTGAACTCGAGTCTCCTTCATCAAAGCTCTCGGTCTACCATTTGCTTTATAACAATTTAAAATTTAAATTAGTAACATTCGGACCTTGTAATAAAACACGTGACATTTCAAACCCGAAGCAGTCGTACCTACACTTCTCGACTTCCTGGCTTTTGTGAGTGCGGTGATGAAGTAGGCTACTGTGTTTTATAGCACCAATAAACTGGCGTTGAAGAGCTGAATGGCAGTTAAATGTTAATTGAACACAGTGTACCTGTCCTACGCAGGGCTCGAACCTCTAGGACACGGAGATGCAACGCTGAATTAGTGATGTCTCTTTGCTACATAGGCTGACAGCGCTACCTGCATTTATTATGGTCTCGATATCGCGGCCCTGGTCTCATTTGTTTTGTAGTTCATCAATCCAAACTTTGCTACAAGGTACGTGACATCTGCTCCAAGTAACGTAAACATGAACTGTGCAGCAGAACTGTCAGCGTTGCATCCGACAGACCTTTGCCGTTATTTATGCAGCTATTGTACGATTCATCTAGATATTGCAGAATGCCGAACTTATGTTCTTTGTAACGGTAAAAACTTCCAGTGTGTTGCTTATTTCTTCATTAAGGCTTTTGATCCAGCGGGTCGTTGTTCCTCTTCTAATATTTCCTTTCACCAGGGCTTCTCTACTTACCAAACACACTTATTTTTTCCTCCAGGCGCATTGTCATCGAAATGATTATAATGTTGACCTTCCACGTTGGAGGACAAAGTTTAAATCCAGGCGAAATTTATGATGGCAAAATAAATTATCTGGAGCATTTTTTTTTTTTTCACTAAATGTTTCCAAGACTACTTTGAATCCATTTTCCTTAAATGTAAGTGGTTTACAACAATTAAAATTTTGTGATAAGTTAAATGTAATAATTCATAATACTAACTGTTCAATTCATGATGATTGCAAATATTCTATTCTGACGGAATCTACTCAAGTGAAGTACTTAGGAATTATTATAGACCAACAACAATAAGGTGATTCATGAGGATTTACCGTCCCTTACGGAGCTTATTTCTGAAGACATTCTAAACAAAGAAAATATCATATAAACATTTGTCCTAATCTCAATTTTTTTGGAGTTAGCCTACACTAATTTGAAATTGTTTGTAAAATACATTTATTCTTGAGTTTTAAGGATAAAAGAATATTACAGATAAAGAATGAACTATTCAGCAGTATCATTTCTTTAATTAGCTAACATTCTGAAGCTAAAAATGTGTTGTGAATTCCATAATTGCTTCATAGAGAATTTTTTCGATTTTTAACTACAAAATTACATTTTCTTAAGCATTTATCACAACAATTGTTACAAATCACATCACTTTAGTAAATTATTCAATATTGTACATAAGGATGCATAATTAAACTGTAAAGAATCGAGTTCCTAAAGTCGTACGGTTTGTAAAAAATTTTATGTTAAGTGCGTAAGAATAATGTCATTTTAGTTAAATATTAAAAAAAAACAAAACCTGTACAAAGCAACTGACAATACATTTTTAGCCAATGAAAGAAATGATATTTCTGACTAGTTCATTCTCTATTTGTAATATTCTTTTACCCTTAAAACTAAAGAAAAAAGGTATTTTACGAACATCTTCAAATTAGCGTAACTTTGAAAATATTGAGATTAGGGCAAATGTTTATATGACTTTATTTGCTTAGAATGTCTTCGGAAATAAGCTCCGTAAGTGACGGTAAATCCTAGTGTATCACCCTGTATAACAGAGTTCGTAAAAAAAATATAAAATTGTAATTCTTCGCTCTTACATCCCTACAAATATTCTGCGTTTAGTGTATTTAGGTTTGGTTCAATCTGTCAACCAGTGTGGTATAATCGGATGGGGAGGAACAACAAAATTTACACTTTCTCCGCTCATATTGCTTCAAAAGCGGGCAATTAAAATTTACTTAAACAAGTGAATTGATTATCCAACAAATTTGATTTATTCCGATTATAATGTTTTCAAATTGAACAAATATATAAATAGACATTATTAAAATATTATAATAAAAATCGCCTGAAATATAAAGAAGATCAACAGTTTATCCTACTAGAAAAAATTTGACATGTCCTTTAGCTGAACCTAAATGTTGCTCAACCACTGGAATAAAACATAGGCAAGGTTATACAACTCTAATTTGATAGTAAATACTAGCATAGGTTATTTAATAAGTTCAAGAAAAAATTAAGTAAATTATTTAGTATTCGTGCCACTCTTTCCTTTTTTCTTTTTCTTAATTTCAATTTACTATTTATTCATTCTAACTTATATTGTGTTTTGACTTGATTCTCTACTTCTATCTTCGTAATAATCCCTGTTTTGTAATAATTGTATTGGTTTTGTAATTAATTGAAACTTTGTTATGTTCCATTTAGTACAAAATAGTTATTTATAGGGACCGCCTCCGAACGTGAGTTTGCTCAAACGTGTGTGCACTACATCAGTAATATGCGTCTGTTTGGTATTCTAGAACAAAAAAAAAAATGTGCGCGTGGGATTCCCCGTTTTTAAATGTCAGTATTTCATCAGAACTCTATTTTTGGAGCAAAATTGATTACTTCCAATGAATAGTCATGGAGAACATCAGTGTTTTTATCCTGAAGAGGTATATTTGAATCAATGATGGGCAATCATCTACTGACGAGAAAAAAAAATTATTTCCTCTTGGGTGTCAGTCTAATGTTATTCTGGTAATCATGTTTTCATATCCTCATCACAATACTATTTTAAAGTTTAAGACTTTATCAAGTGTATTTTACGTCGAATCTCTAAGGCTTGGTACACACAGAATCAGACGCGATGCGGCGCGACGCAACATTTTGTCTGTTGGTACTTGGCTCCCATTGATTTCTTATGGTGTGACGCACATAGAATCATACGCGAAAAGACGGTCGCGAGCAGACACGAGGAGACAACATTTGAAGCGTTGGGCCGAATAACGGTCTATGTTGCAATCTGCTAACTGTGCAGAAGGAACAAAAATGTTACATCGTAATTCCGATCAGAAATTTACTATCGGACGAGCAACATGGACTGTTGTTCCAGCAATATGTTTTGTACACTAAGCGAAGTACCTATAAGATTGTATGTTATTGAAAGTCATATTACATATCATAGAAGTTTGTAACTCCACAGAAATATTCCTGGGAATACATACAATAAAGAGTTTTATATAATCAGAATATTATGAAGTATACAAAATCAATAAATAGGTTAAATTATGAACAAAATGTTTATGACATTTATTTTTAAATGCTATATATTAATATGAATTAACACCATGTAATTTATTAAAGTTACACTCAATGTCATATTATGAATAAACATACAATATTGATCAAATAATAACACTATTATTATAAAATAAATGCAGTATTGACATGTAGGGACACCATAAAATTAATGAAAGTTGTAACAATAACAAATGAATAAAGTGAATTAAATATTACGGTTGAGCAATTGATGGGAATGGAATTTGAAATCCTATCCCTGATATTCACTATCCATCTCAACAGATGGCTTATCTGTTAAGTATAAATTTTGTTAATAATGAAGACAATAATCACAATTTTTAAATGTTGACTGTAAGAGGGTAATACGTTTTAAATAGCTCCTTTCTGACCTCAAGAGCAAGCTCTGAGCACATCTCCTTACAAGAATTTCCACAAATCTGTTCTGAAACGAAAGATCTTGATAAAATTACAAGATAAACTATAATGGCAAAGCACAACATAGATCAACTAACACTAGGTAAAGTGTAAATTAAAATACAACTAATAAAATACTAAAATACTAACAGACAGGAACTTATATTATTTGGGGGATCTTTCGCACTAACTTGCGACTTCGCCTTCCTTGTATACTCACGACCACTGTCTCTCAGCGACTTCCGTGACACATCTTTCCACTTATTAATATTAATTTGTTTGGATCTTTTTTTTAGATTTGTTTAACCGGTCAATATCTACCGCAGAAATCGTCACTGACTTGCAGTCGTCCATTTTACGTAATAGATCAATCAAAACCGATACACAGAGTTCAAGTACCCAGTATTCGCAAAGAGAACAAATTCTCGTGCAATAACTCCTGATACGATGTAAACAAGTGGATACGCTAGATGTGACTAGTGACATAGACCGTTGTTCCAACCAAGAAATTCATAATTGTAACTCGCGTAGAAGCGCCTCTGATACATATATTGAAAAATAATTTTTGTTACAGCTGTGTTAGACTATATAGAGCATTATTCCATTAAAAATTTGATTTTGAAAAATTGTAACACAGACCGTTATTTGGCCCAACGCTTCGTCTAATGACTGCTTAAACTTGATCGCGAGTAGACGGTCTGATGTCCGAAGCGTACTGCGTATGCATTGACACAATATAGTCCAAGACTGCAAGCTCTCACTGTTTACAGATACTAATGTTATGTAGTACATATTATTCAAAATTGAGTTCGATGCGGATAATAGTTGTTTTAGAACAGAAAAAAAACCATTCTGTACAATTCCACTTTGAAACAGTATTACAACAATAATGTGATTTCTAAAATGTGGGAGGAAATTGCAAATAAGATGAAAGCATCACATGAGTAATAACTGATAATACTCGTACTTTGTAGTAGGCCTAGATCTACTTCTCTGCTATATACTATCACACATTATTGATTTAATTTAGTTTGTAATCCAATCCAGCATCGGAATTGGAATCTGGTGTGGCTTCGTGGATAGAGCGTCAGCACGTAAGAGCTGAAAACCCGGGTTCGAATTCCGGTGGCGGAGGGAATTTTTTCTCCGCTCCACGGATCCTTCATCATAGTTATCCAAGAGCTTGGTTGGAGGTGGTTCCAAGTCCCTCATATTCTGCCGAACTCGAGCCCTCAGATTCCCATCTTCTCCTTTCTCTATCTAACAATCTTCAAGGGAATTTCTTTGATAACGAAGATGCTTTACGAGCTTGGCTTGACTTCTTTAACTCCAAACCAGCAGATTTCTTCAGTCGCGGAATAGAAGAGAGAGAGAAATAAATCGTCCGGCCTTAAATAAGGATGACCACGAGGCTCCGGAAATTAATAGCAAATAAATGTAATTTATTAAATATGAATATTGCTATAAAATAAAATGTAATAATTAAGCACCACTGATTATCAATTATAAAATAAAATCTTAGAAGACGACCTTAAAATTATACTTATAAATAAAGGATTTTATTTAAAATTAGCATATCCTTAATTAAGACCTTCTGAGTGGTATAAATGAAATTGTATAATCTACAGGGAATCTTTAAGAAATTGCGAGATGATTTTTTGAATTTCAAAAGATGGTATTGATAACTGTTTAAAAAAAATGTAAATTTTGGTAAAGAACCTGTCACTGACCAATTGAAGAGAGGGATGTTATACTTGGCATTAAGGTGGGGAATACAAGGCTCATAAATGGCCCACTTTTCATGATCAACATGGTGAGCTTGGTTTAGATCTCTCTCCATGCGTATAGTTGGATCTATGACAATAGCCTTTTGTTGTTGCCTGTTTATTGCTAGGCCTATTATATCCGCTCTTCTGTGGAAGTCATCTTCAGCAATACAGTGGACCACTTCATGAACTTCCCAACCCTTGTTCCGAAGAAGACAGGCGATAGCTCCACGGAATCTATGATACCTGTTGTTACGCAATAACTCTTCTTTCCGACAAAAGCCCAACACGTGGCCAGATAGATAATGTAGTCGAATATATTACTAATTAATATCTATCTTCTATTCATCTCAAATAAAACGTTTTGTCACAGCAAAAAGTCGCTGGGTCATTCCATACATAATTTTAAGAATATGCTAGTGATGTCATGAATTTTTTTGGGCTTTTGATATAATAACTTTATTATGAAAATAAATTGAACTGCCAACTATGACCGCCATATCATTAATATTTTAGTCATACAGATGACTGAAAAATGGGTGGCAGTTACATGTTATCCATCATTTAAAATATTCTAGACACCCTATATGAAGTGTCATCGAAACTAAACAGACGCCATTGTACACCTGAATAACCATATTTTAATACCTTAAAGACTAATCCGAATAATATTAAGGCATGCTCATAAAACATCTCATTAAAAAAAAGAAATAGTTTTATATTCAAATGCAACAAATTTAAATTCATGCGAATTTCATTCGTATTAAAGAAAATCTTATTTCTAATTCATCTCCCAAGTTTTATGACTTTATCTAAAAACATCTGTGAATAATTAAATTAATAAAATTAATAATTTTTGTTCCGACGGTTGAAAATCGCTTGCTATGTGTGGCGGTCGCAGCGTTAGCGAGACTTCATAACGATGAGTAATCTCAAACGACCGTCTCCCTGACCTTGATTGCACAATATTCTGTACGACGGGAGAGCCTACTTGCAGAGCTCTTTTGTTCCGGTGAGCTATTTTTATTAAAAACATACATGATATTTAAGTCTGCCGTAGACGCACGCAATGCCTCTACGGCTTGGTCCGAAGGGTTGTGGGTTCGAGTCCCGCCTCGGGCATGGGTTTGTGTTAGTTTAGGAAAAGGAAACAGAAAAAAAAGAAACCTGCAAAACATCAATATTTAGGAAAATGGCGTCTGGCCGGTAAAGAAAAAAATGAGTTAAATTGACAGTAAAAAAGTCAACATTCTGAAATTTTCTCAGTGGAATCAATATACCCTAAAGAAATAAACACATGTTTTTTTGTCTGTAAAAATGAATTGTATTTTGTGATCTATATTTTTTTTTTTTTTTTTTTTTTTTTTTCATTTTAAGGACATTTATAAACAAGGCTCTCCTTTTTCGAATTGCATTGAAATCACTTTTCCATCTTCCTTTACATAGTAAGAAAACTTCAATGAATGAAAACAGTGTTCTTTGTTAAACCAATATTTTAAATTCTGATTTCTGCCAAACTATGAAAGATATAAATATAGTGTTGCTTGAAATTCATATTTAGAACATACAAAATAACCTACTACAATATTTTTAACTTTTGAGACATTATGGTTCAAAAACATACTTTTTCGCATGGAATGACCCCGCTACGAATTTTTGCATTAACCCAATAGGCCTATAAATTTTTCACTTGTTAAAGAATGTAACATGCAACATAAATTTTGCATATAAATCCGGAGTCGATATCTCGGAGCTTCGACGGGCACACTGTACCTACTTCCGCCTATACAGCACTCTGTGGTTTTCTAAATGTTAATTGTGATCGAGAATGGAGGGAGGGAGGAATTCACACGCGTCACGTGGTGTCAGCGTATTAACAAGGCCTCGCCTCTAATCTCTTCTATATGAATATTTAGTCGATCCCTTCCCAACCCTACAGGGACCCCAATGAGTGAGCGAGGGTGCCGGATATGACAAGTTACACGAATTGACATCGTGGATTCTAATTGTATAGTACGAGGCTCGCGTTGTAGCACTCGCGTTACTGAGTTTTTAAATCGGAATGCCATAACATTTTTATTTATTTCATATTTTCAGAATTACAAAACGTGGTACACTGGCTCGCAAAACTTTTGTCCGATATACTGTACAGTTTTTCTCGTTCTTAGACTAGACGACATTTCGAAAGGCGGTCATCTGCTACATGCGCCGTAGCATTTCTGGTATGTGACGTCACAAACTTGTACATTAGAACCAATCAGAATCAGTCTATAACAAGTACTTCCAGAGTTCGTTTGTTCACGTGTGAGTGTTTCAATACTAACTAAGTGAAACTAACATTTACTGTGTATGTGTAAGATAAATAAATGGAAGAAGAGATTGTAAAAAGACAAGTATTGCTCAGGCAGGTGCGGAAAACAGTGTTTAAGGTGTATAATTATTTTAAAAACGTTGGCGAGCAGAACGCTGTCGGCCATCTTGATGCTGACTGCAACGTTGCCAACGCGCAAGAAACGACTTCACAAGCATGTGTTGTGGGATTGAGAAACGTGCAAAGAATATTGTTAGTGAAGGAAAGAGGGTTTGTTTGGTTTCATGCTTACAGTAATCAACGGCTAAGGTCATTATTGTCTTTTGATAATTTAAATTCTCTCCTGCGCTATTTGTATTGCACGTGCGCGTGAAGTACGATGTGGCAATGTTGTACGCTGCCTTGCTCTCTCTGTCTCTCTCGACGCAAACGCTAGCAGATTACCGCCTTCCGAATTGCCTTCGACTCTAGTTGGTATTTGTACTCACTCTAGGACAGTTGCGTAGGCTGCAGGTAGTTTCCCCGCAAACCACCCCTCCACATAACAGAAAGGTTGAACCAAGCTGCTTAGTAAACTTAAATAGAATACGTTTACTTAGTGGTCTAATGATATAGTAAAATTTAATAAACACGGCATTTTGTAGCTTCTCCTCACGCCACGGTTCTTTGCGTTATAATGCGCCTATAGCTTATTTTTCTTTGATTGTTGTAATGGTAATAACTAGGGCATTGAAAAGAGAGCAGTCAAAGCTAGTGTTGGTACCGAGTATAGCTGCGGCAGTGGAATGGGGTGAATTTCTCCTACAACTTGACGTAAGCAGCGTAAAGTCTGTACCGCTGGGATGAATTTCCCGTACAACTTGACGCAAGTAGCGTACAGTCTGTACCGCTGCGGTGAATTTCCCGTACAACTTGACGCAAGCAGCGTACAGACTGTACCGCTGGGATGAATTTCCCCTACAACTTGACGTACGCAGCGTACAGTCTGTACCGCTGGGATGAATTTCCCGTACAACTTGACGTAAGCAGCGTACAGTCTGTGCCGTTGCTTACGTCAAGTTGTAGGGGGAAATTCACCCCATTCCATCCGCCGCATCTATACTCGATACCATCACTAGCTTTAACTGCTCCCTTTTCATAGCCCTAGTAATAACTCTACGTTAATAAAATTACATTGATTAAAGGTGGCACTGACAATCAATACATTAATATTCTAAAAAAAAATCGGGTAAATAATTTTATTAAGACAATTTTTTATGGATATATGTATAATTTAAAACTTTATTGTCAATTATATCCCGTAGGATACAGCAGCTTAATTTATATTTTGCACACATAAAAGAGGTTTAAACATTACTCTTATATAGCAATGCAACGAAAATGTGGATGTAACGAATTAAGAAATAAGCAAAGCATACAGAAATAGCAAATGTCTGTGCTTTCAACACAAAACATGATATTGGAACCATATCTGATTCAAGAAAGATGTGTAGATGGAGGAATTGTTCTGTTGAAAAAATATAATTATAACAGGTTGCAACATGCGCACGCTAAGTATCATATGTATTTTCCAGTATGTGGATATATTGCTGGGAAGTCAAATTCTCTTCAATTTTACACAGAGTTCCTCCTCATAGCCTGGAAATCCATCCCCAAACAGCGACAGAAATACGTCCACTGCATTGTGTCGATGTTACATATTCTGGCTGGAACCTTGTGGATCCAATAGGACGAAATAACTGAATAGACCAGTGTCTGGTGTTTGAGAAAATATTTTAATCTGAAAATATTACATTTTTCCATGGATATTCGTAATATTCTTGTTAAAACGCGATGATATCTGTTCTATGTTTATGATCCAACATGGTATTTATACATGCAGGGAAGATGAAACATTTTCATGGAATATTATATAATACTCAAGAGAAATAAACATGTTTTAAGCATTTCGGTGAAAAATAGACACAATGTTTTATTTCTGTCGGTTACATATAACGTTACTGCTCAAAAAGGTTGTCTTTGGTTCGATTAGCTAGGTACAGTATATACCTGCAACTCAGAGTTCAAATACGTCCCATCCCAAGACGACATGTGGAATGGGGTATGTAGACATATTGCCAACATAATATCTCACAAAGTTCACTTCCATATTATTTCATAGAACAAAAGTTTTGCGAGCCAATGTACAAAATATCACAATGTACGTATAAAATAAAACATATTCAGACTTTCTGTGGCACAAGAAACAAACAATAGCTCTAAGGTCTTCTACGCCGTTATTTCTTCTTCTCCTTTTCTCCTTTCCCACTCCTTATTCTTCGTGAAATTCAGTCGCTGCAGCTCCTCTTTGGTCTACTAAGCAATCCTTCTCTTCTTGGTATGTTATCTCTTACTGCATGGGCGATTCTCTCATCAGTCATATGAGATATGAGGTTATCTCTCTCCTTTGGGCTCTGGACCCGTTTCTTTAAGCTCTGTATTTGGCGATGTAAAAAGTGAAATGGATATGAAACTAATGAAATTTTTACCAAGAGCTGGCGAAACCAACTTTGCCTTAAGTCTCGAGATGCTAACTACCAGAGACATTTAAAACCTCGTGCAAAGTCATCCCGTCCGTGGCGCTTGAACAGATGAATTTCAACTCTAACTGTCGCGTATGGATACATCTAACCACTGATCATGCTATTGTGAAAAATACCTTTCATTGAACTTTCATTCAGACATTTACATGTTTTAATAATAATAATAATAATAATAATAATAATAATAATAATAATAATAATAATAATAATAATAATAATAATGGAAGTAAACCATTAATTAACGTCGTTTTTTAAGTCGAAGATTATTGGAACTCAAAAAGAAGGCGAAATATCCGTATTGGAGTAACAGGAAAACGGTAATGATAAGAAAAAATTTCGTCTCCACAGCTATTTTTCTAACCGAAAATTATAAAGATACATATTACGTAGAATCCAAACTGATCTCATTTCAAGAAAAGTGTCGACTTGAACTATCATAGAGTCGTTAATGACATTTGTTTATAAAGTCTAAAAGTAAATCCATGGCGCTACAGCCCATGAAGGGCCAAGACCGACCAGCCGGCTACTGGCCTCACGCCCACATGCCGAAGCAAAGATGGACGATCATCCAATCAGAACGGAGGTATCGTGTGGTTAGCACGATGATCCCCCCAGCCGTTATAGCTGGTTTGCGAAATCTGATTTTCGCTACCTATCGTAGCTCCCCAAGTGCATCACTATGCTGGGTGAGTACACCGGCCCAAATTTCATGAGAAAATTTCTTCCCCCATGAGGACTCGAACCAGCGCGCATTCCGTAGCGCGAGTCCTAGGCAGGATGCATTAGCCCACGACTCCACTACGCGGGACTAAAGTCTAAGAGTATCTACAGTAAATAAAACAGAACAAATAATAATCTAAAATTAGTACAGAACAAAATATGACATTGTGAAAAACGTTGAGTTCTTAAACTGTCCTAACTTCCTTAAATTTATGTTTACTCCAAATAACATATCTATGCAAATAAAACAATAAAATTAACTCTTTGCCAAACTGTTTAATGTTCCTTGCAATGAACAAGTTTATTAATATTGAAGTTCAATTATTTGTTCCTTTTTCAAGCGCTTATATTACGACGCTGTATCTAATGCAAGACTATCATGTTTACTTAGGTATTTTTATATTTTATATTTATTTGTACTAAATTAATTATGCAAAGCATTAAAAATCAAGAACCCCTTATGAGCAAAGCTCTTCTTCGGATGTTGTTCCAATATAATACAGAAATATAAAAATTAATGCACACAAATAATGTATCATAATACGTATAAGTATCACTGATAAGCAGATGTTTAACTTATTTCATTCAAATTAACAAGAAATATAGTAGAAAATTCAGGGTGAATTTTAATTATGGAATTATATGATTTTGGAACTACACTAATACTGTGTTTTAAACCTGCCTTTGTGAAAAATTTTCTGTCTCTTAAGGGTAAATTAGCAATCCGTCTAGTACTGTAGATACATTGGATTCCGCTTAATAAGACCACTTTGGGTCCATGCGTTTTGGTCCAATAAAACTGCGTATTAGGACCAAGCTTAAAGCGACAAATACAGTACACGTCAACATAATAATATATCTAATTCCGGTTACGAGGACCAGCCGTATTATTGGCTCAAAACCCATGGTCACAATGTGGTCCTATTAATTGGAATCCACTGTATAAGAAAATGGTATATAATAGTGCCCTGCAGTGTTCTAACATGAGAGAGCCAACCAAGACATTAAAAACTTAGTCTTGTTTCATATGAAAAACTAATCGCAAGATCTGTGTTAAAATCGTTAAAAGGTTAAAACATGAGTGGAGGACAGAAAATATTTTTATAACAAGGTGGAACAAACACGACAGGTCTCCTCCTGCAGGACAAACGTCAGCGAATATCGAACTTCGCCAAACTCGACAAACTTGAATCGAACATAGCGCTTGTAATATAATCTTTATAATTTTTTGTAATAATACTTCAATTATTTATTTATTTTATTTACTCTGGTGGAATTAAGTCCGTCAGAGCTTCTCTATAATGTGTATTTGCATAATTGTTCAATTTTGAAGACTTAAAATTCAGAAAAGAGTTCACCTGCAATATGCCGCGGGTTTGATTCCCGATGGGATCATGGTCGCACTATGGCTTCTATCAGAAGATAAAGGGGGCGGGCACGTAGGACTGATATCCATACTACCATTAATGCCGATAGTACAAGTGAGAACCTTAACCTCCCACTACTATTTGAACCTTCATGACCTATAATGCGTATGAATAGATTGTTTCTACACCCGCAGTACAACTTACACGAACGTGAGGATGAACTTATATTTTAATTTGTATTTATGTTATTCCTCATTTGTCATTGAATCATTGTTAATCGTAAAGTTTTTTATCTGGACGATACAAGAGACTCGAGAGAAAAAATGTGCATTTCAAAATATGAATGAATGAATGAATGGATATTTATTAACTACAAATGGGTTTTCACCTGGTTGCAGTTACAGATAAGAGAAGGATTAATTCATTCATAGTGTTCTGCCCAAGGTTTTTCACTGCAAACCCAACATTCTCCAGTCTTTCCTATTTTCTCCCTTTTTCTTTGTCTCCTCATATGGGGCGTTCAGAGTACAAGGGAATCAAGTCACAAAAATGAACTTCTCAGAAAATTAGACAAAGCCTTTATGTAAGTATAGTTAATGACCTTTTAAAGTTGAGTGTGATTTTAAACATCTGCACCATTGCAAAGATTGTGAGGACAAAATACTTTTATGCTCTGAAATAGCCCCATCTAAGGTATGTATAGACGAAATATCTCCCAATTGACCAAAAATGGACTTGATTCCCTTGTGCTCTGTACGCCTCATATGATCCATACATCTTAATTTCGTCTTTCATTTGATATCTTCTTCTTTCCCGACCTCTTCTCCCGTTAACAATTCCTTCCAGTGCATCCTTCAGAAAGCAGTTTCTTCTCAACTAATGGTCCTGCCAACTATTTTTCCTCTTTCTGATCAGTTTCAGCATCATTTTTTCTTCATCAAGTCTTTCCAACACAGCTTCGTTTCTTATTCTATCTGTTCACTTCACACGCTCCATCTTTATCCATATCCACATTTCAAGTTCTTCTAGTCGCTTCTCTTCATTTCGTCGTGATGTCCATGCTTCTACCCCATAAATGCTACACTCCACATAAAGCACTTAATTAGTCTCTTTCTTAGTTCTTTCTCCAGAGGTCCGCAGAAGATGCTCCTTTTTCTATTAAAAGCTTCCTTTGCTTTACTATACTCCTAATAACGACATAATGAGAAGAGATGAAAAGAAAAGGTAAGAAAGAAACTAGTATAAATTACTGAAGGAAGATTTCTGATATCCATGTCTTCGTAAAAAAAAAAAACAGTGGATTTGTAGGAGATCGAGACACGTTCCCTTTCATTAAAAATCGAATGATGGAACTACTGCTGAATCTCTCAAATATGAAATCTGCAGGACATGCTATATAAAGGAAGTGTGTTTATCTCTCTCTCCAGCGTCGATAAGATGAAAACAAGTGAGCATAGACACGTCACTGTAATTTATCACCCCTTGAGAAAGAAGTGTCCTTCCTCATTAGAATGCGTACAGTGTTACGTAATGCACCCCTAGTGACCGCTGCTGTCGCTTTTCCTGTTTTTCTCCCCACAATTTTCATGTTATCAGTCTGTAGAAACTTTCGTAACAGGAAACACCACACTACAAGTTATGCAAATGCACAAGTATCATCACAAACTCTGTTAAATATAGGACCTGTCTATTTATTTACGAATGCAGAAAGAATTATAGTAGTAGAAATAATAATAACAATAAAATGACGGCATCACCACCACCACCACCACCACCACCACCACCACCACCACCACCACGCCTACTATTGCTTCTACAAAATTTTTGACATATCGTATTAATTTTCAAAGTAATGAATTACTCGTAACCGTTTCTCAATCTTACGTTTCAGATTCTAGGCGACTATTTGTATACATCAGTATTTCTCCACCGACGGATCGCGGCCCGGTATCGGTTACTGTCTATGGGGTTGCATGAAAGACTTTGTATAGCAAAGGAAGGTGGAAACGAGAGAGGCGCTAATCGACCGGCATAAAGAACAGCCACGAGCAACTCTCCCGAGCGACGAGCGTGATTCACGCCCGAAAGCAACAGTGCATTGAAACAATAGGAGGTACTTTTGAAAATGTGAGAAAACATCGACCCCGACGTCTACAATATTAGGTATGTATGCATACGTGAATATAAACTTTAAATTTGTCCTCTGTCTCTAAATGCGAGTTAGTACAATGGAATCTCAGAAGTTTTTGTGGAATCAAAGAGCCATATCTCCGTAACCGTTCGAAAACGGACTCATATTCATATGAACTTTTTGACTTAGAATGACTTCAGAATTCACATCCTAAATTTTTTTACCTTTCCTCGTGAATCACCCTGTATAGTATTGTTAAAAGAATTGTACGATGAAATCGGGTTCTATTTTCAAAATAATAATAATAATAATAATAATAATAATAATAATAATAATAATAATAATAATAATAATAATAGTTTTATTTTCACTGGCAGATATAGGGCCATAGAGCCTTCTCTTCCACTCAACCAGCCTTAATCAATACAATACATATTTAAATTACGAATATTTACACTACACTTAAAAGGTTCTCCAGCAATATTCTTCAGTTAAGTCTTAACGACTAGTAGACTACATATTTATTTGAATTAAGATAAACCTATAAAGTAAAGCAGTAACTTAATTTATGAGCTAATTTAATTCAATCAATTATAAATAATTTGAGATTTGAGATAGCTAGTAAAATGATGAAAATTAATTTATTATAAGCTTACTACAACCATGCTACAGGGAGAAAAAAATATATATAAATCTAAAATATATTTCTATAATCATATTTTCCATTCGGAATTTCCTTGGTTATCCCGCGTAACCATACTTAATTATTAATACTTATTGTGTTAAATGTATGAACTTAAAAATATTGGAAAGGTATTTATGAGTAAATTTGTTGAGACCGGGGCCCCCGTCTTATAGAAAAAGAATTTACTGGGCTGCATGCCGTCTCTCTAAGGCTGAGAACCACTGGTATACATAACCCTCCACCTGGTTACTAGCTCGACATTTCACATTCAGTTTGAAACAATATTACGGTACATATTTAAATATTATTCAGTAATTCGAAAAGTGAGGTGAAGCAAAGTGCATGTATGTGTACTGAGAAAGCAGTTCAAATTTCACAAAATTATTCATGCCCCGTGGAAATGAACCTGTTTTGCAGAGACACTGTATTACTACTTCAGCAATATTTCGAAAGCAGGAGCCATATCTACATGTAAAATAGCTTCGAACTAATGACTGCGAGGGGAATTGAGACGAGGTCATGGACAGGACAGGCGATAAAGTTGCAGCAAGTGAATATGATTTGGTGTCAGGTGAGGGGTTGGTTGTGTCTTGATGACAAAGTTACGCTTGCTGATCGCGCGGGCTATAAGCCGGGGATCAGAAAACTTTATTGCTTATAAGCCCCATAATTCCGTCAGAGGAAAGAGGGAGGAGGGTTGCAAAGGGGATTATGTCGCTTCTCGCACCACTTCGCAGCTTTAATTGGCAAATTGTCGATACGACGGTCTGACGTCACTCATTCAATAATTAATGGAAATTTACAAAATAAATCATTGGGACTCGCAACACAGAAGTGTCGTCCATAAAACAGGAGACGTGTACCAACTTCACTTGCTGGTAATCACTAAAAATTTAACTAGACGGTAACTACAGCAAGGTAATCAGATGCTTATACATTGCTGGAAGGTTCAAATTGATACTCGAGACAATTATATTGGTCACTGGGAAATATTAAGGTACCTTGTTTAATAACTAAATTAAATTTCATGATATTTTAAAATCTTGAAAAGTAATATTAGGCACTCATTTTATGATATTGCAGCAGTTACGAAAGATGGCATTCAAATCTGGACACTCGCAACTCAAATGTTATCATGGTCTTCATTAAATCCTTTCTTTCAAACAAGTTATATCTTCCTTATACATTTCTTCATATTTTAAAATCTTGAAAAGTTATATTAGGAACTCATTTTATGATACTGCAGCAGTTACAAAAGATGGCATTCAAATGTGGACACTCGCAACTCAAATGTTATCATGGTCTTCATTAAATCCTTTCTTTCAAACAAGTTATATCTTCCTTATACATTTCATGATATTTTAAAATCTTGAGAAGTAATATTAGGCACTCATTTTATGATATTGCAGCAGTTACAAAAGATGACATTCAAATCTGGACACTCGCAACTCAAATGTTATCATGGTCTTCATTAAATCCTTTCTTTCAAATAAGTTATATCTTCCTTATTGTCTCGAAATATTCTAATCTAATGAGGAGCCAGAAAGCTGATTCATCTTTTATGTTCTTCTTGAGAGATATTCATAATAACACAAATAAAATGCACATCGTTGCTAGTACCGTACTCATTCTCCATGTTCAGTTGTTCTGATATAAGAATAACAGAGAAAGTAGTCTGAAGCTTCACATATCGATATCTATAATCTGCCGAAAGACACATTTTCGGATCACTTTCTTTGAACTTTGCCGCCCCTTTATGGGTAAAGCATTGTGATATATTACAAATATTCCATTCTATTTTGATCGATTGTTTCTCTACCTATGTCAACAGATTTTCAAAATTTTGGATCGCAGCAATAAGGTTCAATTATAAATATAATACGTATATTTAAATTGGGAATCTCTTTCACGTAAAGAACATAAGATGTTGAACATTTATTATTATTTTTAAAATTCCTGTGAATTTATCAAGGTATCATACAAGAGTGACGTAAGTATACAGATAGGCAAATCACTTTATAAAGTACTGCATTGCGAGAAAGCATGGAAAACAGTTCATTAAGAAATTTTCAAGAAGTACTGTATTTATTTAATTTAAAATGAGTAAACTGTTCAATAATATGAATTAATATGAACGTTATTTTCTTTTACTGAGAATATAACACTTTTTTTCCAAGCTGTTTCTGAACACCTTGTACAACGATCAAAAGAGCTAATAGCTGTGAAGAATGTTACATTTCATATTTCAACGTCCGATTTACCTTGGTCTACGTGTGATTTACCTTGGTCTTGCAAACAAAGCCCGATATGGCATCTCATCTTCTAGTGCTTTGATCGTTACAATCGCTGGCGAACTGATAGCTACCAGACTGTATTTTTTCTAGATAGATATATGGATTTATTGAGCAATATTATACATACAGATGTAATTAATAATAATTAATCATTTATTTATTTAATCTGGCAGAGCTAAGGCCAGTAGGCCTTCTCTTCCGCCCAGCCAGACTCTAATTCCAATTGAATACAATTGGTTACATAGTTATTACATTATTTATTATTATACATGTTTTATATTATCAGAATTTTCTGTTAAATCCAATGCACGTGTCTTCTGACCGTGCTGTGTAAAAGAAATGTTTCTTTGTAGGTTTCACCCCCCTCACCTATGATTAGATCCAACCACTCTCCAAAAGAACACACACATTAAAATGAAAAATGACACAAACAAAACACATTATATAATATATCCTAACCTAAAATAGGCATAAAAGTGTATAATTGATTAGTTACCATTATCCCTTCGTCAGTTCGCATCACAAACTTTAACAGCTGAAGTTCTAATCTGTCTCGCCTTCAAGAGGAACAATCCAGTCTTTTGTTCCCATTCTCTATTCCCCATGAAGTCAAGACATGCAAGCGAACTCCTATTCCGACTTATCATCGAGGGTGGTAGATTTTTCTCCGGATATGTTCCGATTCGACAATCTGCAATAAAATATGTCTATAGGAGTCCTTTTCCCCGCACAGTGGACAAAGGCGCTCTCCTTCGTTGACAATTTTATTACCCTTCCATGTCCCCAATCTTAGCCACGCTAAACCTGCTCTGATGTCTTTGTTACAAGAATTTTTATAGGCACACCTCCCCAGTTAAGCATGAGAGCTGACTGTAAATTAATGCAGTGAGGACTTTTCCGAACATTGGAGCTCATATTTGAGAAATGAATGATATACAGACGATAGTTTCTTTGCTTTCCGAATCTGATGATAGCTACCAAATATTTACTTCTCCCTGGTCCTAACCAGGATTAGATCCTGGACCCGCAAGTTTTGTAGTAAGGCACGCTGATTATTACTCTTGATCAATGGACCTATCTGATATTAATAATTAACAAACCATGAACGCCTCGTCCTAAACAATTCACCATTCTATATACACACAGTCATTAAAGAAACACTAAAATTCAAAGCAAAGTGCCGTTCAATGAGAATCGAATGAATATCATCTATGGTTATAGATACTACATACCTGATTTAATAGAGAGTTTTTTCATTGATATATTCACATACATATCTGATGTACAAAATGTTAGGAACGTTTTCAAATGTTAAGCTTGACGTCGGTAATATTTCTATCAGACATATAAAACATTTCAATTCGGGTATTTGCTCACTCAAAAGATACGTATATTTCACTTTTTATTATTTTTTACCGTATGTTATGCAAACACATTGCGTTTGATGAAAGATGAGATTTAACGCATATTTAGTTTTCATCGGGATTAATGAAAAATGAAAGCTTTTTTATTACTACTGAAGCTTCATGCACTATTACAGTCGAGGTACTAATAAGGCACATCGTATTTTATGTGGTCTACTGCTTCGATAGCAAAGTTTTGATTCCTTGTAAATGTTTTCCTTACAATTCTTACAAAAGAGTGTATTTCACAAAAACTGCTTTATCAAGTAGTTGAGCAATTTTCAATTTGATAAGTATTAGCTAATAAGTTGAAATAAAACAAAGTACCGGTATATGTACAAATTAAGATCCGATATTTTAAATCATCTGCGTTTGCTTCTGACCTAGTTGAGAAGATAAGAATAACTACCTTGCTATTATTAATATTTCAATTTAAAAAATCACTGGCAACTTATATCAGCAATATCTAACAACTTCTATAACAATACAGTAGAGCATCGATTATCCGAAACAATTGGGGACGGGGGGGGGGTGTTCGGATAACTGATTTTTCGGATAACCGATCATTTACGAAAACAAACTGTACCGGTGTAATAGGAGCAGTATGAAACAAAGAAACACTGATACTATACACAAAACTATACATACAGTAAGTTATATATTTTGTATCACACGTCTTACAAATAACACAGAAAACTGACTAGCCTATTTTGACAAATTTAAAACGGCCATTAAAGTAGGTCTACAGTTTAGGAAAAGCAGTCTATTTTTTTTTACATCAGAGCTGAGACTGTTTTTTACCGCTAAATCTTGCAAAGAGCGCTAGCGCAACTTCTACGTGACGCGCGCGCAAATTCAAATTTCCCGACTGGAACTTTTTCTACGTAAATATTAATTTTTTGGTCCTACAGAATACGTCTGTTACGGTAACAATTAATATCAGAGGAGAAAAATTCACTCCGGCGCCGGGGATCGAACCCGGATCCTTGGTTGTACGCACCAAGCGCTCTAACCATTGGGCTACGCCGAAGTTCAATCCACAGCACCGGATCGAATCTCTCTCCTCCAATGTTTTTCCCTTTGTGGCCTGACTTCAAGTTCGACATGTATGTTGACATTTTTACAGTATATTAAGTCAACTGCCATTATACAAGGAGCGCACTCAGTTGTGTGACTTGGTGGCCGAGATTCAGTAATATGCACTGATGCTCGAAGAATCTACGTAAAGATTAATTTTTTGGTCCTACAGTGCCATGACTTAATAAAGTGACTAGTATTTCTTAAGAAATGAAATACTTTATTATTTGGACTGCAATGAGACGTGAGTAGGCCTATAAACAATATATAAAGGGCAATAAAGTATGTACGATATAAAAGCCGAGATTGTATGTCCTATAAGCCTCTTATCCTTGAAATGTGGACGTATAACAAATGAAGTGTTGTACATAACCTAAGGGGCTGGGTGGGAAGTATAAATGATTTAGGGGAGGGTATCAGTCTTGCTTTATCACGGGGCATACAGAGCCGGGATCAGGCAATTCACTGTCTACTAAATTACCTGTCTTCGAATCAACGCTATCTGCCGGCTGGCCCATAAATTAACAAGTCCAGTCATAAAAGCTTATACAGAGATCCCTTACAATATTTTTAGAACTTGAAATTGGTTCCCTTGCGAAACAATTGCCGGAGTTGGTAGTCATGGTGATTGATGCGGTCAAGACGGAGCTGTGTGAACCCGCCGCGTGCGGTCTCATGATGATTGATCGGCAGGCATATTGATTGTTTGCAGCGAGAGCCAATCAACCGGATAAAAGGTCAAACAAAGTGTGCAGAGAAGACAAATAACAGATGGCGTTGGTGCGAACGAGAGTGTCTGCAAGTGGGAAGTGATTCTTTTTTGGTAATTCCTTTCACCTCTTATACGCCTTTGTTATTCATCTTTTTCAACCTCCTTTTCTTTCCCGCAGTGCATTTAACTCCTTTCTTCTTCGAGGAAGCTTTCCGTTCAGAAATCTCCGAAAGAAATAAAAGAGGTGGAGAGTTTTATTAACCACTAATCAATACTTTTATATTAGTATATGTTAAGTAACGACGAAATATCTACCTCAAATGTTGGCTATAGCGAAACGCTGTATCAATGTGGAACCTCGTAACGTAACCCAACCGGGATATGTCGGAAAGTCCGACTAATGAATAATTGAAGACTGGAAGTGGGAAACGTTGAAAGTGTCATAACTATTTAATTTCACATTTTCCATGGAAACGAATGAATATGCCAAGGCGGATAACTTGGGAAAATTTGGAAGTACCAGAATTGTTTCCTTTTGCCCCATAAGGTGTGCTAAATGTAGCAACCTGTATATTAGAGAGCTGCAGAATAGAGCTTACAACCGGTTTTCATTCGACCGATCTGAGAGCATCCGTCAAGGCAGAGCGTCCGACCGAATGTTCGAATTTCAATCTGTTACCCCTCATGTTTTGCAGGCTAAACAGAACACTGACATTTTCTGAGTACACAAATGGAGTAAAAATTGAAGGAAATTTACCATGTGTAATTTTAAAAATGTATCTGTTTAATACAGGCCTACAATTTGATTGCATACTTTATTACACTTAACATAGATGAACAAATGGACACCGGTAACAAAAAAAAATAAATAAGTGTAATGCATAATATGAAATTCGGTGTGTAAAGAAATGCAAGATTAGAATAAATTACAGTTACTTACTAAACAGAATAACAATAAATACATAAATTCTACTGTAATGTTTACACTTTAAACTCAAAATGCATACCTCTAAAACAGGAATTGTTAATACTTTTTAGTTACTCTAAGCAGATACATGAATAAATAAATCAATCAATCAATCAATCAATCAACTAATGAATCAATTAATGAATGAATGGACGAATCAGTGGATTATTGAATCAATCAATGAATCTATAAATGAATGAATAAATGAATCGTTGGATGGATGAATCGATGAATAATTGGTTGATTGTAGTGAGAGAAGTATTATCAATTAAATAGTAGGACTATATAATGATAATCGCATCCTTGCGAGGGCTCTTGGAACTCCTGTATGGCTCAATGTGGTCTGTCTTTGCCTGCACCCCAAAGAGTGAGAAATAACTCAAATATATTGGAACCTGAGACTCTCCGCGAGACGGAAGAGCTTTGCATACCGACCAAGCGCCAGGCGTTCAATAGCAATATACAATTTCTCTTTTACGTAACCGGTTGTGCACGACTAATATATATCATAGAAAACGCTGAATGTAACAAGCGTGCCTGGCAATACTGAGGAGCATTTTGTAACCTGTTTCCCGCTCGTACTCCCACAACAGTAGTGCATTAAGTACATTGTGTATTGTTTTCCACATGATTCCTCAGTTTTTAGTACATTAAGTGCATTATCGATGGTGAATCACTTCACCAGATGCGAAATAACCAGTAACGGACCAATAAATTAAACAAAACAATAGCCAATTAACGAAATGATAATTCAACACTTGAAGAATACAATAACTAATTAAATTAATTAATAAACAGACAAACAATAAAACAACTAAAAAGATTACCACAGAAACAAAAATAATTATCAACCGACTGGCCGGGCTACACGCCATCAATTAACGTCAACGAACATACAGACTGGATTTAAAGGAAGTTTCAAGTAAATTAAGCAGTCCCCACAAAATAAATAATTAACCTTGTGTCAGTGAAGTGTGAAGTGTATTGTGTAAGTGAAGTGTGTTTGTATCGTGAATTTTTATAGTTTATAGTGGTAGTGCAAAGTATTTGAACAGCAAAATGTTTTTGAATTGTTAGTGAAATCAGGATAGTATCAGTGAAATGTGTCGCAGTTCCAGTGCAGTGCGTGAGTTGACAGCGAAATGAGTGTAGTGCTGAAAGGTACTTGAGCATGTACAGTATGAATACATCATACTCGTGGGTTTTAGTTCGAACTTAGGGTTAAGGTACAAATTAGATTTACTTTAAATGTTATTTTAAGTGATCGTGCTTCATTTAATTTGGGATTATTATTATTATTATTATTATTATTATTATTATTATTAGTCTTTATTATTATTAGTATTACTATTATTGTATCTTTTTATTAATTGTCATTATTGAGTAATTAGCTACCACTGCCACAAGGTATTTACCCATTTGCAGTCTGAATAAATACATACATACAAACAACCGTTCAATGACCAAAGTATAAAAAATATCTACTGTCTAACTATTCAACCAACAATTAAAATGAGAACTAACTGATAAAACAAAGGAAGAAATTATATAGAGTGGAAATAAATTTTCAGATTGAAGTGGCATCAGCATACATTAAAATAAATAAAAACCTATTATGTTTTTTTTGTAATTTGTGCATGGTTAATGAGACATATTAGGCTGGAAATCTGAATAGTTGTCGACCTGGTTGGCGAGTTGGTATAGCACTGGCCTTCTATGCCCAAGGTTGCGGGTTCGATCCCGGGCCAGGTCGATGGCATTTAAGTGCGCTTAAATGCGACAGGCTCATGTCAGTAGATTTACTGGCATGTAAAAGAACTCCTGCGGGACAAAATTCCGGCACATACGGCGACGATGATATAACCCCTGCAGTTTTGAGCGTCGTTAAATAAAACATAACATTTAAAATCTCTGAATAGTTTGGCCGCCCACTCGCGTACACTGACGTTCAAAGATATCTGAACTACGATTTTATGATCGTGTAAGAGAACTTTCTAACCACGTGATAAGTCAGAACCAAAGATATAAAAAATTGACAAACTTTTAAACAGTTCCGCTAGTTCTCAATAGGTGGCACCCTTATTGATTAGGTTAAAAATGCGTTGAAGAAAATGATGATATTGTATAGATTAATCATAAATTATTCTCATAATTGACAATATCAGCGGTTTCCATCTAAAACCAGTGTTGTTTAACAATCACAGAGGGTGATGAAATATTGAATTCTATAATTCGGTTATATTTATGTATGATTGGCAACATTTATATTACCTTCGCCATCTATTCATAGAAGTAATAACTAAAGAAGCTACACTTACACCAACAAATTATTGATCACTATCGATTAGTAGGGTCAGATATCTTTGAACGTCAGTGTACAAAAGCAGTCTGAACAGCTGAGTTCCGTCTCTTACACTGTAGTGGAGTTGTCAGAGTTCCTAATGACAGGAAATAACAATACGTATTAATCTTTTTACTTATTTTGCAAGAAAACCGTCCATTTTATTGAAATCTGCAAGGGGATAAATCATTCGTTATCAGTTTCTCCAATAATAATGAAAGTCAGAATCGTACGGACACTTCTTATCTATGTATTGTATATGTTTGTATAGTTTCTCTGATAAATTGTATATGCTTTTAAAACAAATAGTAGTCTGTATAGCTTAACTGATTAATTGTATATGCTGTAAATTGAATAGTAGTCTGTATAGCTCAACTGATGAATTGTTTATGATTATAAATTGAATTAATCTATGTGATATGAACTGTACAATTTTGTATAGCTTAACGAAAGTATGCTTGTAAACTGAATTAATCTGTTTACTTTACATTGTATATGTTTATATAGTTTGGCTGATGAATTTTATATACTTTAAATTGAATAGTAATCTATATAGCTCTACTGATGATTTGTTTGTGTTTGTAGTTTGAAATACTGTTCATGATATGTATTATCAGTTTCTGTATATCTTAACTGATTGAATTGTTTATGTATTTAAATTGAATTAATTCACTTCCTAGCTCAACTGATGAATGATCGTTTGCGTTTGTAAATTTAATAATCTGATTGGCTATGTATTGTATATTTTTAGTAGAGCCATCAATGTAGCTCAGTCGGCAGACTCGCTGGCCTACTGATCCGGAGCTGCGCTCGGGTTTGGGTTGGATCCCCCACTTGGTGTGATTGATTGGTTTCTTCCGAAGTTTTCCCCAGCCGTGGGACTGATGCCGGGTCCTCAGTCTCACTTTAACTTACTTCACCCCCGTTTGGTCTGATTACCTGGTTGGGTTTTCTCCGAGGTTTTTCCTAACCATAAGGCAAATCCCAGGTAATCTGTTGGCGAATCCTCGGTCGCGCCTCATCTCACTACATGTCGCCAAAAATGGTAAGAAATTGAAATTGTAAAAAAAATAAAAGGAAATTGTAAAACTGTAATTGTAATCTTGTAAAAATTTGACTTGTTCTACATCTTAAAGCTTCATTGCTAATGTAAGATCTATGGAATATAATAAATGAAGTGAAATGAAAATCAAGTAAAACAGTGTTAACATTTAGGAGAAACTATTTTTTCCTAAGTAAAGTATTCATTTGGGACTAATATGGTATTAGCAATTTTTGTTGTGCTCTCTCCAAGAAATAAGCTGCTAAACTCTGCATTCGCATTATTTCCACCCTGTATAATGGCTGACTAACTAAAACCTAACTGAACAGTCGACGAAACAAACAAAAAAAATAAACACTGACTAGCTAACTAACTAAATAACGGAAAAGACAGAGAAATGTGTATATATTATGTAAATAGAAAATAAACAACCAATTAACCACACAACCAAAGAAGGAACCGAACATGTAGCATAGCAGCCAACAAACTGATATGTGCATAAGCACATGAGAGTCATCATGCGGCATAAACAAACCAAGAGTGTGAATCTGGATAATTATTCAGGCACCGGAAGCCGACTTGTGTCGTTTTTGGTCGTAACGCACGTGAGCTCTAGACCAATTTCCAAGTCCATGAATTTCAATCATCGGCCACCAAAAATAGTGGAGTCTGCCAGGAATTAATCAAGTATGCAATAACTGACTGAGGAGGAGAGGATAAGGATGAGGAGGTCAGAGCGCTGGAACCAAGAATCAGATCGATGCGTTTAATTGAGATCTGCGCACACAGACACACACATTCCGGTATTCCGGGTTTAGTTCCTTGTGCTCAGAATTGAGACCCTAATATTATTTCACGTCAATACCAACAATTATGTTCATAATGATGGCGACTGTCAAAAGCGCTGCACGATGTAATGTTATGCTAGTATGAAGGCACAACTCGATTTTTGACTGAAGTTGCGTGTGTTTGTATGCTATTATATAAGGACACTAGGACTGAATTTTTGGCAAAAATGAAAAAATATATATATACAGTATATATATTCTTTTTTTTTTCTTTTTACATAAGTAATTACCTTATACATTTGTTTAACATTCTGGCCTATATTTAGTCCCGCCTACTACTTTTAGAGGTCTGCCGACTATTTTTAAAATAATGGACCCACTAAAAATTGCGTTTTCTCAAAACTACGTTTTTGGTAAATAATAAAATGAAACTTTATTAAATTATAACTATCTACTAAAAATACAAAAGACAATAAAACCAAAGCCAATCTAACTTCATAAGAAATTGTTTGAGCAACAGCACGCAACCCACTCAACAACGCATAATTAGAATTAGATGACCTATATAAGTAATTATTAAAATATAAATAACTCTATTTTTTAGTAAATTAGGTTATTTTATTTAAATAATTAGCGGCTTCCATCTGCTCCGATTTACGGGAAACTTTGCAAGAATACTCAACATATTACAATACACAAATACATCATGTCCATCAAATCCGTTCTTCACTGAAAACTTTTCATGATATGAATTTTTAACTTCTAAAAATTAAAGAAAATTATCAAGCAAAAAATTTGATCTGTAAGAAGCTTTTTATCTCATGAACCATTTCTCAAATTTAAAAATCCATGCGTAGTTTTCTTTATCATAAAATATAAGTCCTTCAAAGAAGATTCGTATGTATGTATGTATGTATGTATGTATGTATGTATGTATGTATGTATGTATGTATGTATGTATGTATGTATGTATGTGGTGTGTATGTTGTTTAGTCAACTGTCCGAAGATAGGTCTGAACCTCACAAGTGATACCAAGAAGACACCACTTATGAAGCAGTATTTATTTATTATTTTATTTATTTATTATTTTATTTTATAGATATATTCAAGGAAATAAAATTAATTTATATTAACTTTGTATCACTTTTTAATAATGAATTAACAACTCTTATATACCAGTTTCCGTATGATCGATGTTTCATGCTCTATCCCTTGTCGATTGCAAGGGACTTGCTTCGCGTTTCATATCTAAGTAGGTGAACATTGACTTTGTCCTACGACGACGGAGCACTGTAGTTAAATAAACGAACTTAAAAATAAATATAAAGAAGCAAAAATCACAGCAAACGATTGTATTGAGTTAAATTTTTCCTCTACTAAAATAACAGTAGAAGTTTCAGACACGCCTTGTTGGAATGTTTAGAAAAAATGCTTTGATTTATACTTAAAACACACCATTGATCGTACGGTCCCGCGCCGTAGCGTCGTGAAGGCGTCATGTCTGGAGTCGCGTTACGGAATGATCGCAGATTCGAGTCCTCATGGAGAAGGAATTTTCTCATGAAATTTCGACTAATGTATGGAACCGGTGACTACTCAAAATCAGGATGAATTTGGGAAGCTGCGTAGGTAGAAAAATTTGGTTTAGAAAACGATCTATAAAGGCTGTGGGAAACATCGTGCTTACCACACCTTACTGCTGTACTTGTGTTTATTTGTTTATTTCGCGACGCTGTATCAACTACTGGGTTACTTAGCGTCGATGAAAATGGTGATAGCGTGATGACATTTGGCGAAATGAGGCCGTGGATTCGCGATAGAATACCAGATACTCACTTTACGGTTGGAGAAAACCTCTGAAAAAATCCAATCAGATAATCATCCCAAGCGGGAATCGAACCCACGTCCGAGCACAATTCCAGATCAGCAGGGACACGCGTTACCACCTGAGCTACGCCGGTGACTCCTGTACTTGTTGGATGTTCGATTTCCTCTGCTGAGGCATGTGGACATGAGGCCAATAGTCGGCATTGATCCTCAATGGGCTATCGCGCCGTCTATTACTTTTTATTGTAACTTTACTGCTCGTACGATTCAGACAGTTCTTGAGCTCTGTTATATCTGTTTGGTGAAAACTAGAACACATAAATTTGCTTATCTGTGACGTCACAGGGAACTGACAAGGAAGGCTCACCAAGTGATAATGGATCTTCACAACGACTGTTCCTCCATACGTTTCATTTGAAATAAGAAACCTCCTTATACAAGTCTACATCCGGAGAAAGCCTAGTTTTCGAGATATCACTTTTTCAAATTCTTCAATCTGGAGCTATAACAGCTAATGCAAACAGTGCATTGTGCTAGATATATCAGGCAATAAATTTCATCCAGTTGCATACCGTACTGTCAAAATCTCCATAGGCCTAAGTAATATGTTATGAAAATAACATAACTTACTAGATACATAATATTCATGAAATTGCTCACTGTGCAGATCACAGTAGTCGGAATCGTTGTAAAAATGCTGAAAAGACAGTGGAACTTTGCACCACGAATATTTCAGAAAAATAAGTTTCTCGAAGTCAGCTGTAGAGCAGTTCTGCACATCAACATGAAAATAGATTTCTACAGGAGTGACGGATTTATCAGGTTTGTTGTCACAGTACCCGGCTTTATACCAGCCATATTTAACTTAAACATATTTACATTATCTAGGGGATGAAAAACTGATTATGTGTTAAGGACTGCAATTTTATCACATTATCTCTCTGAAGTATACACTTCGAGACTTCGGACCCAATAGAGCAGTTCAGTGGGAAATCCGCATAACGGCGTACTGAATATAGTGGTAAAGCGTACAGTGGGTGGGGGTACTGCAGAATGAGTGGCAACAAATACGCAAAGGAAAACGCTCTGAATTTGATGGTTCTGACGAATAATTTGATTTTTATACAAACCCACTTTCAAACTCTGTCTGAAACTATTACACGGTTAGAAAAGTCAGAGCAAGAGATGCCAGGAGCCCTCAAATTAGTTGAGGAAATGACACAGTTATTAATGAGACACCAAGTACACCGGTTACTGAACGTATAAAATAGAAGTGGAAATCAATTTTATGTAAAAATAACGGATATGGAACATTGTGTAACATAAACAGCAAATTAGTGGACACAGAGTCACCCGAGAATTAAGGACTGTCTCTTATAGACTGTAATGATGTTAGGTTTTTTTTCGTTTTGCTCCGATCACGTCATGCGACGTAGAGCGCAGCTTTTCACAATACAAACTGTGTTTGGCAGGTAACCGAAAAAGATTTACGTTTGAGACACAGAAAATATATCTTGTAGTACATTGCAATTCGGTACTGTAACTGCACTTCCTAAAGACGACCTATATGATAAATGGAGAAATTAAAATTGTTACATGTTTATTTCCACCATTAACACTGTGTATAATTAAATATAAATGCTTATAAAAGACAGGAGAATAAATGCTTTTTCACATTCTTTTGACATTGCCATTGTGTAATGTATATTTACTTTCAGAATGTACATATGTGTGTGTTTCCCCATACTACCGTACTACCGTACTCTATTCTAAATAGCAAACGTTGTTACCTCAATACATCTCTACCTTTCACTACCTGCAGCGAGTCAACAGCCTACAGTACATGCACAGTAAACTTATTGTATCGGGTCCCAAGTCTCGAAGCCTGCGTGATGTAATATAATAAATACTATCAGAGAACTTCCGAATGAAATTTTTCCAAAGCGTAAAGCCATAAACGTTAAAAGGCTGAACAATCGGAGCTGTGTGCTTTGGAATTGTTAACACTTGCACCGTTTTACTTTCTGGAATTATTCTTCCTATAGCCTGTCTATCTCTGTAATTCGTCCACGAGTCTACCAAAAGAATGCTATGGTCACTGATGGAAAGTATGCTTCTTGAAACAACTTGAAGAGGTGAGTTTTCATAAGTTTTCATGATTTTGAGGACAATGTATGTACCAACCTTTACGCTGGGATAAACATGTTCTTTTTCTGTGCAATAGATTAAGAAAAATTAGTCATTATTTTGTCATCCTACGAGATTACTTGACTGTCCATACTTTACGACTGATTTACCTCGCATTAGTACAAGCTATATTACAATACGACATTATCGGATTGGATAGTGCTTATGGTATATCCCTCATGCCAATAACTCTGCTACAGAAAATAATAATAAAAATATGCCTTAATAAACCTCTTGATTATCCTTCAGAGCTGCTGTATTGAGAATTTAAAATATTTGACTTCCATCAAATTTTGTAACAATGTATTACGGAATTTCGTAGGATAAAAACCGATACATATTTAATATATATTCACATAAATATAAAACCAAAAGATCAGACAACATATGCTTGACAGTTCCTTAATGTACTACAACTGTAGCATATAATCACAGTAGCAACTTCGGTCCAAGGGTTTATAACATGATAATAGATAAATTCCCGAACACAATTTGCTAATGATCCTTATTTCAAAAAATTTATTAAAAATTGCTGTTAACAGAGAAAATTTCAAGTTCAATTATTGTGATGTGTGTTTTTCTTCTCCTTTTTTTTCTTTTATTACTTTTTACTCTCTTATTCAATAAAATGTCTCAACATTAACTTATGTGGAATACCCCCTGAGCACGAGTATGTAACTTACTCTTTCTGGGGGTGCTAGAGAGTTCTTATATAAAAAAAATCAATATGTATCTTTGTTCTGGCAATAAAGTATTATTATTATTATTATTATTATTATTATTATTATTATTATTATTATTATTATTATTTGGGGTCTTAAACAATTTTTTTCTTCACGATGATAATGCAGATATGAGACATAAAAGTGTCAAGCGATTATTTTGAAAATTCATATCTCGAAGGCTAGGCCTTCTCCGGACGTAGAAATTTACAGGGAGTTTCTTATTTCAAATGGAGCGTATGGGGGAAAAATCGTTGCGAAAATCCATTATTACTTGGTGAGCCTTCCTTGTGAGTTGCAAATAATTATGGTATTGCAAATAGACCTATCTCTCTCACCTACAGTGATTGACCACAGATGTAGTGTACTGACCGAAAGCTAAAACAATGTAAACGTGACGCACTTTTATTGACGTTGAAGTGAACGATTTTTTAGACATCCTGTGGCTCGGGTTGGCGGGCGGAACCGGAAGCCTCTCTCAACATCTGCAGCGCCGAGGTAAGCCGCTTGTTGGCAAAGAAAGAGCCTGTCGGAATAATTTTCTCTAAGGACTGAATATAATGCAATCGCGATAGGGAACCCGGCGGCCGGAGTGAAAAACGCAGCAACGTCACGACAGAGCTGCAATTTATATTAGAGCGATCCTCGCTTGTTAGTGCTCCTGTACACCGGACCCGCTGACGGGCCGATTTGTTTCCAGGCACCCGACTCCTGATCCAGTTTCTAATACCTTCAGTTGCTGCTGGCGTTATGAACATCTGAATAACTCGGCAGTTAAATAACCGACAACATTAACCAGTGAAACAAATTAATACCACAGTCTAGTATATACAGTCGCGATGCTCAATACGTAGTAAATATGCAAACGTTAGGTAGTTGCTCACCACTAGGATCGCTAATATCGCCTCATTACAGGCAATGCAAAATAGAACCGGCACAGTCTATTGTTTCTAGCACCCTCAAAACTCAAGCTTCGTGGGAAGGTGTGGCTGGGATGATAATTTAATACAGATTAAATCTTTAAGTTAAGAATTTCATTTACATTGAATAATTTTATCGTGCAATTCGACATAATCTGAAATATTATATAAATTATTTTTTTTTTGTTGTATTTTGTTTTTATGTTAAAATTAATTAATTGTTTTTGTATATGTTGTTGATTAAATTTTTTTAATTATAGTTTATTTTTACTGTAAAGGTTATATTATTAATTTATAAAAGTAGATTTTTGTTGTACCTTGTGTATCAGGGTTTATTAAATTATATTATACATTTTTTGTTTCCCGATTTTGGAGGTTCTAATTAATTATTTTAGTTACTGTTTTATAATTATTAATAATTCTGTATATAGTAGACTGTGTTAATACTTCAAACAAGCAGAAAAAGTTAGTGAAATCAATACGAAGGTTATTACAGAGGTACTGTATGTAGGCCCAATGTAAAGGGAGAGGACAAATTGGGGAAACTAACTTAGTAAAACGTGTGCAATGCGGAACATTAATAAGGCGGAAATTTGTTCAATTAAGTTCTGTAATCACGACTGACAGCATTTTTATTTATTTTAGTAGGTTATTTTACGACACTTTATCAACATCTTATGTTATTTAGCGTCTGAATGAGATGAAGGTGATAATGCCGGTGAAATGAGTCCGGAGTCCAGCACCGGAAGTTACCCAGCATTTGCTCATATTGGGTTGAGGGAAAACCCCGGAAAAACCCTCAACCAGATAACTTGACCCCACCGGGAATCGAACCCGGGCCACCTGGTTTCTCGGCCAGACGCGCTAACGACTGACAGTATTATAACGTTATTTATTTACAGTACTTTGCGTGAAACGTTTATGTCCGAGGGCCAAATTGGGGAGAAAAAAAATCGGTTACGGAAATTTAAACATCTGACGTCACTTGCTTAACAACGGCAATGAGTTATTCACACTGACGTCACTTGCTTAGTAATGGATCAGTCTCTAGCATTAAAATAGTGTTTTCTAGAGGTATAAACTTATGTACTTTATTGCATGAATTCTATTATTTCTTATTTCTGTTATCTTAGACAACGCTAAAGGCAAATCAATTCAGATGAAACACAGTAATACCATTGTAAAATATACTTGTGCAGATATATAGCATATATTCAGTAAAGAAATAATGGAAATATAATCAATTATGTAAAATATATAGAGGATTCCACGCTAAGAAAATAGCATTGAACATATCAACTATAAGTATTTTTCTTGAGAACTGGGAATTAATTAGTTTCCTTTAATTCATAAAACATAATTTCACTGAGAACTAGATTGATTCCATGTATTGAAATTATGTTACACCTCTAAAATGATCATATATTTAATTTACGAATAACGGAGTAATAGCTAAATTGGTGGAATAGCCTTCCGCTGATAAATTTAAGAGACAAGTAGGGGTGGTACAGTTGAGGCTAAGATTTTACACTGTTAAAACACGTACAACATTGTCTGCGCTTATTTTATAAAGTACACAAAATTTAACTGTCAGCAAAACAACAAAGGCATTAAGTACGTAACTTAGGTTCTTGTTTGATTATAGTATGAAGTTAATAACGGAAAAGGTGTGCTGTACATAATCCTAAATTTGTATTATAAGCACTTCTTAACATTTAATAACGAAAAAAGTGTGCTGCACGTAATCTTAATTTGTATTATACTCGTAAGCCTTTTTAATCCAATAAAATAACTGTATTGATGTTTGACACAGTTTTATTATTATTATTATTATTATTATTATTATTATTATTATTATTATTATTATTATTATTATTCATTTGTAATTGCAATAAATTTTTAGGTGCCTAAAACTGTATTTTAATACCTACTTTCGATCATTATGAGACTAGTTGAAGCGTCTGAAAGTTGATTTATGCCCTAAATGTTCGAAGTCTAGTTATAACGTATGTTTTTGTAAGCATCATAATGGCATTAATAGTTTTTTTTATATAATTTGATCGGACTCAACATACCTATGTTGTGCGACAAATTTGTTAGAAAGCTGTACGAGTTAGGAAGAGAGTGAGATAGAGATACTATACCTCACTCGTTCTACTAACGGAGGCATCTTGCGGCAACAGTGTACTAGCCAAGACCCGTAAGCCCAATGCTTTGTTCTTAAGGTCGAATACTCTATAGCAGCGGTGGCGAAAATGTAATCGTGCGCTGAGCCACTGTGTAACCTGCAACATGCATAGCACCTATGGAGGGAGACGGACACCGGAGGAGAAGTGAAGCAACTCTCTGACTTATTAACGGATTTTCATTTTCCTTACATCAAGCACTTAAATATAATTTTATACAGTACAAGGCTACAAACTAATGTTTAGTAAGTGTAATGAAGAAAGAAATGAACAATAAATGAAGAATATCACAACCTAAAATTAACTGCCTTCAGAATGTCTCTGCGACAAAGTTTCAAAATCACTTACTGCCAGTCGTAGTTGATCACAAAGGTATTTGTCTCTCAGTCGTGATCTAAATTTGGTTTTTACTATTTTAATTGTTGAAAATAATTTTTCACAAACGTAAGTTGTAGCGAACATGGCTTCAGCAGAGCAAGAGAAAGAACGAAGCTTCGGATATTTATTTTTTGGCAAAGATTTGGAAGTTCAACTTTTGTCAAGTCCTTACATCTAGCTTTCATTTGACATCACATTGTAAATCAGTGAGTTCAAATTGAAGAGCTAACCGCATTATTCGTACATCTGCTGAAAAAAGGATCGACGTACAGAGGTGGTGGTGATGATGATGATGATGATGATGATGATGATGACAACAACAACAACAATAACACTTAACCTTTTAATGTTTCATCAGTAACATGTAATATAATGCCGTTTTATGTTATAGAACCGTTTTCCTCGCAATACTTGTGAACAAATCATACATTTAATATTCTCATCATATTGACAGCAAAAAAAAAAAAAAAAAATGCGTTCTCCCATCCTACTTGGAACTTTCGTACATGGTTTCGAGAGAGACATATGCACTCGCAGGTCAGAGACAAATACAAATGGAACGGAGTTTGACTCCAGTGAGTGAGAGGGTGGGGGTTGGCGGAGGTTAGAAGCAAGCGAAATGCACAGCTATCACTGCGAGCCACGTTCTCGCCACGGCTGCTCTATAGCAACGAAGCCTCAGTGTATACTCCGTGTTGCAGTCAAATTAACTCATCGGTCCCAGGTTGCTATGTCTGGCAATTACATTTTTGCCCGGATTGAAAGTCATGGCGAAGCGTCATGGCAAGCCGAGCAGCTTCAAATATGAAATCTTTTATTCATTTCCGAGAATGGCAGGTTCTTCTGAAACTGTTGTTGATGATCCAGAATCTGATGATAGGCTACTATAAACAAGTGGTTAGAAGAAGCAAAAAGGAAATATTATTTATAGTGATTATTAAGGTGACAGGAATTGCGGTATTTATATGATTGTGATCACAAATCGAATTCCGAAATATAGGAAGAAAATGAACATGGCGATGAAAACGGTGAGAACAACATCGAAGAAATGGTTGCTGAAGTGAGTTTATGCAGAAACGAATAAATTTTAAGAAAGTAGAAATGATTTTGAAAAAGGTGACTGTCAACTTATTTATTGGGTAGAAATGAAACAGGAGGTCGCGAACGCTACAAGATTTCAATGCAGTAGTGCATATAAATGGAGATGATTAAAATTTTCAAGTGTCCTACAAGTATAACAACCTTTGCCACTAGCTTAAATAGGTCAACGTTCCACTTGCAAAGTTCCTTTCTTTTATCAACACGTGTCGTGGCAAACGTCCTCGGCAAATACAAGTTGTAGCAATATGAGAATCTGGATGGAGAAAGTCAGGCAATCGCTGTTTATTCTAAGGAACACAACCACACCACGCCCGCAGAACACGACTATATAAGTCTCGTGAAATGTGTATTGTTGGAGATTTATAGATTGCGGGGCGGCCTTCATATCTCGAAGCTTGTTCTCTAAAAACATATAAAGGAACCAGCGAACCAGGATGCCTGGCGTCAGGCCTGACCACGCGAGCCGCTGCGGCACGCCAACCCCAATCTGTCTCTATTGACCTTCAAATAGAATATCAGCTTCCCTCTCTCCAAATCAATACGACATGGAAATTCGTACTCGCTTAAAATTAAGTGTTTGAAACTGTTAAGAAATTTCGGAAAATTTATATAGATATAAAAATAATTCTTTTCTTATCCATCCCATCAATGTGTCCACCATTGTGGAGTAACGGTTCGCATGTCTCACCATGAAACAAGCGGGCACCACCGGCGTAGCTCGGTCGGTTAAGGCGCTTGCCTGCCGATCCGGAGTTGCGCTCGGGCGCGGGTTCGATTCCCGCTTGGGCTGATTACCTGGTTGGGTTTTTTCCGAGGTTTTCCCCAACCGTAAGACAAATGTCAGGTAATCTATGGCGAATCCTCGGCCTCATCTCGCCAAATATCATATCGCAATCACCAGTTCCATCGACGCTAAATAACCTCGTAATTGATACAGCGACGTTAAATAACCAAGTAAAAAAAAACAAACAAGCGGGCTTGGATTCAAATCCTGATTGGGACAAGATACCTGGTTGAGGCTTTTTTCCGAGGTTTTCCCTCAAGAAATTAAGAGCAAATGCTGGGTAACTTTCGGCGCTGAACCCTGGACTCACTTCGCTAGCATTACCACCTTCATCTCACTCAGACGCTATATAACCATGGTAGTTGATAAAGTGTCTTAAAATAAAAATTTAAAAAACCTATCGGCATGCCTGAACAGAGAATTGAAAACATTTAGTGTGTTTATAGAAAGGATCTCGTTCTGAAAATGTTGCTGCTGCACATTGTACTTCGATTAAGCCTTGGTTTTTCTGAACCGACGCATACGACGTGCGAGGCGGGCATCGCACAAATCCGGACTACACGAGAGATAAAGCTTACTCCGAATCTCAGCGATGAGCAATCTGATAGCATCACGGTGTTCCGACACTGATGCTCCACCGGTGTTGCACCGGTGCCGTCAGCTTGCAGAGGTGGCGGCAGTCTCCATCAGCTACATCAGTGAATCTGATTGGTTCTTGTATAGGGCGGAAATTAGCAGACGAATGACGTCGTGCACTGTTGTGTCATGGCGGTGTGTTCTGCTTTAGTTCTGCTGTATTGTGTGTAATGAGCACAACGTAAAAACAATATGTTAATGACTTATGAGCGAACATGTCAACGGACCAGTTATTACTACCGGTTCAAGAAATAAATTGTTTATGCTCTCTTTTCTTTGAACGAGATGGCAGTACGGAAATTTCGCAAAATTTTGCTAGCGGAGCACAGACAACAACTTATACAGTCGCCATAACAGCCATCGATCCTTCCAGCAGTTTTGTTCCTATTTCGCTGCAGCGTGACGTCATTGTTGTCCACCGGTCGGGTGAGATTCGAAATACGCTGATAATGAGTGGTTTCTATAACTGCGAGATGCGAGCTCTGCGCACCTTGCAGCCAAAGAAACCACTCACTATCTCTCGCACGTCGCATGCGTCGGTTCAGAAAAACCAAGGCTTTAAGTAACTTATGGATCTGGAATTGACTGCAATAACATGTAGTGTATGACGTACCTACACTATATCTCGATTTAAATAAACACACTCCTATATAATGTTATTAAGCGGTAACTTGGAGACAGAGATTCTCCTGTTTATTTTTATCCGTTATTTGGCTTCGATAGAATTGGTGATAGCGAGATGGTATTTGGCGATATGGGGCACAGGATTCGCCATAAAATAATATAGGCCTACAAAGAGTGCAATGATTCTGTATAATTTCCTAAGTAGGTAACATTCAACTTTTGTTAAATACAGATCTATGCCGGCTCATTCATCAAGTTAAAGAATAAAATATTATAGACAAATAGTTGTTCTTTCATATAAAATACTTATTTATTAGTAAAAGTTGTCTTATTCAAGGAAGACATTTACAGAAAAATGCACTCGTAGATTTTGAGTTTATATAAAATCCAGACAGACAGCATGAAAAAATAACTTATTCGGCTGAGGAACTAAGTTTAAAGAAGTGATTAGTGCAAACATAGTCTGAAAATAAAATCATAATTAAATTAAGAAAGAAATTGTCTCAGCATGCTAACAGAATGGATGAATGGCGTATCAATATAAGGTACTTTTCGAATACAAGCGAAAAAGATTACTGTCGAAGATGCGCCGGGCACACGAATACAAAAGATCTAAACTAAATTAATTCATCAGAGAAAACCTATTGTGGTTTCGTCCAGGATGAAGATGTTGTTTAGTCAACGGTCTGGACAGGTCTGAACCTCACATGAGATATCAACAAGGCACCACTTATGGGGCAACTAGGCCAGGACATAATGGGGTAGGGTGGCCAGTTTCTTTCCCCTCCATTGCATATATCGCCGATTAGCTACATATTACACTAATCAGACTTCAGATGCATACAAACTTGTTCTTCCTGACACATGACGTGAAGTGAGATGTACTACATGATAACAGATGTACATATCAGCCAAACCTTAATCAGAAATGTTAAATGTAATGTTTTATTTAACGACGCTCGCAACTGCAGAGGTTATCTCAGCGTCGCCGGATGTGCCGGAATTTTGTCCCGCAGGAGTTCTTTTACATGCTAGTAAATCTACTGACATAAGCCGTCGTATTTAAGCACACTTAAATGCCATCGACCTGTCCCGAGATCGAACCCGCAACCTTGGGCATAGAAGACCAGCGCTAAACCAACTCGTCAACCAGGTCGACCCTTAATCAGAAGCAACCCGGATGATGATGATGATGATGATGATGATGATGATGATGATGATACAGTTAATGAACATTTACGATGTACACTTGTCAAAGAATTAGAGAATATTTCTGTATCAGAGCCACAATACAGTACGCTTTAAACCATATTCAACAGTAAATAAAACATTGATTTAAAAAAAAATGTGATGTTGGAATGTGCGGATTGAATAAACCTGAAAGTTACAAAACAATGAACCAGACTATGCTGGCCCGACCGCTTATAAATACGACTCACTTCTGAGAACCCCTTTTATGGATCATGTTAACGATAGACTTAACATGCATCAACATCGTCATTAATTTTATTGTAAACGGATTCATTTTGGAGAAACATTGGCATGTTGCAAGCAAAAGAAACGCAGCAGGAAGTCCTCATAGGTTAAAAGTCTCACGCAGTGTTGTCAGTAGAATCTGGGGACGATTTTGGGATATTAAAAACTGTTGACAGAAGACGTGGCCAAGGTCGCTTAAGATGAACAACGGGATTATAGTTACTTCAGTTTTTTGGCTCGTCAGAACCGTCAACGCAACACCAACTATAACAGGAGTTTATTTTGGCAACAGGAACTCATGTATCGATACAAACGATGCGAAATCATTTGAATGCAATTGGACTTCATGCACGACGACTGATGAAGTGATGAAGAGTGTTCCTCTCACACAAGCTGCTTGGAGAGTCCGTTGAGAACGGACCACCAATGGCAGTGAGTTCTATTCTCCGATAAATCTCGCTTCAGCCAATATTCCGACAATCACTGAATATTCATCTGGAAATACAAGGTAGTACAATAATAACTCGTCTTTTTCCATAGACAGGCATGCATGTGGTTGAGGCGGAATAACTGTTTCAGGAGGCATAATCACTGGAGAATGCACAGATATCTAGGTTATCTATGATCACTATCAGGTGTGCAACACAAGACTATATCCTACTACCAATATTTATTCATTATGCTGGTACAGTTCGTGAACAGTATTTTTTTCTTTTGGACGACACTGAATAAGCGCATGGAGCACAGTAGTGCTTGAACAATGCACTGGCCAGTACAATCGCCAGACCTCAATCCCATTGAGCATATCTGAAATGCTGTATTAAGGAGTGGCAAAACATTCCTCAATAAGACATCGATGATCAAACAATATTCATGTCTGACAGGTGCGCAGCTATCCTAGTAATGACAGGACGTCATACACATTTTTTTAAGTCTTTATAATGTAATCTCTAGATCAGATGAACAATATTGTTGTATTTTACTACAGTGCCTCAGGTTGAAGTGGAAAGGTGTAGCAGACTTATCCACAATCAGTGATTTCTGAAATTTTAAGAATATGAATGTTAATACACGATCACCACTTCACAAACTGGATCTAAACTTAGCACGCATGCTGACGATTACGATTACAATCATAATGACGAGAGAGAAAAGTGCGGAAAACGCTGTCACTTTGCAACAATAATACAGTGGTTACAAAGCAGCACTCAGTATATTAGCAGTAAGATATGAGGGAAGTCATGCAATGCGCCATTGCTGTTTTCATTGCTTTCCGGCAGGAAGTCCGTTGTGCAGCGAGGTGGCAGCACTGCGCGTGATAAAGTGGCGTGCTGAATTAACAGAGTGTCTCAAGGAGGACCGATGTGTCCATCTGTCCAGTCCATGACAACGACGAAGTGACTGTCCACGAGTCAGTCGATACAGACTGGAAAAAAAACAAGGGACGCTGCGGTGCAGAAAATTAGAGAGAAAGCTCGGAAGGGGAGAAGAGAAGACACAGGAGTTTTTAGTTATAAATAAAATGTATCTGTTATAAATCAGTCCGCTTTGATAGTGGAAGAACCTAAAGAGACCCGGGAAGATAAAGAAAAGAATAAAGAAAATACAGAAATGAACAATTGAAAGAGAAAAGGAAAAAAAAAACATGATTAAAGTAAAATATGTAACGAATGGAAGAAAGTAGTATATTCAAGAAGAAAGAAGCAAAGTGGGACAAGAAAACGAAGGAAACAAAAGAGAAAAGTAGATAGAAATGGAATGGTAAAATAAAGAAATGAGAAATAAAAAGAAAAGAAATAAGAGAGAGTGGTCAGAAAGCTTAAGAAATAGATTTAGAAAGCGTGAATGCAAAATAATGATAACTTAGTAATATAAAGGAAAAGAAAATTAGAAGAAACAAAGAAATCAAAAGTAAGAAAGTGAAAGAAAAGCAATCAAGGAAATAATAGTGAAATGTAAAGATAAGATCAAAAGCAAGTGGCGAAAGAAAAATTAGTGAAAAAGAAGAAAAAAGTTCATAGAAATGAATGGAAGGGAAATATAAGAAAATGAACAATGAAAATAAACCGTAAACAAAAAGAAAAGAACACCTGGAAGAGGAACAAAGAAAGAAATAGAGTTGAAAGAAAAAAACGCAAGAAGAGAAACAAGAATACAAGGAAGAGAAAAATAACAATAGAAAGACAAAGGAAAAAGAATCGAAAGAAAAGAAGGAAACAAGAAACGAAAGATAGGAAGGAAACAACAATCGAAAGGAAACAAGCAAGCAACAATCGAAAGAAAAGACGCAAACAATAAACGAAAGAAAAAACGTAAACAACAATCAAAAGAAAAGAAGAAATCAATCGAAAGAGAAGAAGGAAATAATAAAAAAGACGCAAAAAACAATCAAAAGGAAAGAATAAAATAACAATCCAAAGAGAAGACGGAAACAACAATCGGAAAAGGGCGCAAAAAGCAATCGAAAGAAAAGAAGGAAACACTAACCAAAAGGAAACAAGAAAACAGCAATCGAAAGAAAGAAAAGGAAGCACCATCGGAAGAGAAGAAGGAAACAGCAATTGAAACAAAAGTAGCAAATAACAATTGGAAGAAAAGAAGGAAACCATAATGGAAGAAACAAGAATATTGAAAAAAATTGAGAAACAACAGTCGCAAGAAAAGATTTGAAATAATGGAAAGAAAATAAGGAAATAAGAATCGAAAGATAAAAGAATTAAACAACAATCGCAAATATAGGAAACAATAATACAAAGAATATAAAGAAGAAAAAATCGAAAGAAAATATAGAAACAATCGAAAGAAAATAAAGAAACAATCGAAAGAAAAGATTGAAACTGTAATGGGAAGGAAATGAAGTAAAAGAATTGAAAGAAAATAGAAAGCAATAATCAAAACAAAAAGACAGCAATAGTGGAAGAAGAAAACACAAACAAAGGAAAGAAGAATTGACAGAAAATAAGAAAATAGGTACCGAAAGAAAAGAAGGAATTTACAAATGGAAGAAAAGAAAGAAAATACACACCGAAGAAAAAAAAAGGAAAAGTAACAAAGATGAATAAAAGAAATTAAATAAAGAAAGGAAGAGGAATCGAAAAAATCTAAGGAAGAAGAATGGTAAATATAGAAAATAAAAAACAAGAAGAAGGTAACTAACTCAGAGGTTGAAATAAGTGAAGAATGGAAAGACGAACGTAGGAAAACAGGAATAATGAAATTAAGAAAAACTAAAGAAGGAAATAAGTAAGGAAAGGGAGAAAGAAAGAATAACAGACAGAAAAAAATAAAATAAAGGAGGACAAGAAACATAAGCACGACGAAACTTAACAAAGAGAGGATCGAAAATAAAAGTTTAAAGAGGAAGAAGAAAAGAGAAAAGTTCAATCAAAAAATAAACAAAAGTGGAGAAAGAAAACGATTATGGGAGAAAGATGGAAACCAAATAAAGAAAACATACAAAAAAGAATATAAATAGAGGAAACAGAGAAACCCTTAATAAAGAAAGGCAAAAATACACAAAAGGGTAGTAGCGGTAACTGTAAAACAAAGCGTTTAGATTTTCATAAAATATAATGCAAAAAATAAAAATTGGTAAAAGGAGATTTATTACACTATTCTCTAAAAACGTTGACAATGAAAAAGAAGAAAATATAACTTGGGAAACAATTTAATTCATTACCACACAGAAGCACGAACTAGGCGCTGTCTGATTGCAGACATCTCGCTTATGCCCGTTGTGGGATGACGCACGGTATGAGAACGCTTCGTCTCGCTCGCCAATTTTATATAGACTCTGTCGTGCTATTTCCTCTCAAGTGTGATTGGTCAGCCATCCGCAGCTGGTGCCATCATCGCAGCCTACTCGAGCGATTATTTGATAAAACACTTCAAGTTGGCTGCATTCCTTCTACAGGCTGAAAGACGATCAGACGGGAGCTTAAAGCTTGGAAGAAACTCTAAGAAATAAACAAGAATATTGGATATAAAAGAAATGGCTTGGGGAAAAGGAATCTCATTGCTAGCGTTCGTGATATGAGCTTTTAATTATATTTATGAATGACAATCATCCAAAACCAGAAGGTAAAACCTACTGTAACATAGAAAGAATAGTCAATTTATTATGCCATCAGTTCTATCTTTGTGCTAAACGGAAATAGTTGCAATCACCAAAACAATAATATAACGATAAAGAAGCTATGGAAAAATGAGAATTGAAAGGAAATCCCGTATTAGAGCTTGTGCTGAATAGATAAGATTTAATTAAAATGTGCACTTGCGACTTCAAACTTGAACTTTGTAATATCAGAAATCTCTTCTCTCGCTCTCACAAAGCAGGCCGGTCCTGTCACGGTCTTCCGAGCAACGGTGTAAACACAGTACAGGGATCGAGAAATAAATGTATGTATGTATGTATGTATGTATGTATGTATGTATGTATGTATGTATGTATGTATGTATGTATGTATGTATGTATGTATGTATGTATGTATGTATGTATGTATGTATGTATGTATGTATGTATGTATGTATGTATGTATTCACACTGCAAATGGGTATATACCCGGTGGCAGTGGTAACTAATTACAATCAATAATAACAATTAATAACAAACACAACTAATAAAACAATAATAATGATAAATAATAATGATTAATAATAATAATAATAATAATAATAATAATAATAATAATAATAACAAGAAGCATCCTAAACTAAATGAAGCACGATCACTTAAAATAACATTTAAAGTAAATCTAATTTGTATCTTAACCCTAAGTTAATACCTGCACAAGTACCTTTCGGCACTACACTTATTTCGCTATCAACTCCCCCACCGCACTGATTCTATCCTGATGTCACTGACACTTCAAAACCATTTCACTGTTCAAATACTTTGCACAGCCACTATGAACTATAGAACTTCACTGACACAAACACACTTCACTTACACAATAGACTTTAATGACACTACACACTTCACACTTCACTGATACAACACTTCAAAAAATAAAATATCAATTACATCCTTTAAATAGTGTGTATAATATACTACCGTCGATTAGTAAAGTCCTTAAGCCTATTTTTAAATACATTTTTGGTTATTGGTAAAGCCTTTAGCAAGTCTGCAGGTAAAGCATTCCAGTCCCTGATACTACGATTGAGAAAAGAAAACTTTCCAGTGTCCTCCTCTGTCTTCTTTCCCTCCATTTACTATATGAGTGGTCGTTCCTTGAAGAGTAATTTGGCGGCTGCAACCTATTTTTTTATTTCTCTACAGACAGGCTCACCTCTGTATGTTTTGAACAATGCGCATAATCGAATTCGCGTTCTTCTCTCCGTGAGTGTGTCCCATTTTAATGTTGAATTATTACAACACTTGAGAGCCCGTTTTTTTTTTATCTTTTCCAGTGTCTTAATATGTTCTAATCTGTAAAGATCCCAACATGCAGCACCATATTCCATTACTGGACGAACTATTTAAAATCAGATCAAGATATTGTTTTTATTTACATCTGACAAGATGCAGAAACTGTCCAAGTTTATGATGCACATGCGCACTAACGTTTATCGTGGAAACAAACCTGGCGCCATTTAGTAGAAAATTCCGTCATTGGACCATTCTCCTTCATCGAGGCGATAATCAGAGAGAATGTGTATCTGGACATGTGCAGAACTTTTGTTTTTGATCAACTCCCCCAGGATCGGTTTTTCAGCAACATGGGGTTCCACCCCATTACTATGGAGCAGTGCGTGGCTTCTTGAATGCAAATTTTCACAATAGGTTGATCGGAAAAGAACCCTTGGCTGGTCACCTAGTTTATCCGACTTGACGCCTATTGACCTCTTTCTGGGGCTTTATGACGAATGTTGTGTACCAACGTGGTACAGTAGACTCTTTGAAATAACTGAGAGAACAATTTATAAATGTAGCTGCGCTAATCACTCCACAAATATTATGGAACACTTGGCAGAAGGTTGAGTACCTTTTGGATGTCTTCAGGGTAGCTCGAGGCGCACACATCGAGTTGCACTGACCATTCTCCGAAACTCTGAGAGATTTTACATCAAGTTGTGCAAAATGTTATGTTTTTTTATACTTGTAAAACCGCATGTTTGCTGAGTGCTAGCGTACTGGGCTTATAAGCCAGAGTGGCTCTGTTGAAATCCCGGTCGATCCATCCTGAATTTATAACTTGTGTTGGGCAAGCCAGTGTTCCAGGTAAAACAGTGCTTTTCCTGATGCTCCAATTCCCCTGTGCCTATTACATCCCAATAATTCTCCATCATCATCATCATCATCATCATCTATTCATTACTATTGTACCACTGCACTTACAGATATGTGGACTTATAGACATAAATAGTCATGACTACGAAGAAAATAATAAGCAGAACAAGCCTAGGCTGCGGTACACGTCCTCGAACCCTTCTCCGTAACAGAACAAAAATACAGTTCTTTGTTATTCGAACTTGGATATTTGGAATTATTGGGTAATTCGAACATTAGTTTATTCTTCTTTAAATTCCTATTGAAGTCAATGTTAAAATTCATATGTAATTCGAATTTTCTAACCTTTATTTGGACTATTTCGTTTACATGACGTCATTCCATTTCCGGCTAATGAAGTGTAATGAAATGTTGAATTCCATCCAATCACAGTCATACATCGCGATAATTTCTGCAGCTCGATTTATCACTATCAATTTATCAAGAGTAATATCACTAGAGGTTTTGATTTATCTAGAGAAAATCAAAACTCGAGTGGGATTTAATTGACTATCACACGATTAGAAGAAAGTATATGAAGATTAGAAGTAACGAAGTACTCCAATACAATAAAATATTAATTGACTTAAGAAAATACAACTGTCTTCAAATGTATTATTGTACCATCTCAACATTACAAATATTACGCTAGATGGCAGTAGTGTGCTATGATTAGCTGTTTTCTTGTTATCAGTTGCGCCAACTATGGAATCTTCATTGGACGGTTGCTAGTCAAGAAGGCTTTGTTGATTCAGTTTCATTTTTATTAAAAAGTTACATTCCACTTTAATTATCCGGATCCCAGTAATCAACGTCACTTGACAGATGATTTTCAATAAATCATAGTGTTAAACAATCTCTGATATGTGACTATTCCAAAGAGTTTGTAATATATAAATAGAGACACCAACGGCGCTAGTTTCGCTTACAAAATTGAACCGCTGTTCGGCCGCCATTAAAGGGAGTTGATGCTTCGCCGGGAGTGCGAGCAGTTCATGTTTATTGAGGAATACGAATACATATAAGTACACTTGAAGGAAAATAATAAGAAAATGGTGAAATACTGCGTTGCAAATAATTGTTCGAACATAGCTACTATTGTAGGATGCTCAGGAAAGCATACATATCTTAATATTTGAAAGAATGTTCCAAATGCAGTTCCTCCTTTGAATGTGTTTACAGATTGTCGGAATATTTCTTGGATAAAGTTTTTCCAGAAACACATTAATCAGGTTTATACGGTTGGTTTCAACAATGTATGTAAGGGTTAGGTGCCATCACATTACAGTGGATTATAATAGCAGAGTGCATAAGAAAATCCTCAGACTATATCTGTCTAAAACTGTTTTGTTTCACAATAAATGAATTAATCATGTAATTTCCGTTTTGTAAAGTATGTACTTCTAGTTTTTGGTTGTAATATATGCAAAGAAATTAGTGAAAACATAGCTGATGGCCTACTTAGGCCTATTATTACCACTACTACTAACTAGGTCTCACTACTACTAGGCCTACTAATTCCACCAAAACTAGGCCTACTATTACCACTACTACTAGGCCTATTATTACTACTAATACTAGGCCTACTATTACTACAAAAACTAAATACTAGGCCTACTATTACTACAAAAACTAAATACTAGGCCTACTATTACTACAAAAACTAGGACTACTACTACTAATACTAGGCCTACTATTACCACCACTACTAGGCCTACTATTGCCACAAAAACTAGACCTACTACTACCACTACTACTACACCTATTACCACTACTACTACTACGCCTACTATTACCACTACTAAGTTACTAGGCCTATTATTACCACTACTACTAGGCCTATTATTACCACTATTACTAGGCCTATTATTACCACTATTACTAGGCCTATTATTACCACTATTACTAGGCCTATTATTACCACTATTACTAGGCCTATTATTACCAATACTACTAGGCCTACTATTACCAATACTACTAGGCCTACTATTACCAATACTACTAGGCCTACTATTACCATTACTACTACGCCTAGTAATATTACCAAAACTAGGCCTCCTATTACCATTACTAGTAGGCCTACTATTACCACTACTAATTGTATTAAAAAGTCTGTACTGACCTCAAACCTGGTGGTCATTAACTACACAATGAATAGATTGTTTTATGATAAAATTTATTCTCATTATATTTTAAATCAGTTTCCAGAATTTTTATGATCTCATATTTCACCACTAAATATTTTCAAAGCACCATATACCTTACTCTTTCTTTGCATGAAAGGACTGAAATATAGATCATTTTAAATATTACAGTAAATATCCATTACTGTGTCCTTAAAACAATACTAGTAATACTGCAAATTAATGTTGACATTGCCATTATTCAATATTTCACATACTTATCCCGAGTGTATATGGGTGATTTAATTTATTTTTTAGAATATCGCCGAAGATGAATCATTATAATACTTTAATAAATATAGCGCTCCTCTGCATTCATGTTTATTTCATCACGACTCATCCTTTGTAAAAGATGTTTAAAACAGTGTCTATCACCAGGCTACATCAATGTATTATGGTACTGTTTCCGAATTTCGCGCCGCAAACACTCCCTTTAATGGCGGATTCTAGCCGATTCAATTTGTGACATTTTTCTTGCCTGCCACTCATGGGTATGTGTCTCTAGAAAGTATTACAAACTCTTTGGACTATTCAGAATATCATATAGCAGAAGCTATAACTTAACCTAAATAATATAAACAAGTGTTAGAAAAGTTTTAATTAGGGAGATGAAATAAACAAGAAAAGCTTTAATTAACAATTTTGAAATAAAACATAAACATGAATAATTTTAAAAGAAACAATAATTATTGAAAGTGCAATTTTGAAATTTGAATGTTTTAGTGGTTGGTGGTTCAGTTGATGTTATATTAGATGTGTGCGTAAAAGAAGTGAACTCGGTGATGTACATGGTGTATTCCTCAACTTATTCAGGATTTTCGAATGGTGCTCTTCATTTATTTGTAAATAGGTTTTCAGGGAAGATGCATAGCTATGACCAGTGATCTTTATTAATTCTTGTTCTTTAATGCTAATGCAAGTCATATTTGAAACTGCTCTGCATCGACTGGAGTGGTTTGTAATTTTTTTTTTTTTGACGTCCAGACCAGTGCAGTTTGAAATGTCAGCAAACAAAGAAACAAATGCTAGGGTAGTGATAAAAATAAACAAATGCTAGGGAAGCGATAAAATTAAACAAATGCTAGGGACGCGATAAAATTGTGCGATAAGCAGCCATGATTGGTTGAAAGACATCCTTTCGTTACCGTTTTATTGGTCAAAAGCAGTATAACATAGTAAAAGTGTAATAGTCACAATGATAATCACGAACAACATACAATAAATGTTTCACGCAATTATAAGAATTGATGTAGACCTAGTTCTTGTTCAAATAGTGAAATTTTAGGTTTGAAAACTGATGTGACTAACTTTGAAATATAATGTAGAATTCATATTTGTGATTCATAACTTTTGACGGTTTCTGTTAGCCTGAGAGTTTATTCTGCTTTCCACTTGGGATCAGGGTCAGTGCGTGTGGCCGTGTTCAGACGCAGCGAATGTATACATACCAACAGAACAAAGAAACATCACACTGGCGAGATGAAGTAGCGAGGAAACTCTGTGAACTCTGATCTGGAAGTCAGGGGACTGACTGGCTATGTGGCGTGTATACTCATTTCCATTTCGTGCCCATGTTTATTTTGTTATTTGTTGTGTTTGCTTTGCTGTAAGTCGAGCATTATTCCAATGCGCGTGGCAGGCATTCGAGCTACTTATGTGACGCAACAGAATTCCGTGCTACGCTACCTAGTATACGCTCATTAGGATCAATAGCTCAGCTATTGCTGATCTAACACTGACACTGGTCGTGTTTCTATTGTATTGTGTAACTATCTGCATATTCTTTCACATGTCCCTGTCGCACGTACAATGTACGTAAAAACATTAGCTGCACTGCGATCAGAGAGATGGACGACTAGTGTTAATTTTGAATATATTCAATCAACAAATAATAAAAGTTTACGTAAAGCTTTCTTATTACTAGGTTTTATAATTTGGTTACCTATAAGATGGAATGAAGTTGCCTGATTCGAAGTAGGCCTACCGGTACATGTGAAGTCACAGCGCTGTAGCATGCGTTTAGATAACTTACAGTCGCGCTCAAACCTCTTGACTTTTCGCGAGCACCAATAATATGCGAGTGCGACGTTGTCACAACTACTCTCTCAGTCTCTGTCTCTCAGCGGCAGTAGTTTTAAAGCTGTGGAGCACGACCCTTTACCTGAGATTGGTTTGATAGGGAGATGCTTGTTAATAATAATAATAATAATAATAATAATAATAATAATAATAATAATAATAATAATAATAATAGCCTAATAATAATATCAGATTGCATCGAAAGAAATTAAAAGTCACAAAATACAGAAAAATTAGTTGAGTTAGACGTAAATAATCATACTCGCTGAGCTTACATTCAGTTTTTGTAATAGTTTTACTTTTATTTGGGTTAATAAGTTGTCAAATAACACAAAGGCGCAGTTGATAAAATAAATAATTGAATGATAGGCTTAATTTGAAATAGTAATTTTCTGTACAAATGAATTGACATGGCCCTAAATAGCATTATGCCCATGCTGTCAAAGCATATTCTTGCAAAAATATCAGTTATTATATGCCTGCACATTTCATATACAGTACAACGCCTTTGTAAAATATCCCGTTTGTTACGCTATTTTCATGGAATATTTTCGATGTAATTTTCAGCAATGGAACATTTTGATCATTGAATAGCAATTTTTGCTGGTCAGTTTGTCTTCTCTTAGTGTACTGAAGTGTCTGTGAGTGTGATTACAATGAGTGTTATACAAAAAGCGCTTTCTGTGTCGGAAAAATTGGGAATCTTAAGAAAGTACGATGAAAACAGTACTCTTAATCAGAAACAACTCTCTGATTCATTAGGAATCCCATCCCATCATCGATAATACAAAATAGCGACCCAATCAGTTGCGACGTCGGGAAGATGTAAGCGCAAGAAAGTGAAGTGTGGTAAACATGAGGACTTTGAGAACAGGCACACGGCAAACAACTATAAATGACTTTACGCGGTCCCGGTTAATACGCGGTTTGCAGGCGGTCCCTTGAACAGCGTCTTATCGGGGTTTTACTGTATTAACCCATAAAATTGGAACCAATGGGGGTAGAAATGTGATTTTTGTTTCTGTGTATTCAAAAAACATGCATGGCATGTTACGGGGATACCTTTACCTTATATATATATATATATATATATATATATATATATATATATATATATATATGCATGGTTCCCACAACATACCAATTTTCCGAGCGCACTTGTTATTTGATTTTAAGGCTTTATAAGCGGAGAGTATGCGGCGAGTCCGCGTGCCCATATGTTGCAACGCAGCACTGCCGCTATTGGCTGTCGCCGATAAGCGGACACACTTGCAAACGTCAGGAGGTTTGAGCGCGACTGTAGATCTCAACGGGTGTGCCGCGGCACACTATTGTGCCGTGAAATTAGCTAGGTGTGCCGCGAAACTTTTGAGACTTTATTGTTAGTAAAAGTAATTAAAATGATGTTATTCAATATTTATTTTTGCTTCTTACACATAAGTTCAATTTGTGGTGGAACTGAAGACAAAGACACACGCATTTCTTGTTCAACTGAGAGAAGTCTCCTTTGCTTCTTGTTTCTTTTATGTTTGTTGGTGTCTTAAGCCCTGCCCATTTTGTCCCAAGATGCTGGATATCGAATTATATACATCTGCTCCGGATGACGTTGAGGGTACTTCAGTACATGAAAGGAATTGTTCAATAATCGAACCCTCATGAACAAATCTGATGTAACTCAGTAATTTACATTTCATACTTCGGTTATATCAGTTGATTCATCGAGCTGTAGTAAATATTTGAACCGTCGCTTTGCTTTCACGTACATGGCACTGGGTATCTGAAAAAAATGTCATCAATCGGCTGGGAAATAGTATCGTTTGACAATGGAATCATGGATATTTCCTCGGTGCTGTCATCTAACATCGATTTCACTATTTCTTTGCAGGCAAGTAAAATCAATGTGGGACTGCATTTTTTCGCTACTATTTCAGCAACTTTATAACTGCCCGCTTGTGCTTCTTCAGAAATAGTTTCTCTCCGTTTGCTAAAATAGGCTAGTTCTTATCTTTCCCAGGTAAGTTACTATGTTTGGTACTCAAAAGTCTTCTCAATTTACTAGAAGCTGTGGATTCGTTGCTTAGTTTTTCACCATACACGACACTTTCTAGTGGAGGAGGGTTTTCAGGTCCACTGAACGTAAATCCAAAGTTTAAATACTGGTAACTATCTCGGTAGTTAAGGGCTGTTCCAGTAAATTCTAAACTCCCCTGTGCTGCTTTCACGACAATTATTACACTTGGAATTGGTTCATTCTAACTACTGTTACTATTAAATTATTTTCACTGACTCATCTTCAATTTTTCTCCTTTTAATCCAAAACTTATCCATACTGAAGTTAAATTAACACAATAACGCAAATAACACGCGTGAAACTAAAATCACCTTCAAAATATGCCAAAAATATGGACAAAATGGCTTTACGACTGCAAGCCTGCAAACAACTGACTGGTGAAGGAAAGCTGTGAACGTGCTAGACCGAGGCTCTTGCACTACTGCCAACATGTATGCTAGTCCCCTCTCGCATTATTGCCAACTCATACGTTAGTGTGCCACGAGAACTCGCTTCATGGGATAGTGTGATAGATCTATAATATATTTTATGCTCGACCATGCCGAAATTTAGTAATTATACACCTGGTAGCCGTCCTTTAATGCATGTCATTAAAGTACACCTACTCATTAAAGTACATGTGTTCAGCCAATGACAACTCAGCTTACAGGTGTTCAGCCAATGACAAGTCAGCTTTGTACCGTTATAAAACCGCAAGTATCGATTATTCTTGGATATGCAATGGAAAGAGAATTAGCGAAAAGTCACGGAGGCTGGAAATCCAATACTGTCGCAGAAGGTTATGTTCTGTTACTATAATAATTAGAGTTAATTGTAAATAATATTCAAATAAATTCAATTTGTCATCTCGTTTTTCAATTCTAAATCAATTTTCAGGTTATACCAGAGTAATGTTCACCTTATTCTGTGCCAAGGTCAATGAAATTCGACCTCGGAAAAAATCAATACTTTCGCGTCTGCGTACATCTCACAATTCAGGTCAGTTCGCACATAATCATAATTTTGAATACTTTCAAGTTAGAAATATGGTCGAGCATAAAAAGTCGTATGAAACTTGTCTGTAATGGTAATTAAGACGCTCGTATGAAAAATCCTGCATTTGGTTAAGTATGAGTTAGGTTACATGGATCATACTACCTTCGCTCTGCTCAAGACTGTAACGAGTCCGCCTCCCCGTTTCGTTTCGTGTGTTTACAACTATAGTCGCGACGCTGTTATTCCTGGCGTGACCCCTCCTCTTTGCTTACGTCTTAGGAAGTGAAGGGTATATAAAGTCTAGGTAGTAGTATCGTTCGCCATTTTCGTTCTTTCGTTGCCGAACTGTCATACGAGGAACCTATTTGCCACACCGTTAAACATTATCATGTCGTAGCTCCTATGATAATAAATCAAACGCACTGTAATTCATCAAATAATTGAGCGGCAAATAACGTCCTCGTGTGCTTTCTGCGAAAGCCAACGAAAGAGCCAAAATGGCGGGCGATTATATTAAATATTTATCGAGCCTTAAGAAATGAATAACATCTTCCTCAGCGAATCACAAGACGCACACGTTTAAATGTAGCCGACCTGCAACGCGATTGGCTGCCGGAAATTAGAGCGACGGAACTATACTTATTCGTATAGGCACTGAACACTCATTATAATGCTGATGTACAAAAAATAAATATTTAGTTTGTTATTACTGTGAAACACAAGAATATTGATGATCTCAAAGTAAAATTTTATTAACTTTTGAAAGAACTATCCCTGAGATATTACATCACATATTGGAGAAACAAGCCTTACGATATGAATTGTATACGTAATGGTGGCACATTGAAGGCTATTATGGACGAAACTCCCATCCTTCTCGAATGTACGCGTATTTACGGATGACTGAAAAGTAAATAGCAACAGTCCTCATGTTAGTGTTCTTATTTTATATATATTTCCAAACGGATAACCCCCGTATTCTTATATATTCATTATGTATAATGTACCTTTTTATAGTCTTGAATCTTCTTTCTCTAACATCTGTATGCTTCTACATCGCTTTTTATTCTTCATTAATGTAACAAATCTTATTTGCTGTACTTAATTTGCTGAAATATTTATTATTATTATTCTCATTTCATTTAGTGTTCTACCCAAAGGCAGGCCTTTTACTGCAAACAGAGGATTCTCCAATATTTCCTATTTTTTTGCCTTCCTCTTTGTCTCCTCATATGATCAATATATCTTAATGTCAACTACCACCTGATATCTTCTTCTGCCCCGAACTCTCTTTCCTTTCACCATTGCTTCCAGTGGTATTATTATTATTATTATTATTATTATTATTATTATTATTATTATTACGGTCATATAGAGCGAATTATTATTGAATATATTTTATTGCAAGTATCTGACATATATATTTTTAAAATAAAAATTTTTATGCATTAAACATTAAGGGCCGATTGTATAAACCATTTAATATTAGATCAGAGGTTAAATTGATCCTTGTTTCAGCTAAACTTGGAATTTTGTGTTGTATGAAGTCTAATCTGAGATTAATTTGTCTCAAACTAAAGTCAACTTTGACTGAAGAAATTTCTCCGATTAAGTTAGATGATCCAAGTTCAGTTATTTCTTTTCTGTTTGAAATATACGAGTGACAGATTGTGCAAATAAAATATCCATTATTATTAATATTAATAGATATGTTAGGTATATATATATATATATATATATATATATATATATATATATTTTTCTTTCAATTTCTTGCCTTAATACACAAACATTCTTATATTTTATAAGGCTCTATCGTGTTCAGCAGTATCAAATAACATAACCTATAATTATATTATGTTTATAACAACCATTAATTATTAATGGATATGATAGGTACATTCATAAATGTTCAATTAACTGTATTACTAAACGAAAATTGTCGTTTTATAAAGCTTTATTATGTTTAGCAGTATCAAACACCATAACATGATAACAACTTGGAGAACAGTCAACCTTCTTCTTATTGTCCGCCATTATTTACATTGCACAAAAAGAAACCAGTGTCTCCAACAGAGTGTAATACGGAAAGTCGCCAAAAAGTAGTTGTAAAGTCGCTAGATTTCTCATTATCAACAAAGAAAGATTCAATTTTGTCACTATGGGGTGCTAAAAAGGTCACTAAATCCCTATTTAAGCAATATAAAAGTTAAAAGAAATTATTGTTGAAAAAGAGTTAAAGTCACTAGATTGGCAACACTGAACAAACCTGTATAACATGGTCCGCGCATCACGTATTTCACCTGTTTTTGCGATGTTGCCAAATCCTTTTCACGTGAACTTAGATTGCATTTGAACCAAGGTAATTTGATCGCAGAAAAGTTTTATACAATAGAAGAAATGTCTGAACTCGGTTCACTTTTCGATCTTCGATCAAAGTTGATCTTTAGTCAGGGAGTTTTATACAATCGGGCCTAAATATTATTAGGGACACGAGTATTTTTGGCGCAATTTTGTTAAGAGTTATTTTCCACACTTACATGTACAAACTTAAAAATGTCGGATTTTTATATTTTAACATTTCATTTTGTGCGTGAAAGAGTAGGTGGTAATGCTTCCCTAGGGGACGTTCGTGTTCAAATTGTTTCCTCATACACACGTGTGGAATGCGCTGCAGCTCAGATAATTCCCCGCAAACAAAATTCTGTTCATAAATCCCAGGCGCAATGCAACATTCACTTGTTTTTGTAAATGTACTTAAAGTTGGGGGAGCGATCCAATTACATTGGCTGGCAGTTTCGGGTAACAATGGGCGCGTCTCGCTTGTTAACGATCACGTGATGGGCTTCCTATGACAGTATCGATATCTGTTGGAAAACGAACGGTGCCATTTCTAGGCCGTTTCCTATTGAAATTTTGTTTCGTTTCGCATGGGAAATCCAAGGGGAAAATACTGTTTTGGAAACAAACTTCTGGAGAGAGTTTGCGTCTAATACAAACAGACTGAGAGGGTATTGCACGAATTATAAAATGAGAAACAAATTAAATACATTCGCTTTACTTGAAAATGCGGCTCATTTAATTTGCAATGCGTTCTTTTCGCCAAATTTTTAAGTTCTTAAAACTCTGCCTTTTTACGATCTTATTCTAATAAAATTTCTCTATTGGTGTAAGAATTACATACTTTTTCATGAAATTGATTTGTGACTGTTAGCCGATTTTTAGAGGTTATTCTGTGCATATGAATTGTCATTTAGGCCTATTATAAAGTAGAATTAGGATGTATCATGTTCAGTTAATATTTCATTATAGCCCGTGGAAGCTTGTTAATGTGTATGAAAATGATATTTATATTTAAGTATGACTTTACTATTTTTGTCATTGTTTCATTATGTATTTCACTTCTGGTAGTGTGGAAGAGAAGGCCTCATGGCCTTAACTCTACCAGAATAAATAAATAAATACATGAATGAATGAATAAATAAATAAGTAAATAAATAAGTAAACAAGTAAATAAATAAATAAATAAATAAATAAATAAATAAATAAATAAATAAATAAATAAATAAATAAATAACATTTTATTTGCTTCTGTTTCAAGTTTCTATCAATTTCCTGGTGAATCTCAATTATTTAATTCTCTCCCACGTTCGTTTGCCTCTATTACCATGTCTCTGATTGTCAGTCATTTCTTTAAGATTTTCTTTTTTTTTTTTCTAAATTTTCCGCTTGATTTTCCTTTTTCCTCTATTTTTTTCTCTCTCATTATCGCTAGGAAGTCTGGATACTGTGACATATCTAGAAAGACTGAGAGGGTCATTCTGACCCCTTGTTTTATATTGCCTTAATATGATTTGTTTGTGTAATATGTAATGTAATGTGTTAGCAATATATTTTTAAGTATCATAACGATGGCTTTTTCAAACAGAAGTACAGTCAGTATAAAAATGCAATAGATAGCACAAAACAGTAAGATTCTAAATATTATCACAGTCTAGTATATATAGACACGAAGCCCAATACGTAGGGAATATGCATCCATAGATAGTTGCTAACCACTAGGATCGCTACTATCGCTTCTTCACAGACAATGCGAAATAGTACCGGCACAGTTTATTGTTCCTAGTACCCTCAACAACTCAAGCTTCGTGACTGTATATTAGACTGTGATATTATAGTGTTGTGGATTAAAGTTGTTGTTTTTTTTAGTAAATACACTAATATTTTCGTTAATAATATTTTTTTTTCCAATAGTTATAAGAACTATGTATTCTAAATCACTGAAGTACAGTCATTAAAAATATAGTAGTATTAAGGCATTTTATTTTGCTTTAAAACATTCTCAAAGTCTTAAAAGCAGCTACTTTTGGGTGGTATCGGCGGCGTGTTTACGAATGTGCCGCTACTCCATGATTCTCAAACACAGCAATTTTCTCATTTTATGTATTTTACATATGAAGGCATAGGATATAGTCCAAAACTAGTCACTAAGGATGCTATTCAGAGATATTTCGCTAGCCCTCGGTACGAGCGTGCTAAACTAGCCCCTGGTATCGACTGGTTACTTGTGCAGGATTCATATCATATTATATCGCTAAAACTGGTTTATAAATACGAAAAACGTTAAGTCGCTGATCATCCACCGGAAGCCCGCGCTAAGAATGTCTGTGAATACGGCCCTAATTGAATAATATTACACTTTACTACTGGTAATTACATCTCAAGTCTGTTAGTGCTATATATATATCTAGTCAGCCATGTATACAATGGAGGAGGACAGGAACTGGCCATCCTACCCCATTATCTGCTGGCTTAGTTGCCTCATGAATGATGCCTTCTTGGTGTCACTTGTGAGGTTCAGACCAGTCTTCGGGCTGCTGACTTTACATACATACTGATAATATCGACGGGTATCAATTTGACCCCTCAGTCTTTCTATATAGATATTCCTTTTAATATCTCCACTTCTATAAAAGTTTCAATGTCCGGATTTCAGGTGAACAATTTATATACCTTGGTAAAATTGAGATATGTCATAGCTAAAGCCACATTTGGAAGTGATAGGCCTATGTAGCATAGGAGTAATGTGCTTATGAATATGGAAAGGGAGTCAAAATGTCCCCTTCATATTTCTAATGTTCAATGCACTTTTTTATTTATTTTTACAACTATATTTTATTTACTTACTTATTTATTAACGTATTTACGTATTCTTAATTATTTAACAATTTCATTTTTTATATGTAATAGCTATTTTCGACCTACACTAACAGAAAACATGAAAGGATTTGGTGGAACGTGGGGCCTTGGAAATCTTTAAGTCATATGCGATAAACTCAACAATATGTAAGAGCCCATTAATTTTCTATAGACTAGAGAAGTCCTCATATATACATATTATATTGGAAGAGTTTATTATAACCTATGGGGTCCGGTTGCAATATATTTAAAAAAAATGAAATCATTCAATTGTGCGTTGACATGGTGATATGGAAGAAAAGGAATGTAGTCAGTTTCAGATAATACTCATCGCGTAATACCTGAACAGGTAACGATGGCAAGTTGAGTATGACATAGTCGTCTAATTCTTTTGTCATTCCTGCGCTAACAGCGACTTCGGTTTCGTGAACACGCCTACGGCCACTAGTGTGAAACATGTTAACAGATCCACTTACTTCAGACCTTATAGACTTATAATTCGGAGATCTCCGGGCATCATACGTATGATTAAAAAAACGTTAAATTAATGTCACACTTTCAAATTTTGCAAACTTTAACACATATTTCGCTAGTGTCGCCTTAACTGTAAACGGTGTTTTGTTTAATCAGTTATTGCCAAATGGCAGTCTCACTTCCTTTGTTCGTAAACACTATGATACAAGACTTGTATGTTTAGCGTCGTATTGGAACGAAAATAACTTTTGTATCACACGTGATATAATTATTTTTATAGAGATTTTATTTCATATCTTTCCAAACGGATGAGCCTGCATATTGACGTGTCAGTCAAAACGGATGCTGGTTGTTAGGGATCAGGTGGACAGAAATGTAATTAGAGTGAAGCCAAATAGTCACTGTTTTATAGGTTTTAAAGGGTATGGATCATTGTTAAAGTTTCAATGCTGCCTGACCAATAAGTTAAAGAACAAATTTATATGATAGTATCAACAGCTTAGATAATGTAGTTTATATGTTCTTTAGATTGGCTAGGATACAGCCAAGACGTGACATAATAATACATTATTTTTCTCATTCAGTGGCGAGTAATTATAAAAGTATGTATCCAAAAAACGAAAATTTTATTCCTAACAAGAGGAAATTTAATAAATTCAAATACTGTATCATGTTTATTATGTACTAATTACATTGGTAAACAAAATTAAACATATTTTTTGTTAAAAGATAAACACTGGATGATTCATATAGCATTTTTCGTGTTGATTTCAGATCTGTTTTCAAAATTGTTCTATAGCCCAGGGGTTTTGAGTAATTATATGAAATTACTTCAGACTTTTCTAGTATTGATATCTTGTAAGATTTTACCTAAAATCAAATTTATTTACCTAAAATGTGTGTGAAATAGATTTTACTATACTTCGCTTGAGACACACCTCTTTTGAGTGTCCAGCAGTAGTCTTACAAAATATTTGAGCTCCATTTTTCCTGGTAGCGCCTTTTCTTTTCAGAAAAAATCCTGATGAAAACGCTCCCCATGTTCGTTGCACACTATCCGAAGGTTTTGAGGAAAGAAAAAATAGATGAGAATCCAAAAAGTTATTTTGAGAGTTACATGAGACCCCATCATGTTATAGTTCTGAATCAGCTCGCTGACAAGTTCTCTGTAATCTTCTGATCTGTGGTTCCTAGAAAGTAACAGTCTGTTGAATGATCCTTAGGTTCCCGGCATATCATTGGAACTAGAAAAGGCATATGACAGAATCCTTTTAGCCAACCAGTCATAGAATTACATGGAGCACAACAGATTTCAGGGACTCAGTTCCTGTCCTTATCTATTTTTCAATCAAAAGAACACTCGTAAGCTCTTTTAACTAGTGTAGTAAAATTCACCTTTGTGCTTTTAAAGTTAATTAACTACAAACGTGACAAAATTGTTTGTGATTTACACAGTGTTTCGAGGTATGTTTCACTTTATAAGATACTTTTACCACACTTAAAATTAGGACAAAGAAAACACAGGTTATGAAACTTGTGTCATGATTGTAAATTCCAACTCAACTGAGAATTAATACTAGGCCTATCTCTCGCAGTCTTATTAGAAATAAAGTTAATTTTTATGAATTCTGACTTCACAGGCAACAATAATCTGAAGTTACAGGCCAATTGTTAAAGTAATGAAATGAAATATTTGAAATATTTTCTTTCCATTAGCATGTTAAGGACTAAGCAATAAAAATAAATCAATTTTTCTAAAATTACAAAAAAAAAAAAAAAAAGATGGGTGGTAAAAAAATTCTGACTTCATTTTTGGAATCAGCAGATGACATTACATAAGAAATATCAGAAATTGTACCTTTAATAAAATCATTGTTGACCAGCGTTATGATTAAGGGAAGACTCCACTGAAAATCATGAAAATTTTTCCAAATTTTTTTTAGCTATTTCACTTATTCAGAATGTCATACCCCAAATGGATTCAGCTCAATTCTGATTACAAATACTCGTATGTTTACACTTTTTAAATTAAGGCTGGAAGGGGGCGTGGAATTTAAAGAGCTGTCAAAATTGTTTTTCATCGAAGAATTCTTTTTTAAAATTTCTGATTACAAATCTAGTAACTATTTGTTGGCTCCCTGACGTTACTAGATGAATGTAGCGGAGGAGAATATTAATTTACATAAATATTCATTTTATTTTCAAATCTATTTTTCTGTGTTCATTTTTGTTAATTCAACACCAACTTTCTTATGCCAAATATTAATCAATCTGGATGAAATTTTTACTGCAAGTATTTATGAGGTAGCTGCATGTTTCTATGCATTTATTTTGTGAGAAAACTATTAATAAAATAAACTAGTAGCATTTCTCACAAAATAAATGCATAGAAACAAGCCGCTACTTCATAAATACTTGCAGTAAAAATTTCATCCATATTGATTAATATTTGGCATAAGAAAGGTGGTGTTGAATCAACAAAAATGCACACAGAAAAATAGATTTGAAAATAAAATTAATATTTATGTAAATTAATATTCTCCTCCGCTACATTCAACTAGTAACTTCAGGGAGCCAACAAAAAGTTACTAGATTTGTAATCAGGTATTTTAAAAAAGAATTCTTCGATTAAAAACAATTTTGACAGCTCTTTAAATTCCATGCCCCCTTCCAGCCTTAATTTAAAAAGTGTAAACATACCAGTATTTGCAATCAGAATTGAGTGAATCCATTTGGGGTATGAAAATATAAATTCTGAATAAGTGAAATAGCTAAAAAATTTGGAAAAATTTTCATGATTTTCAGTGGAGTCTTCCCTTAAATAGCTTGAAAGAGCATCCGTAGGCGCCATCGAAGCCCGCAGAACATCGAAGAGCTTGCAATGGCACTTAATGAAGAATGGACGAATATACCCCAAGTCAAATTCGGCGGCTTGTGAGAAGCATGTCTCTTAGATGCCAAGCAGTAATTCATGCTGATGGAGGCAACACGAGGTACTAAATCCATGTAGAGATCGTGAGGACTCATGATTGTTAGAATACAGAAACAGATTTTTCACTTTTTTTTTGTGCAGTATCGAGTAACATAACCATTGTTGACCACAACTTGGATGTAAATGGCCATGGAAAGTAATTTGTCATAAAATACAGTGTCTGAAGTTCATGCTCTACTAAGGAGAACATTCTACGTTTCCATTATTCAATAAAAAAAATTAATTTCAATTCTTGTTCCGCTAATTCTTTTGAACAGTATATGAAAGATGAATGGAAATGTAACTAAGAAGTTGTGTAAGAAATAAAACAACTTATTCTCGTTAGTTTACTTTATTCACATTAATTGAAAATAATAAAACCAACACTTGACAATACATAACGTTCATGTAAAATGACAGAATATCCAAAATGTTAACTCGTAAAAAAGCAACAGGGACGGTTTCAAATGTACGTTGCACTTTTTCTGAAGATGTACTGTTAATATTTTCAGAAATCTCCGCTACACGCATCAAGGCATCTGGCACTGGGAATATTTTTTGATACTAGATGATTTCACAGCATTATATTTAAGTAAATACTATTTTTTAAGAGCTGTTTGACCTTGGAGATCTCGATTTGTGTATTTTTAATAAAGTTTTTGAAATGAAGATTTTAAGCTTTAGAAAACAGAATATTATCGGAAACTATCATTTTACATATATGAAAAAATTCAGATTCTGTAGCTGAAAATGATTCTTCACTCCCTTTAATATTTTTCGTATATGTTTATAGAATAACAATGACATTTTAGTTATTGACGTTTTAATACCTTAAATTCTATCTTTCCTGGTTAGGACGAGTTACCTGGTTTAGGTTTTTCTGGGTGTTTTTCCTTCAACATTAAGAGCAAATCTTCTGCCAGTAAAATATTGTCGTAACTCGAAAATTGTGATTTGTGAAGATATGCTATTTTCTAGTAAAATGTTCCTGTAAACATATTTTAATAAATAGGTATCAAAATCTTTGATAAATTACTATTTTATTATTAGAATTTCATACCCCCAACTAGTAAAGCAGCGTTGGAAATAATTTCCGAAAGTAATACGCGATTTTCGACATACGACAGTATTTCATTTAATTCATTGTGTGTGCGAAATGCTGGGTAAGTTTCGGCGCTAGACTTTTAACTTATCTCGCTAACATTATCACCTTCATCTCATTCAGACGCTAGATAATCATAGGAATTGATTAAGCGTGATAAAATAACCAACTAAAAAATTCTATCTTACATAACTTGCATAGTATTTTTCTCCTTTTACTGTGAAATCTTGACTTTCAAATTCCTCTTTCTATAAATATATTCAATTTTAAAATACGTGACATCGCTTGTTCTATGTTAATAAAGCTGCACTGCTCGTAAGATACGTAACTTCACTCGATAAGTATCACACTGTTCACTTAAAAGGACACTTCAGTACTGTCACTGAAACGAGACTGTACACTTGCTCCTCCCCTGACGTCATGTATCCTAACTGACTTCATTGGTTATGTTGATATATTGTTTACGAAGAAATTGTTTCATGTCAAATCATAACTTATTTTTCTTTCAACCAATCCACGAACTTTTTCAGAGCGAAGTGCAACGAACACATGAACATTACATTCTTTAAATCTACTTGAATGACGTGGCAGTGTTACACACTGGTTGAAATATGTGCTCTTCCTTACTAATTCCGCAAAGAATAATGAGATTAATATTTTTGTGTACTACGTGCATTGTGCATGTAATCTATCATCGATATAGGCAAATAATTGAACAACTCCTAGACGTCTTCCTTCATTAAAGGTTTTCTGAATTGAAATCTATGGAGGAAAAAACTATGCCTTAAAAAGGACCATGTATTACACAACTCACAGAAGCTCGGGAATCTCTATAGTTAAAACGAATAGAAGTACAGAATATTATATTTATTACATGTCAATGTTTCATTACATACCGGCAAGATATATTCACCGATAGTAGCAATGTAACTAGCATTGTGCAAGGCTAACGCTTTGAAAATACAAAACAAGAGGCAATCACTCATTATGTAAGCTCAAACTTTTAAAAATAAGAACACAAGATTCAATCACTCATTGTACAAGGGTCAAATCTTTAAAAATGCAAGATACAAGTCATTTACTCATCATGCAAGTTCAACGCTTTAGAAATACAGTACATAAGTCAATTACTCGTTGTGCTTGGTCAATACTTTAAAAGTACATCACAAGAGTCTATATCTCATTATGTAAAATCAACGCCTTAAAACATAAGACAAAGAATCAATAATTCACTTTGCAAGGTCAACGCTTTTAAAAATACTATACAAGAGTCAATCACTCATTCTAGATGGTCAACACTTAAAAAACATAAGAATCAATCACTCATTCTGCAAGATCAATGCTCTAAAAATACAAGACAAGAATAAATCACTCATTGTGAAAGGTTAACGCTTAAAAATACAAGATGATAGTCAGTCATTCATTGTGCGAAGTCAATGCTTGAAAGTTAAAACAAGATAATAATCAATAACTCACTCTACAGGATCAGAAATACTTCAATGTTTTAAATATACAAGATAAGAAGTGCAATGTTCGCACTTCAAAAATATGTGATAATAATCAATCACTCATTGTGCAACGTCTACGCTTTAAGAATACAAGATACTTATCAATCACTCATTGTGCAAGATAAACATTTCAGAATTAATACAAAATAACAATCAATCACTCATTGTGTAAGGCCAACGCTAAAAATACAGGATAATAATCAGTCATTGTGCAAGGTCAATACTTTAAAACTAATACAAGGTAATATCAACCACTCATTGTGCGAGGTGAGTGCTTCAAAATTAAAACAAGATAATAATCAATAACTCATTGTACAGAATCAGAAATACTTCAGTGTTTTAAATATTCAAGATAAGAATTAATCACTCAGTGTGCAACGCTGGCACTTAAAAAATACGTGATAATAATCAATCACTCATTGTGCAATGTCAACGCTTTAAAAATACAAGATAATAATCAGTCTTTCATTGTGCAAGATAAACACCTAACATTAATACAAAATAACAATCAATCACCCATTGTGCAAGGCCGACGCTAAAAATACGGGATAATAATCAATCACTCATTATGCAAGGTCAGCGCTCTAAAAATACAAGATAAGAACCAATCAGGGGAAAGAAACTGATCACCCTACCCCATAATATCTTGCTCTAATTATCTTATAAGTGATGCTCTGCTGGTATCACTTTCGAGGTTCAGAATTGTCTTCGGACAGTTGACTAAACAACAATAATCAATCACTCATTGTGCAAGCTCAACACTTTAAAATTAATACAAGATAGCAATTAATCACTCATTGTGCAAGACCAACGCTAAAAATACAAGATAATAATCATCCATTGTGCAAAGTCAATACTTTAAAATTAATACAAGGTAATATCAATCACTCATTATGCAAGATCAATGCTTTAAAAATACAAGACAATAGTCACTTTCTGTGCAAATTAAACGCTCTTAAAATATAAAACAAGAGTCAATCACTCACTATGCAAATTAAACGCTTTAAAAATACAAAAAAGTCCATGACCCATTCTCTAAAAGAGTCAGACCAGGCATAATATACCTAACCTGGAATCGAAATCTCCACATTCTGTATAACAGTAAGAACAAGCAGAATAAGCGTAACCCGGAATCGAAACCTTCGTATTCTATAAAAGAGTAAACTCAAGCCAGGAATCTACACCTCCACAGCAAAAACATTTATTGTATGATGAGTCTTACTCTATTCAAACACGAAGATTCCAAAATTACACTGCCTTTAGTTTATTAAACGTCAGTTCTCCAAAAAATAAAATCAAGGCTAAAATACAACCGCAACAATACAAATAAAAGAGGTTATAGAGATGAGCTGAGGAGAAAGGAAAGTAATCAGTATTTTGTCGGTAATCATCTTTATCAGGATCCAGAATCGAGGTCATGTTAGTTTTGTGCCAAACGTACTCAAACTTCTTTGTTGAAGATGCATATATGAAATCAGCCAAAAATTTTTCCCACCAACCCCTCTCAATGAGGTGGGTTACAGCATAGTTGAAATGATCCAAGAAATAAGATCCCTTTTTAAAGTACGCGACATCCTTAAGGACGATATTTCCTTCATCAATTTTACACAATTTTGCTTTTCTGTACTTCGATAAATATAATTTTTGAAAAACCTGATTCTCAAACATAGCAAAGTCATTCAGCAAATCAACTCGACTCAAGCAGTAATTGCGGTCGTTACAAATCTGTCTCCCGGCGGCTATTTCTTTGAAAGGGCTAAACTTTAGTTGACCAATATAATCATCTATATATGATGCGTATCCAAATCCAATTCCATAATTAAGAAGATCGTCTATAGATTTGATTCTTTTCTCCTTACCAGGATCAACTATGTAACTAGTGAAGAATGTTTGATATACTGTAGTAGCAGCGTAACTGAACATCACAAAGACAAAGAATAAGGTTCTTAATAAAAATGTACGGGGAATTTTTGGCACGGAAACACTCATCATCACGGCCCAGAAGTTTATGAAACAATTAGACAACGAAGAATATTTACGTGAAATAAACAGAGTATCTTTGTTGGAACGAAGTGCCAGAACCCACGAAAGAAAACATATCATAACGTAGGAAATTATGATAAAGGCCCATACTCCAGGTGAGAATACTCTGAACATCACACTTAATCTCGACAGCTGACGACCACAAGGAACAAACCATATGATCACCATGTCATGATAAGGTACAGAAGCATCAAAATAATTTAAAAAATCGTGTATTAATGGCAAACATCCAATTGACATATGTGAGGAGCCTAGAAGTAACTCTTCTGTTTGACGTTGTACGCCATCGTTATCGAATGGAGCTTGCAAGTGTACTGAAAGGTTCAACATTTTGCATACTAAGTACAGGAAATCGATCTCTTGTTCTAAGTACTGAAAAATAGTATTATTATGCTCATTTTCTTTGGTAACATAATTTTGTAACCGTGTAGATACGTCAATAGGGCAGCCGTGGAAGTTAGATGGTATTTTTGTGTTGAACAATTCATTTCTTGTCCAGTCGTACTTTAAGGTTCCTTCAAAGCATTGGTCAACTAGCAAAAGCTCCAAGTCGTTTTCACATTGCTTTTCTGAACTATAAGGTCTCCAGGTGTATATATGAACAGTGATACTAGCAACAGGAATTAATAATAAAATGCTCGAAACTTTGTAAAAATTCCAGAATATATTTTGCATACTCAGAGCAATATCGTGAGAAACATTGACTTCATTACGAACAACGACGAGGAATCCTGCGTGGTTGTTCCATGAGCGACACGTTTGTAGGTCCAGAACCTGAGAGTATAACAGGTCCATGTCAGGCTCCGTGAATATCAAATAGTAAGTTTCCTTGACCTCTGTTTCCTCCATCACGAAACCAGCTTGCTGTACGCTGACAGACCACTTGCTCTGTTGGTTTATCAAGTGAAGGACCTCATCCTCAATATCCGTATATATGGAGGACTGGAGTGCACGCTGATGTTGAAAGGAGCGATTTGAAGCATTCGACAGTGAAATGAGCACGGATCTTGCTGGAGAAAAGTATGTGTTCATGACACCCTGGACACACCTTACAATGCCGAATGAAACAATATTATGTTCGTCTTTTTCGGCTGACTGCGTGGTTCCAAGTAATGAGAGAACCGCCAGGATGATGGAGTAAGATGCTCTCCTGGAATAAACGCTAACTTAGCAATTGTAAGACACATCTTGTAAATTAATAGAGACAATATTTCTGTAGTGCTCGGGAAAAATGGCACAAGTAAAAAATGTTAATTTTACAGGAGAAGGAAAAAAACTGTCTTCACACTGGTTTATGTCGATTTGATTTTCTTCTGCATAAATTATTGTAATGGCAGAAATACTTATGTCTCTTTTCCCAAGCGAGCAGATGTTCCGTAAGTTGTCAATAAATTATTAAAAATGTTTGTGGGAACTGACTTATGCCACTTTTCCCAAGCATTGCAGATTTTATCTTCATATATGTTACCTTTATGAAATTATAGAGAAATAATTATACTATTCTTTTTTAATTTCATTATCTTAATCTATTCTACAACAATATTTCAATATCCTATACTATTAAACTAACAATAATATTCTTGTACTCGTACGTTTGTAAATTTTATCTTGAAAGCAGGCCTGAGAATTTTGATGAAAAGGGGTGAATGAACATCGGGTCATCGTTACATGAACATAATGAAAGAATATGGATTTCATCAATTTTTAAATGCTTTTACTAGACCTGTTTTTGACGCATATCTTGATCATATTTTTCTTAAAAGTTACAACAGTGGTCGGGATCTCGCTCCTGGTGTCTATTGCAGTACAATCTCAAGTTGCTACGTTACCTTTTCTATATTTAATTCTGCTGATGACTCTATCATTACTTATACAAATATTGCTTTTGAACAAATTCATATCATAAATTATAAAAAGCTTAAAGACGATATTAATACTATAATATGGGATTCGGTTCTTAATTTTATTGTCAAGATCCTGAATATAGTCCTTCAGGTATTTTATGATATTTTAAAAAATATCAAACAATAATTTAATTAGTACTTATATACAAATACCTAGTAAATATAAAAAAATAAAACCTTGGCTCACTTTAAGAATAGTAACATCAATTCGAAACGGAGATAAACTAGCAACAGAACTAACGAAACAGCCTTTTTATTTAGAACTAAAAAAATATATATGAAATATAGAAATTTATTGACAATAGCCATAAAAATGCAAAAACCGCATATTATTCATATAAATTAAAAACTCATTGCACTGACCATAAGAAATTTTGTAGTTATATAAAAGAAGTTACTAGCAATAATAGAAATGACGTTACAATATATTATATAATATCCAGTGATGGCATAATTATTGAGAAAAGATTAATTGCAACAGAATTTAACAATTACTTTTCAAAAATAGGGAATGAAATCGCGTCTACCTTTCACAACAAACAATCAATATATTTTAAAAAATATAAATACAACAGCATCAATGTTCCTTTTTCCTGTTACCGAAATCGAGTTAATGTCTATTGCAAAAAAATTAAAGAACGACACTTCACCAGGTTTTTATGGAATTACATCTAAAAAATTAAAAGCTGTCATACAACCAATCCCTAACCCTCTTTCTCATATATTTAATCTGTATTTATTAAAAGGAATATTTCCTAGGAAATTCAAACAATCTATTGTTATACCAATATTTAAAGGCGGAGACAGGAACATTTTAAACAATTATAGACCAAAAACTCTTATGCCCGTTATTTCCAAAACGTTAGAAAAATGTATCAAGAAAATATTAATAAATTATATAGAAAAAATATGAACTAATATCATCAAAACAGTTTGGTTTTCGTAACAGTTTTAGTACCGAGGATGCCACATATAATGTCACTTTTAGAATTATGAAAGACTTAGAGTCTGAAAAAGATGTCTAGGAATTTTATTAGATTTAAAAAAAACATTTGATACGGTTAATCATGATATACTTCTAGAAAAAATAAAGTGCATTTGCGTAAGAGGCAATGTTCTGGATTTCTTCCGTTCTTATTTAAGTGACATAGCACAAGTTGTTAAAATTAAAGATGTTTATATGTATACTTACTTACTTACTTACTTACTTACTGGCTTTTAAGCAACCCGGAGGTTCATTGCCGCCCTCACATAAGCCCGCCATCTGTCCCTATCCTGTGCAAGATTGATCAAGTCTCTATCATCATATCCCACCTCCCTCAAATCCATTTTAATATTATCCTCCCATCTACGTCTCGGCCTCCCCAAAGGTCTTTTTCCCTCCGGCCTCCCAACTAACACTCTACATGCATTTCTGGATTCGCCCATACGTGCTACATGCCCTGCCCACCTCAAACGTCTGGATTTAAAGTTCCTAGTTATGTCAGGTGAAGAATACAATGCGTCCAGTTCTGTGTTGTGTAACTTTCTCCATTCTCCTGTAACTTCATCCCTCTTAGCCCCAAATATTTTCCTATGCACCTTATTCTCATTCCCAAACATCCTTAACCTACGTTCCTCTCTCAAAGTGAGAGTCCAAGTTTCACAACCACAAAGAACAACTGGTAATATAACTGTTTTATAAATTTTAACTTTAAGATTTTTTGACAGCAGATTGGATGATAAAAGCTTCTCAACCGAATAGTAACAGGCATTTTCCATATTTATTCTGTGTTTAATTTCCTCCCGAGTATCATTTATATTTGTTACCTTTTCTCCCAGGTATTTGAATTTTTCCATCTCTTCAAAGGATAAATTTCCAATTTTTATATTTCCATTTCGTACAATATTCTCGTCACGAGACATAATCATATATTTTGTCTTTTCGGGATTTACTTCCAAACCTATCTCTTTACTTGCTTCCAGTAAAATTCCCGTATTTTCCCTAATCGTTTGTGGATTTCCTCCTAACATATTCACGTCATCCGCATAGACAAGCAGCTGATGTAACCCGTTCAATTCTAAACCCTTTCTGTTATCCTGGACTTTCCTAATGGCATACTCTAGAACAAAGTTAAAAAGTAAAGGTGATAGTGCATCTCCTTGCATTAGCCCACAGTGAATTGGAAACACATCTGACAGAAACTGACCTATACGGACTCTGCTGTACGTTTCACTGAGACAATTTTAATTAATCGAACTAGTTTCTTGGGAATACAAAATTCATTAAGAATATCATATAAAACTTCGTTTATATGTATATGTGTATGTATGTATGTATATATATATATATATATATATATATATATATATTAAATTGGAGAGTTAGAAAAAAAAATCATGCACACAATTATTCAGCATGGTATAATAAATATACTGGAAAAATACAGCTTCTTAGCTACAAAACTGTAAAAGCCTTAGTGATTAAGATAAAGAAAAATAAATAAAATTCTATATTGAAGAAAAATTACTTTAAAGATGACACTTCAAGAGCATGGGACCTTTAATTATGACGTTATAAGATAGTTTACAATTTTCTCACGCTCTTCAAATTTTGAAACAAGCAGAGAAGGGTATCAGGAACCATTTACAGAAAAATAAGAAAAATTAATTTTTTGTCCAAAAATGTCACAAGTTTTCTATTGGCCTCCCTTATATTTAGAATTTCTTTATTTCGTAACTCATGTGCAGTTTTACCAACTTCTGTGATTTTTCACTAAATTTGGTCCTCTTAGTTTTAGAAGAGAAAACTGCAGTAGTCAGAGGAATTTTCAGAGGATTTTGAATGATAATGCAGTTCTACTTTATTATATATTTTCATTTTGTATCTCCATTTACGACGCCAAAACTGGAGGGGATGCCAGAAAAATAAATCTCAACAACATCATTGACAATTCGTTTAGTCCGTTCCGAGTTTCTTTTGATTTTTAATTATCTAACAGCATACAAAAGCTCTCGATAAGTATTAATCGTTAGATTTTAATTTGTATAGCCTACTTATCAATAGAGAAACTGATGAGAATAATTATCGCTTTTCAGTTTTTAAATAAAATGAATGTTTTTTTTTAAATTAAATACAAAGATTAAGACGTAACGTTATTTCTTACTCTTGGGAAATCTGGCAACCTACTACCACAGTCTAGTATATATAGTCACGAAGCTTGAGTTGTGAGGGTGCTAGGGACAATTGACTGTGCCGGTACTATTTCGCATTGTCTGTAATGAGAAGATATTAGCGATCCTAGTGGTTGGCAATTACCTATGGATGCATATTTACTACGTATTGAGCTTCGTGACTGTATAAACTAGACTATGCTACTGCAGTGATTAAGGGACGGAAGGTTGCTGCTCAGACCGAGTTCGTATGTGTATTCGTAGATGAGCCACCAATGCTTTGTTTCCAAACTAGAAAGACTTTCAACCTAATTTTCTTATTAACCATGCACTTAATTACAAAACGCATAATAGGTTGTTTAGTTATTTTAATGTATTCCATTACCCTCTTCAATCTGCACTTCCATCCTGTATATAGAATAAAATACAAACCTTTTCATTTCCAGCAGAAACATTTCGAATGTGCTCTACTACACACGACTTCCAGAGTAGCCAGTTCACTGAGTCCTGCGAATACCTTTTGTTCTCTCTATATACAACGTACATATACTGTATATAACATGGAATTATAGATATTAAAGGTAAGAAAATAAACACCGAAGTACGTATACCAGTGTTTACTCATGTAATCAGATTCGAGCATTATTTTAAAAGTGAAAAAGATTACAAACACAAACGTTCATATATCAGACTATGTTATCAATCATAAAATGAACTTAATGTATTTTAAATTGTTCAGAATTACAGTATTACAAATATATATGTTTGAAATAAAGTGCAGAAGAATAACATAACTTACATGACGTCAAAATTCCATTCCGATAATCTTAAAACTGTAAGGTGTTTAAAATTTGCATAAAATATCTATGACGGCCTTCGTATATTAATAGGCTACTACATAAACTGCTTGGTATTCTTTCCAGATATTTATTTAGGGAAATAATTTTGAAAATAATTTTCTCGCGATACAAAATCTTTAGGATTTACAGTTTATTTTCCTTCCTAAAAATAATTACATTGGAATAACCTCTATATTCAATAACCTAAGTAATTTATTATCCATTATCTTCAAGCATTAAAATAAGACGATGATAGGATTTTCAAATTGAATGACAGAGCTAGGTAAAAATTAAGCATGTATTGAGCATTATGACTGCAAACAAATTGACACAAAACGACTATATTTAGAAATGAAAAATAAAATTATTCCATATGAATGTCACTGGAAGATAATGAGAAATAAAATTGATTATATTTCAAATCATGACTGTAGAAATATTTAAGCTGCATTTTATTACCCTGTGCCTTCAATAAATGAAATATATATCAATAAAATTAGATTTCAAGAAAGGATTCTACTTTCTATGAAATTGAAACTTTTAAAATCTTATAAAGTTTATGTTATATATATTTTTTTTCTTGAACTAAGTGGTCACAAGAAATCTAAATAACATAGGCTACAGAGCAGCATATTTCTGAAAATATGCCTCAAAAGGAATATAAAACTAGCAAATAAAAAGTAGATTCCAAATTGTTACTCAAAACAAAATGTACAGATATATTATTTGCCTCACACGACAGAGATGAGATAAAATGCTTTTAAGTTTTCAAACATGCTCAAACTGTTGCGATTGTTTTTAATTTTAAGACTCTTAAGGAGGACGACATGCGATACATACTTGTATTTCTGCAAATTATTACTCGAATGCCCTTACACCGAAGGAAATAAATGTACAGAAATAAAGACAATTATTGTCCATAGTGCTTGTTTTTTTATTTTAGTTTGTTCCATCCTACCTATATGTTGACACCATTTCGATTTCATAGTGTTAATTTTTTCTTCTATTTTAGGGCCTATATACAGGGTGCTTCCCAGGTGGTGTTCAGGGATGATGGCGAAGGACACAAGTATCAATCTGAGATAAGGACCCCTGGTCCGGAAATGACTGAGTCGAAAGTTATAAGCAAAAATAGTTGTGTGGAAATGGAATTGTAATTTGGCACCACGTGCCTTTCTTCCCTTAACTTTTGGAATAGTCGTGGAAAAATGGTATAGGCCGGATGTTTCCTACGTGGGTGCTAGGCCCGATACAATCTGTGAGCTTGTCTACTGTTCTCATTGGCTCATCCGTATTCGAAAATCAAGTATGCATATTCCGCTCTCGTGTACTCCTCCATTTCACTAGGACTGATCGACTGGACACTGCAACTTGTACACATACACTGCTGTCTACAGACGTGCATATCAGGACCGACCATATCCGTTACACATTACTCCATCTGCATTGCTTTAATGTAGTTTACTGTCCCCATCCCTCAGACAGCGCACTGAATGGGATACTGTAAGTAGACAACGTAAACAACGTCAGATGAATACAGTATGTGTAAGATGTACAGATAAATACATATAAATAAGGTGTACAGAGGAATAAAATTATTTCATTTCCACACAACTATTTTTGCTTGTAACTTTCGACTCAGTCATTTCCGGACCAGGATTCCTTATCTCAAATTATTATTGATACATGTGTCCTTCGCCATCATCCCTGAAAGTTTGTAACACCACCTCGGAAACAGCCTGTATACAAGTATTTAATTCTTAACGTATTTTGTCGTGTCCTGTGTATGGTCTCTACATCTAAAGCAAAGGTTCCCAATCTGTGGTTCGCATATCTTTGGGAGTATGTGGAATAAAGATGAGCTTTCAAACGGTATTTTAACTACGCTCAACAATCACGTTCCTTGATGGAATATTTTTTTTATCTCACACCATTGAGACACAGAGTTTATTAGTAATGAACTCGCATTGTTGAATTTTATTGGTTTTCAAGTCTTGCGTACCTTTTCGACATATTTTTTTAATTATAATCTTCAGGGTTCAACATTAACTGTGGTGTGGCTACGTTATCAATCGAAAATTCGATTCAATTCCTACTCTCTGTGAATTTCTATAACCTCCCGAGTCCTGAGAGTATAGTGTACTATATTATACTTCATATATAATTATGATATAAGATGTATATGCAGAGACACGAAATATAGCATAAAATACCTGCATTTGTGCCCTAACTGACATCTGCAGAATTTTCTTCAGAATTTTTCCTCATGTCAGTGACTTTTTTTAAAGTGTAGAATTATATTGAACTTTAAAATAAAAATAAAATAACAAATGTCTCAGGACTCAGGAGGGTAGACCTACATGATGTTGAACTCTCGTCCGATATCTTTGAAAGTACGAAAAACCGTCTTCACTAATTGACAATAAATTGTGACAATATTATCCTTTCTGCAGTGAAAAAAAAAATTGTACGAAAAATCCTTTCTTCTTGAAAAATAATAATTTGCCAGTCGAAAAGAAGAGTGGCTGTTACAATTATTAAAATTGCCTCCTTATTCGAGCTTAAAATTCGTGTTTCCTACAACGTCCCTGTTGCAATGTGGGTTTCATGCATGAATCATATATCCCTATGTTTCCCAAATTGAATGAATTAATTGTTGTCATTTTTGCATCGACATACTTGTAAGAGAATACACTTTCTAGTGTGGTCCTCTTTATAGAAGTATATTTAATGTTGAAATAGACTTATGATATAGAATACATACTATAAAATTGTATTGTTAAATCTGAAAAAAAAAGACTGGTTTAATTTTTCACAGCAAAGATATCAATCATCTAGACTTAATGAGTTTATCTTAAACATTTTATTTAAAGATAGTCATACTGTTGCCAGAACAAGATAAGAACTACAACTTGTAATAAATATGATTTTGGGTGTATTTTTAGCATATTTTTATGTTATGTTTAGGTTCTGCATCCGTCCTGGAAGTGTATCTGAAATGGTATGAATAATACAGAATAATACAGCTTTTCTGACCATAATACATACCCTTATGTATCTTCTCCTTGTATATTAAAATGTGACACTTGTAAATTATGTAATAAATCCATGTATCACACAGTAGTTGTGTATCTGTGTTAATTAGATAATTTTCATAATTTACGTGTTATCCACCAATTTGTTTCTTCCAGCATACAGTTTTGTTTTGTAAGCGATATCTGTTTGAACAGTCTACAAGAAATTATACAGCAGAAATTTGTTATCTACTCCTTCGATCATACGCGTAAGTTTAACCGTAAGCGTGTAGCTATATATTCCAGAAAAAAAATAAAAGACAAAATGTTGCTAGGCCTATATTTGCGTAAAATAGCTTATCTCAACATCACTTTCGTGGTAACAGATTAAAGGCTTGGAAGTAAGTTTGACTTCTGTTGTATGTGTATAAAACAATCAACGGAGTAATAAAATAAACAATATTCTATAAATCCATAAGTTGAAAATACGAAGGTAAATTTACAATATAGAAAGTGTTTATATCTGATATTTTATTATGTTATACTTGTTTCTTAGCCATTAGCAGTAGAAATGTAAGTTAATATTAAAATCAATTTGCAGACGTTAATATAAATGCAAGTTTTGAAATTCAAAGATCAGAATGAAGCCTTATATTTTATAATGTTTTGTATCAGCATTGGGATTCATGAGGTATTTTATGTGGTTAAACGTTGTGAAACTCAGTTTCTTGTGGTAAAAATTTATACAGAAATTTTTAATTTTTCAGACAATAAACATATATAGGGTGCGTCAGAAAGAACGGATGGATTTCACAGGGCAAGAAAATTGTAAGGATTCATCAAATCAAACATTTATTGTTATCAACATATTCACCAATAGATGCAGTTTATTTATGGTATTCAACATCATCCATAAGATGTCCTTGGTTTTCGATACAGGCATCGAGCCGTTTTCTGAAGTTCGCCGTCACTTTCACAGTCATAGTTGGTGGGATTGCCGCGATTTCTTCACGAATCGCCGTCTTCAGTTCGTCCAGTGCATGAGGTTACTTACGCCTTCAAATGGTCCCAAAGAAAGAAGTCGCAGGGCGCGAGATCTTACCGTAACCTCGGACAATCTCAGTGCAATAGCATGTTTGCGGGCTGATCGTTGAGGTGGCCGGACAACCTACTGTCTGTCTCCACATTTGCAGGTGTACACGCGCTCCGTGTTCGTCCAGGTGATTTCTTCTTTAATGTTGAACCTGTGGTACGAAATGAAGTCACCCACCGCAAAATTGTATTCCGAGTTGGAATCCTAGCGTGACGTCCGATGTCGAAATGAGTCCTGAGTGGCGATCACAGACTCTTCATTTTTGAAAAATGTCTCTGCGATGAAAGCACGTTGTACACCAGACCAACACCATGTTCTCTACTGAAACTGCATTCTCTGGCTGACCCAAAGTCGTGGTCCCCCTCACTCTATCCTTTCCCTCGCTGCGTATCGATAGTTTGAAATCCATCCGTTCTTTCTGACGCACCCTGTATAAGCTCTCTCACTTAATGGCATTAAAGTTTGTGAACATAATTTAGATTTTGATACATTGAAATTGTTAAACTAAAAATGATGAGAATTAATTCTTTCGATTTAGGTATATAAAAAACTAAATTTTAATAAAATACTTAGACATTTTTTGTATTTATATGTAAGCCCATATTACTGAAAAATTAGTGGTGATATGATTCCTGTCTCCTCGCCAAATATACTGTTATGTAAATGTAATATTATATTTTGTGACCTCATAATACGCATATAATCTAACAATCCTATGTATATCATATTTTCTTTTCGGAAAAGTTATGTTATTTACTATTACTACCTTTCTGTATCAAGAAACTTTTCCATTAATTCTGCTTGGAATAGTGAGTATTTTATTCCTTTATTCGACAAAGTATTACAAGTAGGATATAAATATACTGTAAGTTTCACTTTCTTACGCTTTCTGCATAATTGTAAATATTATAAAGATTAAAAATCAATGACATTTATAAATTCTGCCCATGTGTTCTAGGCTTAAATTTTTTACCAGAATCACAGTCTATGCAATACATATCTAAAACGTTTGAAAGAATAGAAAATGAAATACGGTAACTGAAATGTCAACACACTATAAAGCATCAATTTAATATACAATCCTGAACTTTTACTTTTTAATAGTTTCAGAATTCATAAGAGCTAAATGCGATTAAAATGAGTCTTTTAGTATCACTTTCCTGCAAGGACCGGATCCTAACCCTTTACTTGTCTTTTTTCTTTGTTGACATGTGATTTCCTTGCGTCACACAAACTGGAAAAGTAAGTTGTAATTCAGTCTCTTAACAGCAGGGCTATCATGTAAGGAAATGCATAAGGAAAACATGCTTAATATCCAAGTATGGATGTAAAATAAATAAATACCAGGAAAGGTAATGATAAGCGTTATTTTTATAAAAACTTTCCATCCTTATATTGAAATGGATATCCAGATGACCTACAGAGAAGATATTAGAAGTTTAATTGCAGTGTCTGTGCAGAGTGCACATGAAACTGTTGTCATTTTTTTAAATATGCAGCGCTGGGATTTTGCAAGAAAGAATCTAAAAGTAGCATAGTAATTACAGGCAAAAGAAAATTATGAAATGTGTTATGAGACGACAATAACAGTAAATTATGCAACGACCATATAATGGTAGTAATTAAGGCGAGAGTATTTCATACGAACGTCTTAATTACCATTATAGGCAAGATGCATACGACTGTTTTTGTTCCACCATAATTAAATATTTAAGTTTTGTTATTTTTAAAAATATCTTTCCTAGTTACTTTACTGATAATGAAACGGTGACCATGAGTGTATTTTCAGCGTGTTCCCGACTATTACAACAGATAGCAGGCACGGACCATTAGTAGGCCTATCTTTTCAGCGTGTGCCCGACTAATGCAACAGATGGCAGTCACGGAGCACTTTTGTGTCTAAGCATTATTTATTGTTTTTTTTTTTTTTTTTTTTTTTGCAGGGATTTGATTTGGAGAGTTGAACCTCAAAGAAACACACATTAAAACACAGAAAATGAAATCAATTTATTAGAATATTAAAATGAACATGAACAGAATTGATTTATTTTAAATACACGTTGTTGATTGTGCAGTTCGTGAAATTTGCCTGCGGTATAGGTTCAGTAAAATGTTTGAAGCTGGGTTATTGTTTATTTGAGTGATTCGATCAAATGTGACTTTCAAAACTAGCGCTGTCATTTTGGATTGCTGCTTTCAAGGCTTGCGGGTTGTTCCGCGTACGACATTGTTTCAATATCGCATATAGGGGAGAGTCGGGTAGTATCGGACATCGGGTAATATCGGACAACGCGTTTCTTTCATCTACCACCATATGGTAGTACCTGAATGACATGGTTACGTTTCTCTATGCGACATTACAGAAATGTAACCATGTCAATCAGGTATTATCATCGTGTGGTAGATGAAAGAAACTCACTGTCCGATATTACCCGATGTCCGATACTATCCGACTCTCCCCTACTTAGTTGGAATAACATAATAAATAGCAGTACCGGTACTTTAATATATGTTATGTCATTATGGTACAGTTACGTAACATATAATTAGCATATTATAGTATGATCGAATAAAAAATAAATTTCCTGACGAAATGAAGAAATTAGTCAAGCAATGGTACAATTATTGTCTTACCACAGAGATTTTCACCTTTGAGTAACATACTGTAAGATTATACCAAAAAAAAGTGAAATAAATTGATGTATCAAGACTTGTATTTACAATATATTATAAATTGTTACTTTGATTTTTGCACGGTAGTGTAACAATAGATGTTAACCTAAGTCACTTTATACTTGTCAAGTGAGGAACAAAGAATAAAATATATTGTGTAACCTCATAAATTCTCCCTTGTGAAACTTTTTGTTGAGAAAGTTTAAAGATAGAGATGTTTGATAAGGAAGTGTAGTCTGTTCACCCCTGAATTTAGGCACTCTGGTCACGTGGTAGATGGTGATCTCCCCGACTTACTCAGGAGAGGGTGTTCGTGATAGTATATCCAGTCTCTCCCCACTCCTGTGGGATCTGGGGGAGTATCTCTGCAGTGCAGGTAGCCTACATCCTGGCCTGGCTACGTGAAGACTGTTATAAGCTTTTATTAAGCGGCTGCCGTAGGAACCGGTCGCCGCTCTCGACAAGTGACAGTCGCGTGTTGATCTCTGATTCAGTTACGATATCTATATCAGCTTGAAACTAACGTTTTGTGTGTTATATTTGATTCTGAGCTTTAGCGATCAAGCTCTCTAGATTCTCACAGATTTTTGGATTCATTAGGGGTACATTTTCCTTCGTAATTTTTCGAGATGAATTTCAAAGTGAAGGAAACATAATGTGATAATCATAAATATATTTGCATACCTGTCATCTCTGATAGTTTTGTGTTGATAGATATTGGCTACATTTAATACGCTGAAAATAGCTATAGGTACGCTTAAGGAGTTAGGTACTGCTTACAGTAGTAAAATTTTTGGAAATATTCAAAATTTTTTTCTTCCATTATTTTCTATTTTACAATAATGGAAATTGGTGTGTGTAAAACACTATCCTTCTGCTATATGAAAAAAAAATATCTTTACGATTTAAAAAAAATTATATATATATTTTTTTTCAAAATTCAAAATGTGCAGTTCGCTGTGCAGTGATGAAGCTTTTCCCTCATAACTCATAACTTTTTCATGTTCTCTCTCTTTTATTTTATTGCTGAAACTCATGTTTACAATATCATGCTCTTTCAACTAAATTCCTTAATAAATAACATTTTTTTAAATTATGTGTTAGAAGAAAATACTGATATTTGACCATTTTGTAAAATGAATTTGTTTTTTTATCAGACAATCCATCAAAGATAGAGAAGTGATCTTGCATCATAATGTATACATCACATGCATTAATACACACAAGAAATTTCATCACAAAATGTTGGATAGTTTTTTAGTTATGTGGGAAAGGCTTCATCACTGCACAGTGAACTGAATTTTGCAAAAAAAAAAAAAAAATGTAAATAACTTTTTTAAATTGTAACTTTTTTTCACATAGCATAAGGACAGCGTTTTACACATAGTAATTTTCATTATTTTACAAGATACAGTAATGGAGGAGAAAAATTTTAAATATTTCCAAACTTTTTCTGCTGTAAGCTGTACCTAACCCTTTAACGTAACTTGGACCTTCCTATCTTAACCCATGTTAAATTAATGATTTTTAATTCTCAGAAACAATTGGAAGTAGAATAATAAAGTTTTTCAGCGTAATCGTGCCAATTTTACTCTTACATTAACAGGGGTTTATAGAAAAATATAATTCATTTTCCAAGTTATTATTTTTTCATATAATGCAAATTGCAATAATTTTTTCTACATTTTTAGGGTTAAAAATCACTGGTTAATAGTTAATATTTTAATTGGAAATGAAGTAAATTGTAATGACATCAATTGCATGACACTTCATTCATAGTCCTCGAACATGAAAGTTGTCTGCAATTCTACTCTGTTGAAAGAATCCCCCCCTCTCACCTCCACAGATACGCCTTGTGCCTTCAGAATAGATTTCAGTACCCTCGCCACTCAGGCAGTCAATCAAGGCCAAATAAAAAACAAGCGACTGTCGAGCAATCACCTCGCTAAATGTACATGCCATTTAACGCGATCCCACTGATTGATTATTTCGTAAGCCGTACTAGGCAGTTCGTTAGCGCGTAACGAGTTTCACTTTTTTATTAGCACCGGTCCTCGTTCATGATTTTCAGTTAGTTAGCTTTTATCAAAATGCTCCATGAATACATTTTTCATCAAGTAAGCTAGAGAATCTTACTTCGAACTTTTCGCTTTCAAAACAGAGGAAAGAAACTTTGAATACAATTACGAAAGATTTACAATTGTGTTGACATTGTATTATTATGAGCTTCAAGAGTTTTTCGGAAGCAGTTACATTTAATTTATAAACTAATATAGCTTCAAGCCTGTCGGTCGGTCAGTCAGTCAGTGAGACAAATCAAGAGGAATCCGACCCAGGATGATATTTGATATTTATTTGTCAGTCAACTTTACAATTCATAGTTATGGTGGGCCTTCACATTTCTGTTTTTCGATCCACCATCCCTCTAATACATACAACCCTTTTCAAGTGATATATTCATTTGCCGAGTATTTCTTGATTACTTTCTAATATTCTGTTTTAACTGAATTGCTATCTAATCTTCCCTCTCTATCCTCTTCTATTCTCTCTCATACCTGGACTGTCTCCCTTTCATTTCTGGCTTAGCTATTAATTATTGCATATTCCTTCCTTAATAATTTGCATTATTTATTTATTTTCTTCTCTACTCTCAAATCTACCTATTCGTAATCATTATTTTCCAGCTATGTTCTCTTTCATTAATTGTTGATTTTTCCCTGTTCTCTATTTTACAACACTTACATCACTAATTTTTTTCTATCCTCTGTTTATTTACGTATTGAGCTCTTTCTTATCGCTTCACTCCTAAATTTCCTATTTTATTGCCTCTTTCTATATATTTATTTCTATAATACTCCTAAAGTTATAGTACCCCTGATACTGCTCCCAACCCACAACATTGAAAAACATGAAATATCTAGTTCACTTAATTACACTTCCTATTTCTCTCTCTTCCACTTCACATTTGTTCAGATGTTTTTTCACTTTAATTTTCTCCAGGATGATATGTATTTCAAAGAAAAATTTTTCAGACGCATCTATCAGAGAGAAAAAAGTGAAGTTGGCCTTTAAATGCGTTTTTAGGCTTTCATGACGAATGTGATCAGAAACAGACTTTTTTATATTTCACCGTGTACTGGAACAACATTCCCAATGTTTCGGAACTACAGTCCAGATCAGCTTACTTAATACTCTAAGGATGAAACCTAACCATTTCCCCCTGCTCCTACATATGCTAGTGGTTTACAGTGATTTTCTAGGTGTGAGGTTGAATTTTATTTTACAACTTTCTTTCGAATTTCGACTACTGACAAATACAACAACTGGCTGTTATTTTCTAACTGTTATGTTGGCAGCAATAATTTTGGTTTGCAGTAGAAGAAATCTGATGAAATGGAAGTACGGTAACTAAGATTGTGAAATTTGAACGTGATTAATAATTAATTAGTAATACCGGTTTTAATATTAATATCAATATATAATTCAGTTGTGTTTTGAATTTATGAATGTATATATTTGTATTTAAGCACTATACCTTTCGGTGAAGAGGCACTTTACTATATAGAAGTATATTTAATGTTGAAGTAGACTTGCGATATGAATGAATGAATGAATGAATGAATGAATGAATGAATGAATGAATGAATGAATGAATGAATTTGTCTTTAAGCAATATACCTTTTGGTGAGGCGGCACTTCACATATATAGAAGTATATTTAATGTTGAAGTAGACTTGCGATATGAATGAATGAATGAATGAATGAATGAATGAATGAATGAATGAATGAATGAATGAATGAATGAATGAACGAACGAATGAATTTGTCTTTAAGCAATATACCTTTTGGTGAGGCGGCACTTCACATATATAGAAGTATATTTAATGTTGAAGTAGACTTGCGATATGAATGAATGGATGAATGAATGAATGAATGAATGAATGAATGAATGAATGAATGAATGTATTTGTCTTTAAGCAATATACCTTTTGTTGAGGCGGCACTTCACATTATTAGAATACAGTGCCGACTCACCGTTTTACACGCCTCTCGTACAAGTCATTTATGTCTTTATTTATTTTTAATTTATTATTGCAATTCTTCCACTAGTCTTTTCTTGTCTGTCATCAATTTTGCCACTAACCCTACTTCTCACCAATTATTATACCAAAAATACTATACTACTAATTCTTGACCCCCCCCCTCCTGTATGACACATTTCCCCTCACTTTACATTTCTATTTTTACATTTCACTGATAACTTTTCCACGTTGCTATTTTATTTTACGTCTTAGTTTTCTTTTCTCACGATTTATTTCCCCTCCACACCATTTCCTAAGTCATAATGCTCTTTCACCTTGTTTTCCCCTCTTCCTTCATCACTGCTCCCTGAATTATCTCCTACTTGCGTTACTCTACTTCTCGTCAGCCTCGATTTAGATCTTAGTTCCTTCACCCGCTTCGGAATTGCTCCCATCTGATGTCCACTATTTCCATTCGCTTGCATTGAGGTCTTGTTCTGCTGTGCTAATGCAGTTGTGTTGCGTTGTGATTCCAAGTGAACACTATACAGGTAAGTGTCATTAAATAAGATATAACTTATAGACATAGGCCTACTTGTATGAAACATACACGTGGCTAATACCCAGAAATATATTTCTTAGTGTTCAGATTTTTATTAAAACGTCTAAGAGAGGAAATAACATGACAGCGACTTAGGAGTATGTATTTTATATAGGATATACATTTCAAACTGGTGTTATGTTTTCGGAATTGGTACTAATCATTTCACGTGATCAAACAGAATAGGCTAGATTTTTAGGTTAGGTCTCGTGAATCGTAAACTGTTTAGTCAAAGAAATGAATTGCATGTTGTCAGACAAAATACATTTTAATATTAGATCGTACTAATCTACTAATTACCAATATAATGTGCGAGGGGTCCAGAAGGAAAAATACTGTGTCACAAATTATTGAACCATTTCGAAAACACCTCCCAACATACAGATGAGATGAGGTACATAAGTAAATAAGCAAGACATCGTTATTGTTAACACTATAATAATAATTCAGTAAATGGTATATATAGAGACTTTAACCTCTTTCGTGATATCTGGCATTCATTGGCAACACTGAAGAGGCGGCCAAATTAGCCTTTTAGGAACTACTCTTACATAGCCTTGGATTCAATATGTCAGCTACTAAAAAAAAAAAAAAAAAAAACTGAGCAACTAAAATATTTAGTTTTTACTTATAGGCTATACTGTTTGTAAGGAAAATTGCTGTAGTCAAATGAAACAGCCGAATAACATGATCATAATATGCAGTATATTACACTATAAATACATGTAAAAGAGATCTATGAATACTCTGAAGACATAAGTTAAAACTGCTTACAGTTTTCAGACAAAGACTGGACTTTTATTCACTGGAAAATAATAATGATAATAATAATAATAATAATAATTCAGTATGTGCCATATGTAGTGACTTTAACCCCTTTGGTGATATTTGACATTAGTTGGCAACACTGAAGAGGCGTCCAAATTAGCCTTTTTGGAACTACTCTTACATGGCCTTGGACTCATTATGTCAGCTACTCCAAAAAAAAAAAAAAAAAAAAAAACAGAGCAACTACATTATTTCGCTTCTACCCTAAATCATATATACCCAGATTGCTCTGTGTTATAGGATTTGACGGCAACAATTTTTGTCAGGTTTACTATGCTGCCATCTAGTTGTTACATAAGGAGTCACGTCATAACTCTCATTTGAATTGCATTAGCGACTGTACTGCCATCTCGTGTTCGTTTACGGCTGACGGTTGGCGATCCTGGTAGTTCTCTTCAAAGTGCTACCGATTTTAACATAGGAATGGGCAATCTATATATGTGATCTGGACTTTTACTTATAGGCTAGACTGTTTGTAAGGACAATTACTGCAGTCAAATGAAACAGCCAAATAACATGATCATGTACAGTATATTACACTACAAATACATGTAAAAGAGATCTATGAATACTCTGAAGACGTAAGTTACAACTTCTCACAGTTTTTAGAAAGATTGGACTTTATTCACTGGAAAATAATAATAATAATAATAATAATAATAATAATAATAAAACTATAATATCTAATAAAATTAACATTAATATATACAAAGTGAAAGTGGAATAACCCTGAAGATTGAAAGGGACGATAGGGTACACTTAAATGAACGGAAAAACTACATTAAAACCTATAATACGTTTTGTGATTAAATGAACAGTTAATTAGAAAATTAAGTTGGAAGTTTTAGTCGTCTGGCAAGATCGCCGCTAACACAGTTCACTTTCTTCTCGTAGTACAGATTAAGAGATCAACGAACTCATTTCATAACACCATTGAGGTAAATAATTTCTGCACCGCAATACATAGAATTTAACACTCTTGTGGTACACGATTTCCGTAAAATTCGCAGTTTGCCATATCTAGAGGCATTAAAATCAGAAAAATCTTTAAATTCTAGTCAAATTCCTCAGTTCTAATGTCAAAAACTAATTTGTGGGATTGTTCTTCTAAACAGAACGAAGTATTTAGGTACGACGAGAAAAACAATAAATATTCTCGAGTAATTAATCCCCAATTAACTGATATAAAAATCCAGTAATTTAACTTAAAATTTTCACCGTAGGTCATTCTAACTTGTTTCATGAATATGAAAATGTCAGAGTTACACTGAAATTCACACAGTTCTAGGCCCTATTTCATTTTTAATATATATTAATGACTTATTAAAATTGACTTACAACAATACAATGGTGTTCATTATTCTTATGCAGATGACACAGTTTTAGTTTTTGGTGGAAAAACCTGGTATGATGCATATAATAGTTCAAATAATGGACTTAAATTAACGAAAAATGGTTTGACATAAAATATCTTTCTATCAATGAAAATAAAACCATAATTATTCCAATCTCATTGTCTGAAAAATGTAACAAACTACATCTATATTAAGTATTAAATTACATAATCCTGATTGCTGTCTTATACAGTGTAAATGTCCGATTATTAAGGAGTCCTCTGAAGTCAAGTATTTAGGCATAATTTTCGATAATCATTTGAAATGGAACTAACACATTAATTACCTTTGTAATAAATTACATAAAATAATATATTGTTTCGTTTTATTGAGGAACTACTTGTTAATAAGTTTATTACGCACAACATACTTAATTTTATTTCAATCGGTAATTATGTAGGGAATTATAGGATGTGGTAGCTTATTTAAATCCAATTTTAATCCACTTTATTTTTTCCAGAAGAAAATAATTAAAATATATCTTCATAAAGCTATTGATTTTCCATCTCAAAAATTGTTTTCAGACTTTAATGTTCTCAACATAAGACAAATTTATTATATTGTATTAATAAAATTCATACATAGAAATCGAAATAATTTTGAATTGTATTCTCGTAGTTATGAAACAAAAGGTATGAATTCTTTAAGATTGTTTGAACCAAAATGCAATAGTGCTACAGTGTTTAATCATAATAGTAATAGTTTAGGTCCAAGAGCCTACAGTCAACTATTTCAAGCTGAAATATGCCTTAATTCACGTTGAGGTATTCAGCTTGCTCATAGGTGCTCGAGGGACTATACCAGCTTTTTTCGAAGAATTTCGACGGCAGTTTGCTCTGCCAACATCTCTGAGGGATGACATTGTAATAATTGTGTTAAAAATCCTTTTAAATCCTAATTAATCACATGGTGCCACATTAATAGCAATTGTAATTTTTCACGCCCTTTTCTTTGTCTTCCTTCTTTAAAATTTAATATCTATGTTTACATATGTATAATAATTTTTTAGGATATACTGAGCCCGTAAGGGCTACCCTCAATGGGGGGGGCAGTTTACTATTATTATTATTATTATTATTATTATTATTATTATTATTATTATTATTATAACAAATTTATATTTAAATATCCTAATCTTGTCAATTCTAATAGTTCTAGTATTAAATTTAAAAAGTTATGTATGGATTTTATAAAAACTGAAAAATTGTAAATATATGTATTCTTATTGTGTAGTAGATATAAGACAAATTGTATTATATACTTCTTAATTTCAATTCAGGAATTCGCCCCTGAGCACGAGTTCTACTCTTTCAGGGGGCGAGCTAAAGTATTTCTGTATACATTACATTTTATGTTACAATTATTAGCAAAATAAAAAAAAATAAAAAACAAAATAAATACATAAAAATTACGTACCGGTATTAAAAATTCAAAGAATACGAAACCTCAGAGTTGTATGCGACTCGCAGGCCATGAGTTATCGATGGCACACACCTAACAAAGTTGAGTACCAACTTTCTTGGTAGATTGTATCACCGAATTTTCCTCACTTCGTCTTATTTTGCATTTACTGTATATAACCAAGACTGAGAAGCCAGCACGATGTCATATCCGAGGAGCGTACAACCTCGGCACGTGATATATAGGAAACAAGACCATTGTCTGCGAACGTGTCTGTGGCATGAGGCTGTCCAGTCCAGTATATGAATCTGATATCGCTAACTCTGCAAGTAGCCGAATTGAAGCTCCTCGTCTGCAACAAGCAGCCAGAAGGTCGTGAGTAGTAAAATCGATGTCCGGAAGGCTGCCAGCTTCCCGGTGTTACTTTGCATCTCCACATCGGACATAGATCTCGTGAACGCTGTTACACCACGCACAAACTTGCCCAACGGTTCAAAGTGCTCCTGACCAAGACACTCAACGATTATTAGACTAAGCTAGCCATACGTTTTTCACTTCATATCCATTTTATATTTATTTCTCGCCTCTCACAATTTTTTCTTTTAAAATAAAAAAGAAGTAATTTGATTTCTACTCTGATACTTTAACATGCTCTCTATGCTGATGATATTAAGATCCTAAGTATATTTGTACGCAAAGTGCAGGTGGAATTTAATATTGCTGAAGACATAATTACAGTTATTAATTTACACATGTTTCATTAATTGAGGCGTCCATTTCCAAATGCGTCCTTGTCCATCAATTTTGAAATTGAGATATTGGTAACGCTGCATTTAGGTGACCATTCTCTATCTAAATATACATGTCTTACAGTTCCAAAACGCATTTAAACATGTATAAAAAGCATTTGAAAATTACGAACATATTCAAAATGCCCCTTGTCCACAACAGAATCAATCATGGCTGACTATAGCAGCAGTCATCAGTATAGGAACAAATGGAATCTTGTCCAATGGCGGAGCTTATGAAGAATGTGATATTTATTTACAAAAGTTCCCTTGTCCATTTCTCATTTGGACTTGTCATCTTAGGTTTAATGCTTAATTGTATAGACAATTAAACATCTTTACACAATAATTTAATATGTTTATGTTGGTAATACGTCAATAGGCAAAGAGCATAAGAAACACATTAATTTTAACGACCAGTACAGCTGTGAAACATTCAAAGTTGTCATGTTTTGTTGAGGTAAGGAGTGCATTGTAGGCTTTTATTTCTCTTACCGTAGGCCTACTTTATTTTTTACTCACATATTCTCAGTTTAATCATTGCATTAATTATTACGTTTTAATTCATCATAGCTTTTATTAAAAATATGGATTAACGATAGCAGCCGTCGGCAAGTTTTGAGAGTGAGGTTAGGCTAGTATCTGGTGTAGTGACACCTTTACTTAAGGGAAAGGGTTCATCGCTTACTGAGCCTGCACTTTGGAGAGGCCTGGACTAACTTGCAATTGTTGGAATTTTACAAACAACTTAAGACTGTCAGTGATGTTCAAGATGAGTTGCCATCTGAAGATGAAAATGAGAGGGGTTTCATGGAAGATCTTGAAACTGCCAATGGCTAGAGACAATGTAAATGCTACTTGCTATTTTTCTATTAATAGATAACTATGATTTATGAAAATTCTGAATTGTGTTCCATTCATTTTTAATTAATTTTGTGTTCATTTTATTGATTCCCTTTCTTCTTTGCCTTAGTGGAGATGACCGAAGTATACATTTCTGTTATTTAGGCTTCTAAATTTATTTTATTTTTGAGGATTTGTATATTAAACAAGACAACATAGATTATTTATTATTATTATTATTATTATTAGTTATTATTATCATTACTATTAAATATGTTCTTTTTTGCAAATTAAGCTTTCAGGAATAACTCCCTGTAAAGTTAATTTGAATAATTTCGAGAGAAAAATTGTTCCGGGGCCGGGTATCGAACCCAGGACCTTTGGTTAAACGTACCAACGCTCTCCCACTGAGCTACCCGGGAACTCTACCCGACACCGATCCGAAATTATTCAAATTATTCATGTTCTTTTTTGTCACTAATAAAATGTTGTAAGAACAAAATGCCCCTTGTCCATTTCAAACAGTTCCAAAATCGCCCTTGTCCATAAAACAATTCCAAAATGACCCTTGTCCAAGTTAATAACCATATTTTCAACAAACCCAATAAGAATTTGGTGTTAATTCTTTGAGAATACCATTCTGCAATCATAAATAAACAAAATACAAAAGTTTCATTAACATTTTCCAATCAAAAATACCAATAAAGAGTTTTTATCACATTCCCAAAAATTAAACAGTATGGACAAGGATCCTTTCGGAAATGGACGCCTCAATTGTTGAAAATTAAAAACAACTTAAACCATTTTAACTGAAAGTTCAGTATACGCCATTATTTTACAAGAGCTAATCAACATAATTATAGTCGTGCCATATGCGGATACGAGTCCAATAAAGGACTGAAAATCCCATAATGACACTTATGGCAGAGAATGTTGCATTTGTAGGTTTTCTCAACGTTTTCTCGTTTCCCCACGTAAGACATCAACATTATTTCGTTTGGTTTTGTGCACTCCGTTATCATTCCACAGCAATCCTCGATCGCCGGCTGCGAAACGCGGAGGGAGCTGATCTAGGAACGAGTAGGATAGACTGGCAGAAACCTAGATCCTCAACAAACTTTAGTGTAGTAAGTTGGTGTGGCTTGGAATGTATCTAATCTGGAGTCAGCGTAAAATTCTATCACATGGACATAACGCTAGGGTTCGTCCTCCTCCGTCACACTTTTACTTTACATTAAGCATATAGAATTGTAGACAAAGTAGTCTGTAATTTTGAGCAGTGGCTACGGTAAGATATTTCTCGATATTTTTTGAAGTATATTTCTGTAAAATAAAAATTTTACCACTTACTTCCAAGATTTTATAGTGGCATATTGTGAATACGAATTTAATCTTTTTTTAGGTTTCGTAAATAATGTCTGCAATTTTAACAATATGGATTGTTTCCAAATAATGAATTTGTAATGTTATTACCACATACTGTAATTACTAAATATATTACCAAGTTACATCATTTAGAAGATAAAATTTAGTCCATATACACATACGAATAAAATTTTGCACTACTTAATGTGACTCATAGCAAGGTCCAAACACAATTTTTCTAAACCTGAATCCTAGATATATCAGCATCAAATTTCAAGAAATCGTGAGTGCAATAACCTATAATAACCTATTATTTAAGTTCAATCTTATTAATTGTAAGTTATTATTATCGTAGTTATCTATGTATCTTCATCTTATACTTACATATTCTGCATTTAATTCCTTATTTTCTAACTCATATTTGGTAGTAGAAATTAGAGAAGAAGAGAGTTTTATATTTCAATAAATATGATACTCTTCAGGAGATAAAACGGCATGGAAATTAAATAGCATGGCTTATGATACAAACCAAGAATCTGAACGATATACAATCAGAAACCTATTATTTCTTTCAGTATCAAATTCAAAGATTTCTTTTATTGCAACGATTGAATTTTAAAGTTATATTTGATCTAGTACATGGACCTGCTAACATAGGACGAGTTATTTAAATGTTATCATTAAAACTAAATCAAAACCTTTGAGGACATTAACCTAGTTCAGAAATGGGCCCTCACAGACCATACAATGAAAGTGAATATTCTTTCAGATAACAATTTTTAAATTAAATTAAGTAACAAAAAAGAAAATGATCAATTATGATTTACTGCCTTATACGTGCAAGTATGGCACATATTCACATATTGAACTATAAAAATTTACACAAAGATCGAGAGCTACATTTGTTATTCTATAATCTAAAGATCTTATAAATAATTCCACAATGTAACATATTTCAAACTTACTTATTCTGATTCAGAGCTTCGTGTAAGATACTCGTATATGGAAGAAATTTTACCTGCAAAGAAAAGAAGAGCAAGGATTAAAATCGCTAATTCTTACATTTAACGGCAGATTATAATTGAGTGGCGTTTTCACAAAACTCGTTATCTACAAAATCCTGTTTTTTCAGGAGAATTGTTTTTTAAAATACACCTATATCGTGATGAAAATTTAATCCGTAAAAAATATAATATATTGCAATTTTAGAGTGGAATTGGTAAACACATTTCAAACAAAATTGTGAATTTGCATTTTCCTAGAATATATTAATAAATTCATTGAATTTTTACAAAACTCGTTATCTGCTTCCCTTAATATGAGATTTATATCAATTTATCCAATATATTTGTTCTGTTATGTGTCATAATGTTATTTGTTGTAACACAAACGCATTGTCATTACACAATGAAGCTGAAAATTTTAGAAAATATTACATTTCAAATTAATATTTGCACTTTAGCCGTGAAGAAGTATAAATGTTTTCCTACAGTTCTCTGCATCAGTGTTTCTCAGAATATTATGTTATTTACAGTATACACACATTCTGTTATGAGATAATCATGTCCAAATTTTTGGTGAAACAATCACGAGAAATAATACTCATTTTCACAGGATAACACAAACACTGACGTATGAAATATATAGCTAGTATGGAGCTTCTTCCTAATATTCTGCATCGATGTTGTCTTTGTCATTCTGTGTGCACCATTTGAACATATCCTGGTATAACACTTTTGCTTCTCCCAATTTATGTCAAAATATCTCATTAGCTTCTTTATACAGAGTGTTTCATAATTCCTACTACAAACATCTAGGGGTTGTAGAGGGGACTAAGTAGATACAATTTTGATTAGGAATCCTTGTTCGGGAATGTATCATTTCGATCAAAATAAGTTTGAAGATCGAATCGATTTCACATCTCCCTCTTCACTAGAGACAATGAGGTCTTGCCAGTGTGCACTACAAGAGTGGTTCCAGGTACTTGACCTTCCTGCAAGAGGTACTGGTAGAGTTATGTGAAGATTTTCCACTGCCACTACGTCAGCAAATATGGTTCCAACTTTTCACTTGCCGTCAGTGAACATCTCCACCAAACATTCGGGGAAAGGTGGATAGGTCGAGGTGATTCAATTCCTTAGCCATCACGGTCGCCAGATTTAACTCCTCTCGACTTTTTCCTTTGGGGCCACATGAAGAATCTTGTTTAAGAGACACCTGTAGAGTCGGAGGAAGATCTTTATTGTTTCTAGTGAAGTGGGAGTTGTGAAATCGATTCGATCTTCATACTTATTTTATATCGAAACTATATATTTCCGGTCATGGGTTCCTAATCAGAACTACTTAGTCCCCTCTATAACCCCTAGATTTTTGTAATAGGAATTAAGAAACACCCTGTATATCAGGACTTTCGGGAAATGTCTGGTTTTGCTGACAGTCAAAACAGATATTAGTAACGTCTTCTTTAGTCGCTTTTAATATTATAAAAAACTTTTTGGCATTCATTTTGTGAAGCCTATAATACTGTTCTCATTTTTTTTATCCAACAGAGGAAGCTTTAATTTTGAGTAAGAACTGTGCACATGTAGAACAGATGTCTGTGACCTCCCAAGATAACCAAATCCTAGATTGAATTACTTGTATTTCTACAAAGAACATCTTAAACCACCAAACCGAATGCACTTGTATCGTTTTCACGTAATCTTCAAGTTCAGTTCAGGTGACAAAAAAGAACAGCAAGTATCTCGTCGGAAATAGTGTGCCTCTCTCTGCATTTCAAAAATTTCTTTTAATCTGATTTGTTTGCTCTTCATCCTTTTCATTCTTTCGCCGATCACCACGATTTTCTTTTGGAATTTGTTCTGTGATTACATATTTTCTAGCCAGAAGTTGTAATCTGTCCTTTGAAACACTCATGATACATCTTCATCTGTTACAGGGCAGGAAATAGTCACAGATCTGTTTCTCTCCCTCCCCCCTTCAGTGGTAGTTCGCCTGGCAGAGTTTGCAACTGCCATGTACTTGATTAGAAACATATCCTGTTTCAACTTTGTATCATTGTTATAAAAATTTTGTCTAAAGTGTATCAGGTCATTTTAAGATAAATCAGACGCGGGCAATGCTTATTTATCATTTTGCTCTCGACGTCAAGATCGTGAACACAAGTGATATTAAGTAAATCACCAGAATCAACATACCTTTAATATTTAGGTAGAATTTCTTGTTCACTTCAACGCCTCTTGCGCCTCTTGGAATCTCTTGCACTGGGTGACACAAATTCACTAATTTTTCTTGAATATTATTTAATGTTGTTCTGCTGAGTAACAGTCTACAGAATGTTGAGGTTTAAATCATCCTGAAGCAATACAAACTGTTCTAACAGTGAAAGAAAACGGTATACAAAGTATTATTTAGCCAGCGAGGCCACCAAGTGAAAAATGAGTAATATAACATTTATTTAATACCAACTCTTGTAGATAACAAGTTTTGTAAAAAATCGACAACTGTAGATACCGAGTTTTGAAAAATCTCTTTTATTTCAACATCAATTTACTTCACCTTAATTCTGATAGTACCATTGGATTCTCCTGACCCAAAAACATAAGGATACGTTAAAATCTCAAAATCGAAAAAAAATGTAGATAACGAGTTTTGTGAAAACGCCCCTCAATTTCAGATAAAGAAGTTCTTCAGATATACAACTTGGCCCGTTATAAATTGAATGATAATGCTGTTTGGTGCCAGTAATCACATTTTACCCGATTTTAAAGTGGGAAAAATGCTCTTTCGTAGGCGATCCTGAGGCACTATTTCTCCAGTTGTCATGCCACTTGTTTAAATTATGAAGCGTGAAAGAAAACTTGAAATACGCATAACCTAAACCAGAATATGCTGCTTCTTGATCAGCCCTTTCTTTGACTGTGGTCCCAGAACGTGCTAATATTCATATCAAGCATATGTAGTCTAAAAGCTAATTGTGGTTGGATTTGGGTTAAACATGTCATTTATTAAACGCACTTTTGAAGGTAAACGAGAAAAGGATGTTTAGAGAGTGTCGCTTACACAAGAAAAGAAGCAGTACAGAATCACGTTCATAAAATAGAATGCAGCGATAACTGAAAGCTTATATCATGGTAGATAAGGAACGAAGGACTTAAACTAAACTGGTATTGAACCCGGAACCTCTTCAGTACCAGTCTCGTGTCTGCTTACTGAGATACCGCTGTGACCTGTTGAAAGTAATAGGTAGAAAGCAGAGTAATGCATGGTAGCTCACCGCTCACCACTGCCAGCCCGCACGCGTCATCAGCCCAGCCTATCCAAGACCAAACTGCCTGACGCGGCAGCTCCCTAGCCCGTCACACTGGACTTCGAAGTCCACCGTAGCCCACCGCACTATTCAGCACTGCACTAACTTTTTCTCTAGAGATACTGTATTTTAGAATGTGTGCTTTCACGGCCGGTGTCTGTGATGAAGGTTTTCCAGGCTGAGATGTCACGGTCTACCATTCTAACAGTAGACCACGGCATCTCAGCCCGGAAAACATTCATAACTGAGACTGTATTTTCTTTGCAATGCACTTTTATTTGGACTCATCTTGTAAACAGAAGTAAAAAACTAAAACAAAAACGTTTGAAACAGCAGCTGATCGTTGATCGGATTGCACACACAAGCACAAGCCTGCGTAAACTCTATTAATAAGTGACTGATATAAGACAAGATATAAGGAATGAATTAAACATATGTTTGAAAGAAAAGATTCACCATTAAATAGAACAATGCATTAATCATTTAGATATAATGGACTGTAACCTTATTCGTAGATGAATTCTCGACTTTATACGAAAGGATAAAGGAGACCTGGTAAGACTGAAGAAACGTTGAAGGGACTCAATGCGAAGCTGGAACAGGCTTGAAGTCTAATCCTTGAATTAAGAAGATGATCCTAAAGTAGTAACTTACACTAAAATTCCGAGATGCACGAAGGACAAGCTCTATGTCTGTACAATGACACAGATGACCGATAGGATACATCATGTGCGCTGATGTTTAAAAGATGATAAATCTCTGGAAGAAATTTTACCTACAATAATTCTCGAAATAAATAGTTCGATTTTTCTTAATCCTCTTACTCTTTACGCTTACATAGCTATCTTACTATGTTATGTAATGATAAATTGTAAAAGTCCATGTTTATGATATACTTACTATCCTTCAGTAAATCACTAATTAATTTGTAGTGTAACTCGTAACAGATGGCACAAGAAGGATCATCCCTACTCATCTATAATCCTTCAACAGAACCCGAGTCTGAGAGAAATTAATCAAACACAAATTCCCACTGTCCTGCTTTGAAATCCAGGATAATATTGCAGTCCCATCAGATATATAAGTTTTAACAAGCCAAGATTCGAACCCAGTATTCGTAGATGTATTGAACCATATAAAATTAAACAAAGACCTTACAGAAAGGTTTTAACTGCTCTACATTATGCCGAAGTTAGCATAATTCATCCGGAAACATAGATGACCCTGAACATATTTTCTCAGAGTATTTCCGTTTTTCTTGTCACCAGAGTTCTATTACAGTTCAATTAGCACAGTAGGCCTATTACTATTATCCATTGCCTCTAAATGGGTTATGTAGCTTAAATTGTAGACAATCATGATTTAGAACTGATGAAAAGGATATCCAGAAATAGCAGTGTCGGTTAATAGAGACTGGGGTTCAGTTCGCGAATTATAAATCAATATTTGTGATAAGCAAATTGACACACAATTATTTTCTCTTTGTAAATATTTTTGCTGCAAATTTCATATCTATGAATTATATATATATATATATATATGTTTAATAGATTTGAAATATATATAGGCCTATATGATAGACAGTAGAAAATTCTGATCTGAAGGGCCTTCTCTTACACTCTACCAAGTCACAAAGTATACAATCAGTGAAAAATTTAACAAAAGTTAAAGAACAGAATACTAACATATTACAAAGAAATAATGATAATAGCACAATAAAGCGACACTAAACAACATGAAAATAATACCAGAAAAAAAAGAAGGTAGTAAGAAATATAGTAAAAGCGACTCATTCAGTACAAATAGTTAATATGAAGAACGTAAGGAAGAATGTAACAAAATGGAATGTAATAAAATAATAAAAAAAAAGAAAATAAATACGAAAATTAAATAAAATTCACAATAAAAAGGGTATGATAATAAATTCACCTGGTGATCAAGAGAACAAAAAGGGGAAAGGAAGAAAAAAGATGTTTATATATTTTTACGAAACTATCGCAGAGAAAAGGGCTTATAACTGAAAGGAATCAGAATTGAAAAAAATGCAATTTTTGTTTATTTTTTAAACTAGACAATGTCCGACAGTCTCTGACATGTTGTGGTAGAGAGTTCCAGAGATGAGCTGCAGAGACGGTAAAAGATGAAGAGTAGAAGGATGTTCTGTGTTTAGGAATGGAGAGTGTGATATGGTGTTGTGAGCGAGTATTTATTTCGTGATATGAGGACAAATGTTGAAAACGAGAAGCTAAGCAGCTAAGGTTAGAGTTTTGAAGAATATTGAAGAGTAAAGTGAGAGAGTGAATAGTTCTTCGCTCTTTGAGACGGACCCAGGACAGCATATTTAGTGAAGGTGTGATACGAGTATACAGAGTGTATGTTATATAAATGTATACATTTTAATAGCTTATTTCTTGGATAGAGAACAACAAGAATTAAAATACCGTCAGTCCCAAATGATTACTTTTCTAAGAAAAAAATTATCGTAAATGTTAACACTATTTCACTCGATTAGTATTAGCCGTACGGTTCTGATTTTTACTCTTGTCACGACAAACTCGTTTGGAATGTCTTATCCTTTTACAATTTTTAAATGAATTGCAAGGTTTCCTTGCAAATGAAATATAATAGTACATTATGCAACGAGCCTATAATGATTGTAATTAAGACGCAAGTATGGATGTTTATGAAACTCGCCTGCGCTCGTTTCATAATGTTTATACGGGCGTCTTAATTACCATTATAGGCAAGTTTCATACGACTTTTTATGCTCGACCACATTTCTAACTTGAAATTATTCAGATGTATACATTTTATTTGTATCTGACAAGGTCGGAAGTGACCTTGTTCTGGGTCGTGAATTGTGAGATGTGCGCAGACGCGAAAGTATTGATTTTTTCCGAGGAACAATAATGACATTGACCTTGATGTAATCCCGTTAAACTTGGTATAACTTGATTATTGAATTCGACATTGAAAACCGAGATGACAAATTGAATTTATTTGAATATTATTTACAATTAACGCTAATTATTATAGTAACAGAACATAACCTTCTGCGACAGTATTGGATTTCAGCCTCCGCGACTTTTCGCTAATTCTCTTTCGATTGCATATCCGAGAATAATCGATACTTGCGGTTTTATAACGGTACAAAGCTGACTTGTCATTGGCTGAACACCTGTAAGCTGAGTTGTCATTGGCTGAAAACACCTGTACTTTAATGAGTAGGTGTACTTTAATGACATGCATTAAAGGACTGCTACCAGGTGTATAATTACTACATTTCGGCATGGTCGAGCATAAAGACAAATACGTATCGATTCATTTGAAGACAATCATTAGTGATTCCATCTTCATCGAGTACTTTTCCTCTTTTCAGTCCTTTTAAGGCTTCTCTTACCTCATAAAATTATATAGTTAAAGGAAATTAACTAGGGATAATGAGCTAATTATTAAAGGGAGGACATCATCTTGACAACCAACAAACACATTGGTTATGTGTTTAGAATTCTCACCGTCAATCTGACGCAACATTAAAGCTGCGCCTTAACCGCTGTGTACACCACAGTCCACTCGCTCACTAAATACGTGTCAGAATTACAGTTCTTTACTTCCGCTCCGAGCTTAGCAACTAACAATTGTTTAGAAGTGTGAGTTGCCTGGCGTTGCCATGGTGACGGGCCAGTATTAATCACGAGTCTTGACGCCGATCTGTCTTCACTCTAACTAATTAACGTTGAAACAAACCAACAGCAAACCGACCTCCTGTCTCATAAACGCACGTACCACGGCGGAGTCTTGCGGTCTGCCTGTCTCACGGCGTCAGGGACCAGCAGCGCGACTCTACGAGGCAGGCAGCCAACTCTCACATTCTGACGACACAGTAACTCTATGACAAAGAGGTAGTAGGAAGACAAGGCTGGAACACACTCAACGAACGATACCTGTGTTACTTACTTCTAATGTAATTCTTTAACATTCCAAATATGATCATAAAGATCATGTTGAAGAATTTAGCAGGGGTTCGGTTTAGACATTCATTGCTCGTGAGCTAAAATAAAAGTAACAAGGTTTCGAAGGTTAGAGCTACCATAAATTCGTCTTTGGGTAAAAACTGGGGATAGGTCTTTACATATCCAACGAGTAGCATACCTTTCCTACTTCGATTTCACCTGATGATGAAGGAAGATTCAGTATTCGAAGCGCCTTGATCTTATAATTCATCAGTAACGAAGCAAGTTTAACTCAATCATGTAGCGAACAATTCAGCCAATTCATCACTAATTGAATCGCTTATTTGAAAAACTACACATGTCCTTAGCTGTCAGTTTTGAAAAAAAAAAACTATATAAAAGCTATCTAGATCTTATTAAATTTATAAGCTGCAGACAGATACATTATGTAATAAATTTGTACATTAATAGGCATTGTTCTCATTGAATTACATACAAAATAAACACAAACGTTCGTAATTTTTACAGAAAACATGTCAGGTATTTCAGGTACAACACATGTGCACGAAATGTAGAACAGGCTGTACTCTCAAATTTAAACAAACGTTTATTCAAATTATTTAGAAACATCCCAATTCATATGAAAAATTCATCCTAAAAGGATAACAACGTACATTCAATATTTAATAATTGGATGTATGTTCAATTCATATGTAAAATTCATCCTAAAAGGATAAGAACGTACATCCAATATTTAATAATTGGATGTATGTCCAATTCATATGAAAAATTCATCCTAAAAAGATAAGAACAAACATCCACTATTTAATAATTGGATTTACGTTCTTATCCTTTTAGATTGAATTTTTCATATGAATTGCAATGTTTCTAAATAATTTGAAGAAACTTTTGTTTAAAGTTGAGAGCACCGGGGTCCCCTATAGTTCGTGGACATGTGTTGTTCCTGAAATACCCGACATAAAATTATGAACGTTTATATTTATTTTGTATGTAATTCAATAAGGACAATACCAATTGATGTACAAATTTATTACGAAATGTATTTTTCCCTTCATCTTACAAAATGAAAAACAAAATTTTAAAACTTTTTAAAGTCAAAACACTGATATCTTATTGAAGTCCTATACTACAGATCTTTAGATGTGCCAATTCTTTTACGAAAACATCAGAAAAATGTCTCTTCATTAAATATTTTGTTTTCAACTTCTTCGGGAAAATACTGACATGACATCATCATTTAAAAAAAGGCGGACATGTATACTTTCTCCTACAGATGTGCAAATACATGTATTAGGCCTAATGTCAGAAACACAACAAATTCGCTTTGGCTAAAAACGAACTCCTGTGGTGTCTCAAATAACAGATACATTTATTTCAATGCCAAGTTTCTATTGCAACAAATTCTGCATACGTATATATTTTTTCGCAGGCCTTTATATTCTGAATTTAAAAAATCTAATAGTAATTATTTAGGAATAAGTCACTGTATAAAGCACAATTTTATTAGCTGGACAGACAGACAGACAGACAGACAGACAGACAGACAGACAGACAGACAGACAGACAGACAGACAGACAGACAGACAGATAGATAGATAGATAGATAGATAGATAGATAGATAGATAGATAGATAGATAGATAGATAGATAGATAGATAGATAGATAGATAGATAGATAGATAGATAGATAGATAGATAGATAGATAGATAGATAGATAGATAGATAGATAGATAGATAGATAGATAGAATATCAGTAACTATAGTCCCGTCGCTCTTACTTCCGGCAGCCAATCACGTTCAAGGTCGGCTACATTTAAACGTATGCGTCTTGTGATTTGTTGCTGATGACGTTACACACTTCCTAAGGCTCGATAAGTATTTAATATAATCGCCCGCCATTTCGGCTCTTTCCTTGGCGTTCGCAGAAAGCACACGAAGACATTATTTATCGCTCAATTTTTTGCTCAATTACAGTGCGTTTGATTTATTATCATAGGAGCTACGAAATGATAATGTTTAACGGTGCTGCAAATAGATTCCTCGTCTGGTAGCTCGGCAACGAAAGAACAAAAATGGCGAACGTTGCTATCTACCTAGACTTTATACAGCCTTCACATCTAAGGCGTAATCAAAGAGGAGGAGTCACGCCGGAAAAAAACAGTGTCGCGACTATAACAGTACTAGTAAGAATACAATACTATGTAGTTTAGAGAATAGCTCAAAATATATTTCTGTTGCAGGATATACGATTTTTCTATATCCCAAACATAAATAGACAGTGGAACGTTCTCTTACTGAAAATATTATACTGAGAAAATTAAATGCTATAAAATTTAATAAACAATACAACAGTTGTATGAACACGTGTGCTTGTATTTATTTAATTGTTTGTTTATTTATTTATTTATTTATTTATTTATTTATTTATTTATTTATTTATAAGGAAAGAAGCTCCACAAACACAGGTGTTCATACAACTCTTGTATTGTTTATTAAATTTTATTGGATTTTATGAACTTTAATGAACACTGTTGAAAATTGACTAAATTGTATATTTTATTGTCACACTGAGAAAACTTAGCTCAAAACTATTTTCTTAACCACTAATTAAAAACACAAACATAATGCACGATGGTATTCCTATCATTAATCCAGTTTTCCGACGCGTAAAATCGTCACCTACATGTTTTTAGGCCGTTATTTAACGACGCGGTTTATCTATTGTTAGGTTATTTAGCATCGATAGAACTGATAAGAGCGAGATTGCATTTAGCAAGATGAGATCGAGGATTCGACATATATATAATCTAGTATTCATATTACAGGGAAAACCTCGGAAAAAACAACCAGGTAATCAGCCCAAGCAGGAAGCGAACCCACGCCCGAGTGCAGCTTTGAATCTGTAAACAAACGCGATACAGACTGTTACAACGGTTGCTCCGATACATTTTAAAAGTACGGCTGATATCATAACAAAATTACTTTCAGTGAAACACATTCAATGTAAATATAAAACAAAGTCAGAAAATGTAATAAATCCAACAACAACTGAATATATGAAAACATTATTAACTCATGAATATCTGTAATACATTTTCTGTCTGACATTAGAGTGAAATAAAGAGTGTGACAACGTAAAGAGCTTAACAGACACACTGACACAATAATCCACTCATTGTCTAACGACTGACAACATACAAAATATAAACAATTGGCTAGAAATATGTACTGCCAACACAAAAGAGGGCAATATATTTGGTCATTCACGTAATAACACACTTGCTGAATTCTTTATTAACTGAATGACAAAACCATAGGCTGGCTGACAATAACATTAGCTATATGAAATAATGCAATACTAAATTTACCTCGGTGCACAGTGTGCAATTTTCCCAGTCTAGGGGGACAAAAATCAAATTTCGACTTGTTTAGTTAGGCATAGGTGAATATGAATTCATGTTCTTTAACATTTGGAGAATGTTGTGAGAAATAGCTTTTACTGTTTTATCTGCAGCAAGATATATTTAGAAGGGTATGAACAGTGAATTCTTCGAAACACTTCTCGCTCCTGTTCAGCAATAGACAGAGAGACTTACTTTGTGGGTGAAAAAAGAGCCACTTGATGGTTCAGATGGAATCTGTTCAGATGGGTACGTTCTTACTAATGTAACTTCAATTACAAGTTTGTGAAGTATTATTCTACTTACAGAAGGGTTTAAACATCACAATTGAAAAAAAATATATTTTTTTTTAAGTTCTCCAAATATATGTGAAATTTAATATAGCCGGTCACGTCCGGTTACAACAATTCTTTTACAATTCAATTCAGCATCACTTAGAGTGTTGAATCCTTGTTTTAAAGTTTGCGCGTTCTTGCGCATTTATCAATAATTAATTTTTTCAGTGGTGGGACATACGTTAACGTTGGCATATTTGGCTTAACAGCAAAAAAAGAATCATGGAATAGGGAAATTTTTAATCACTTGTGAGTGTTTTAGGCCTACAAAATTATTCACATGTCATCGAACATCAGGTTAAAAATACATTGGACACATTTTTATCTAACCTTAACAAGCGCACAGTGAATCAGAACGCAAATCACTAGCTGGACAAAATTAATCTCTTCTCTGCATTCCAACGGATTGTTACGAAACTTTGTATATGCCTTACTGGTGGCACACATGTTTTGTGTACAAACACTGATTACGTTTGCACAAGAAAATTACCCGTTTATAGCGGGTACATTTAAACAAAATTAATAACTTCTCTCCTATCTATCAGATTCTTATGGAATTTCATACAGAAGTTACAGGTGGAATATTTTATTTTTCGTCTACAAAGTCTGATTATGTTTCATAAGAGGAACTGCCCCTTCATAGTGGTGCATTTAGACAAAATTAATAGCTTATTTCCTATATAATATATTTTTATGAAACTCTGTATAACAATTAGGCCTACAGGTAGCATACAGATGTAATGAGAATTTGTACATAAAAATATATGCTACCTGTAACTCCTGTACAAAGTTTCATAAAAATCTGTTGCTTTGGAGAGAAGTTAATTTTGCATAAATGCACTCCCTGTAAAGGGGTATTTCCTCTTATGGAACCGTAAATATAGTTTGTACACAACAAATATATTCTGCCTGTAACTTCCGTACACTGTTTCATAAAAATCTGTTAGATAGGAGAGAAGTTATTACTTTAGTCTAAAACCATACCCTATAATGTGGTAGTTCTTCGTACACAAACGTAGTCAGAGTTTGTACACAAACAATATGTGCTATTTATAAGGTCTGTACAAAGTTTCATAACAATCTATTGGAATGCAGAAAAGATATTAATTTTGTCCAGCTAGATTTGCGTTATTGCACACTGTGCGGAGTCGGGATACTGACAGATGCAGACTCGATTCCTGACGGGTGAAATGAAATTCCAGCTAACTTGTGTTCTGTCTGAATGGCAGATTTACCTTCTTACTTATATTTCTTTCTTTGTGTTGCATCACTTCCGCCTTTTGGACCGATTTATAATCTAATGCAGGAGTCGTCAACTCAGTGCACTATGGTGCAGGCATCGTTAGAGTCTAGCTCAGTTCTGTCCCTTCGACGCCAACTGTGCAGCAAGAGTTGAGAGGAAGGGATCAGGTGAAGGCAATGGAATGCTTTCACTTATTCGATCCGTTTAATCAATCTCTAATAATTATAACCAAAATAAATACTTTAAAACATGAATTATAGGAATATTTTAATAATAACTGTATAATAAATAAATAATTTTTGCAGTTTAATATAACAAACATAATATCTCCCTTTTCTATTTCGTATGAAAACATTTTTAATTACCTAAATAGTTTTTCTTTTAATTTTAAAGTAATTAAGAACAAACAGGCATAAAGGTACGTTTTTCTCGGTGCGACTATTGCGATGATCGTTCAACGATGATTGTGCAACGATAACCGTTGAGCACTATTTCTTTGTATTTTCTAGAGTCGCGGCAGTCGCTCGGAGGAAAACAGCTCCATAGAAAATATCAACGATCATCGCAGTAGTCGCTCCGAGGAAAACGTACCTTAAACAAACAGGCATATAATGTATTTTCACTGTGACAAAATATTAAGCAAATCGAATTCATTACTAATTTTTAAGTCATGTCATTCTGTTGTTAAAGTCCTGTGAATAAACTAAAATTAATTATATATATATATATATATATATATATATAAATCAATGTTTATTCTTATTTACAATATACGAAACATATCATTCTTTCTCGTACAAGACTAAAGTAAATTATATTATTTTTATGCTAAATAGAAAATGATAAGATGTTATTTTCCCTGATTATGAGCGTTGGGTTTTCTGGATTTTTAATTCGTTTTTCCCTCTCTAACTTGTCAATATCAGTGTCATAGTTCCTGTACAACATAATTGAAGGACACATTGTATATTATGGTCAGAAATTTTGGCTTTTGTGATGGAATTTAGTAAAAATAACTACTCACGCATACATAACATTTGGGCAGTGCGCCTATGTAGACGACGTTTTTCTCGGGGTGGGGGAAGATGCATTATAAAACTCAACAAGATTATGTTTGAATTTATCTTTCAATTCAATGTCATTTTGCAAATCAATTATTTCCATTTGGTATTCAGCATTTACAATATCAGGCTATTTTAAATAGGAAATTGAGTAAAAAATGTGAAAATGCCACTCAAGTTTTTCCATATCCTAGAATCTAGATTCAGATTCCATAATTTATAAAAGTTCTTAAATACTTGGGAACTTCAAGTGTTTGTGGTAGGGCAGTTTGAAAAACCAAAGTTAACTTTAGGGCTTCCTTTTACTGTTGGATGAAAGCAATTCGTTCTTCTCTCTTATACTGCTCTTAATCATTTTCGTGACAAGTGGAATAATGGCGTTGTAGGTTAAATTTCTTTCGATTATTTTATATAATCCACAAACCAAGCACGTGAACATTCCTTCATATTCTGTAAATAGGAATGACTTTTTCCACAAAGCTGAATTGTTCGGAGTTGCCTTTCGTGAGTTTCCTCTTCGGACATATTCCTGCCGACCGGCCGTCAACTGCACTCTGAAGCGAATACGTCAGCTTCGCCCAATACACTGCACAGTATTCCCTCCTCAACCAACGACTCGGCGCTCCGAATTAGTGTTCAGGCCAGTTGATGACGGCTGAATTCTAATGGGATGCGGGGAGTATATATAGCTGAACCAACCTAGTCTTCTCTCACTGCTCTACATGGCCATGTGGTCACCACAATAAAATAAATAAAAAAATAGATTGTAGACGCCAAATCACTCTTCAAAGAACGACCACTCATATAAATTGTGGGAAAGAAGACAGAGAACGGACACTGGAAGGTTTTCTTTTCTTAATCGTACTATCAGGGACTGGAATGCTTTACCTGCAGACTTACTAATGACTTTACGAATAACCAAAAATGTATTTAAAAATAGGCTTAAGGACTTTACTAATAGACTATAATATATATTATATATACTATTTAATGGGTGTAAATGATATTTTGTTATTTGAAATGTTGTATCACTGAAGAATTGTGTTGTGTTGTTTAACTGAAGTGCAAAGTATTTGAACAGTGAAATATTTTTGAAGTGTTAGTGAAATCAGTGAAATGTGTCGTAGTTCCAGTGCAGTGAGTGAGTTAACAGCGGAATAAGTGTAGTGCTGATAGGTTACTGTGCAGGTATGAACATATTATACTCGTGGGTTTTAGTTTGAATGTAGGGTTAAGATACAAATTAGATTTACTTTAAATGTTATTTTAAGTTATCGTGCTTCGTTTAATTTAGGATGTTCATTATTATTATTATTATTATTATTATTATTATTATTATTATTATTATTATTAATTGTGTTTATTATTAATTGTCATTATTGAGTGTAATTAGTTACCACTGCCACCGGGTATATACCCATTTGCAGTGTGAATAAATAAATACATGCATACATACATACATACATACATACATACATACATACATACATACATACATACATACATACATACGTACATACGTACATACATACAATGAAGGGTCTTCGCGGGGACATCACAAGATAAAAGACAAATACATAGTCCCGTGGAATGTATATAAATTTTCGCCCACGCCAGAAATCGAACCACAGACTGCTTTATTGGGAAATGCACGTTCTATTCACAGAGCTATAGTAATTGTGGACTTCTTCCCCATATTCTAAGTTTAATTCTGTGTGAAAAATTAATGCATGAATAAAAATGATAATGAAATATCTCAGTAAATTGTTGAGTCATTAATGAAGAAGTATGTTATAGAATCACTGAGTGACTAATTGAGCAATAGGTCTATCTCATTTACTGATTTATTGGTTGGGTAAATACAGTTTATAAGGTGACCAATAAGGTAAGTGAAAAGTTCAATATACAAAACTGTGTCAAACAAGGTTATTCTCTTTCAGCTACATTATTTAGTTCGGTTGTAGACTTTATATTGAAGAAACTGGAGATGAGGGGAAACATTACAACAAAATTAAGACAATGTATAGCTTATGCTGGTGACATACTAATAACGGCAAGAACAAAACCGGCTTTGATAGAAACATTTAACAATTTAAAAGAACAGGCAATGGAATTTGGATTGATAATAATTAATGAGAAGAAAACAAAATTCTTAAAATGCAACACAAAAAGAGAAACTTTAGGAGATTTTAAAATAAATGATATAATGATTCAACAAGTTCCAAGTTTCAAATATCTTGGATAAACTGTTAGTAACAACAACATTGAGGAAGAAATAAGAGAAAAAATTGTAATGGGAAACAAAGCATACTATGCCAACCTGCAGTTATTTAGAAGTAAATTGATATCTAAACAGTCCAAATTTAAGCTATACTGTACTACAATAAGACCTGTAGTAACTTATGCCAGCGAAACATGGGCACTTAAAAACTCCATAAAACACAGGCTTCTAATTTTTGAAAGAGCAATACTAAGGAAAATTTTTGGTCCAATTAAATGAATGATGGTACATGGGGAATTAAATACAACAGTGAACTGAATGAGCTGATAAAGAATAGGAACATAATAGATCATATAAAATCGCTAAGATTAGGATGGTTTGGTCATATAAATAGAATGGAGAATAATAGACTGGTCAAAAAATTATACAATTGGAAACCAATAGCTAACTATAGTTAACAGAGCGGGGTAGATAAAAAATAGATGGGAGGATGATGTCCTGAATGATTTGAAATTGATGAAGGTGGGAAACTGGACAAAGATAGTTGGAAGCCGTAAGGAATGGAAGAAAGTTCTTGAGAAGGCCAAAACTTTCATCTGAGAGTTGTAGAGCCTGAAGAAGAAGAAGAAGAAGAAGAAGAAGAAGAAGAAGAAGAAGAAGAAGAAGAAGAAGTAGAAGAAGAAATACAGTTTATTTATAGTTGTTCGACTGATGGATTATTCCGTTGTCTCAATGGCTGGTTTATTGATTGGTTGCTCCGTTCATTGTTTGATAGACTGACTGACTGACTGACTGACTGACTGAAAGACTCATTGAAGAGCTTAGAGAGAGCTTGAGTGAATTATGTTACAGAATAATTTACGAACTTATTTATTCATTTAGTGAAATACTTAATGTTAAAGTTCAAAATTCGATTGAGTGGCTGACTGAATGTTTTCTTGAAAAATTGTTCAATAATAAGTGGTTCTTCCTGCAATAACTCCTATGTGCAAAATATAAAATCTTTCAGTAGGAAGAAAACACATTTATACATCCTATGGCAGCCGTATATAGGAGAGTGTGAATTCTTACATTTTCGAAACAAAGAAATATAATTAAGTACAGGAGATTTTATTATTTGCTGTATCACTATTTAAGTTATTTAATAGAGCAAACATCTGAAAATCGATAAATAATATATCTAATAGGAGTTATTGCAGGAACAACGATGATATACTCTATAACAATAAAGATGATTAACTGAATTTTATTATTTTATGATTGGATAAGTTATTTTTAATCAGATTGTGACTGAGTATTGAGTGAGTGGATGAGCAAATGAAGGAGTGAGTGAGTGATTAAGTGTGTGAGGAGCGACTAATAAACTCACAGAGTGAATGTATACTGTTAATATAATGAATAACGTATTGTGTTTACTTAGAGAGGTTAAGGGTGTTTGAGAATAAGGTGCTTAGAAAACTATTTGTGGCTAAGAGGGATGACGGTACAGGAAAATGGAGAAAGTTACACAACGCAGAACTGCACGCAATGTATTCTTCACCTGACATAATTAGGAAAATTAAATCCAGACGTTTGAGATGGGCAGGGTATGTCGCACGTATGGGCGAATCCAGAAATGTATATAGAATATTAGTTGGGAGATTACACTGAGAAATACCGAATCAGCTATTGCAGTTTGCTGGCTATATGTCAACAACTGCTAACCTGGATGCAGTATGATGACATGGAAGAATTAGTTAATAGGCATAGGTGAACCTATAATTAAACATAAATATGAAAGTTATAGAATACATTTAGATGATTAAAGTAAAAAAAAAAAGAAAAAAGAAGAAGAAAAATTAATTTAAAAATGTTCATGGTAGAAAATTGTGAAAAGGAGCAGATAAATAACTTTTAAAGCTTTAATAGTTATCACGATTGGTTTAAACATGCACTAAAACTAGACGTAAGTGCAAGTTTGAACAATTAATTACCGAGATTTGCGATAAATTAATTCGTTTAGGAAATTGTATATTTATTATGTATAACTACTTTTGTATATAGATAAGTTTTTTAAATGATTAAGTTTGTACTTTTGTGAATTAATATCAATAAATCTAAATCTATTACTAATAATAGTTGGGAGATTAGAGGGAAAAAGATCTTTTGGGAGGCCGAGACGTAGATGGGAGAATAATATTAAAATGGATTTGAGGGAGGTCGGATATGATGTTAGAGAGTGGATTAATCTTGCACAGGATAGGGACGACCGATGGCGGGCTTATGTGAGGGCGGCAATGAACCTGCGGGTTCTTTAAAAGCTATTTGTAAGTAAGTATGTAAGTACACCGATTTATAGACACGGGTATACGAATAGATATAAACACAGTACCTGAGAGAGAGGGGAGAGACCGCACCGTGAAGCTAGTATGATCGAGGTACACCTAATTTGTATTCAAAGTGACCAAACGCAAGACTGTACTAATAATCGACTTTAAACCTTTGTTTCTATCAAGATACAAATAGTTCAGACACCTACCACCGCAATTCATCTACACTAATGCCACTTAATTTTACTGCAACTGATCACATTAATATTAGGACTTGATTTTATGTGGATTCTCTTTCGTGTAGTGATAACATAAAAGTAGAATAAATATTCGATATGTACACGTGCTGCAGATATCGATAAAGAATATTATATCGACTGATTCAGAGGATGTTTCGCATGATTGAATGTCCCTGTCATATAAATAAGACAGCTTGTCACAAAAATGATGAAAATGTCACTTCAATATCAGAGATTACTTTTTCAAATATCTGCGGTTTTAAATTTTCTCTGGCTCGTTGTTTGTGGCTTTTGATTCGTTTCCGGGTCTGGATCAATGCTCCGGAACTTCAAACAATGACGCTCTGTCGCGAATCTGGCGATTATTTTATTGTTGTCATTGTGATTGTCGGTTTAAATTTGTGCACTTGTCCGCGACGCAAAGTCGCATTTCATGTTGCCAACTGTGTAAAAGTCAATATGTGTTATTAATGTCCAGGTCTAGGTGAGTTCATGTGTTTCAAAACAACGGAAAGCAGCCCACGCTTCAAAATAAACGTCAGGCTGACGTCATGAACAGAATTATGCGATACGTTGTCGCCGGGGTTCACATCGGATTATAAAAACAGATCCAACTTGTTCCAAATGAATAAAAATTTAACTGCATTAAGGTTCACTCCAGTGAGAAAAATATACAAACTTTATATCTTCCTGTTCTGTCAGTTCACACCAGTTTTTCACGGTGTAACATTTTGTAATATCATCGGACACTGAACCAAAGTCAGAGTCATGCAGATGACATCTACTTTCCATTATACATTTTACGCGTTTCAAAACAATCCTGTTCTTTATCTTGTTAACAATGATATCAGCCACCGGCGTAGCTCAGTCTTCTAAGATGTTTTTCTGACGATCCGTCGTTGCGCTCGGGCGCGGGTTCGATACCCACTTCAGCTGATTACCTGGTTGGGTTTTTTTCGAGGTTTTCTCCAACCTTAAGGCGAATGTCAGGTAATATACGGCGAATCCTCGGCCTCATCTCGCGAAATACCATCTCGCTATCACCAATCCCATCGACGCTAACTAACCTAGTAGTTGATACAGCGTCGTGAAATAACCAATTAAAAATTATATCCCCGTACATAGTTTACATCTTTGAATTATAATAATTAAAGAGATATGAGCTAAAACGTTTACTGTATACCTAAGTACTTGGGATGAACAACGATCGAGAAAACGAGAATAACAGCACCCGCAAAACCGAAAACCCGCACGACAATGTTGTATTACGTCGCGTCCTTGACGTAAAGACTGGTTGTGAGTCATCCGAGACTCGATATTGCGATCAAGCCCCGAAGTCAGCAGTTGTTTATACCTGACCGAACTTTTATCTACTTTGGCAACTGTTATATATGTATAAACAATCAAGTAGTCTATTTGAAACCTTTCAGTGTATAATAATCCGTTCCCCAGTCTTTATTTAATTACTAGGCCCTTATTAAAAGTCTAGGAATTTTCTTTTCATACGTTTAAGATCAAGTGTGCAATCTCAAGAAAAAAGATATTAATGTCATATTTTATGTTTCTTAGAAATGCAAATTTATTTCAGAATTCTTTTTTTTTTATTATTTATTTATATAAACATAGGTAATACCATATAATAGAACCAGAACATTTTGATAACTAAGATACTGTTCTGTTTTATCTTTTTGTCTCATTTAAACATTTATAATGTTATTTATTTCAACGATGTATGTTATTCAAAGTTAGGAAATATTTCCACGCCGACCAAATGCTATTTCGAGAATGACAAGCGAGACTCGAATGACGAGCCGAGACTTGAAAGACAAATGCAGCGAACACAGCCAGCGAGAGCGGTAGTTAGACTTCTTCATCTCTAGTAAGTACGATGAATTATGGTTTATGTGTTGCAATGTTTGTTTATTATAACTTAACAGGAAAGTGCGCAGACTAGATGCCCATGAAATCATCTTATTCACATAAATATAAGTGAAGAATTTAAGTTATAATTATTATTGATAAGACGGGTTTGCATGGGTTTTATTTGATAAAAATTAGTTCTGAATCAGAATTTTATGCTGATTGCAAAAATGAGATTCCTTTTTGTGTACCACGTCAGAATTTTTCACTGTTTAAAACGTTATGTTTCTAATAGTTTTCATAATATAATAAATCATTACTATTTTTCTGTGCTTAACAATTGTTGCAAAGAATTATTTGAAAGACACGACAGTTTATTATTTCAATCTTACTATTTAAAATTTGAAATAATATTATTTCTTCTATAATCAGTAAATAATATTCTTACTATTTCCGTCTTTTTAGTAGCTTAAAATGAACTGCGGATAAGAAATCCGGTATTTATTTTTGAGGTTTCTTATCTATCTACACCCATCTTCATCTATAAACAGGACGTTGAAATTGAATTGTTTTCAGGTCATAAAAATTTAATGAAGAAAATATTTACTCTTTTAAGAGCTTGCTATTGAAATAAAACATGAAGTTAATTGACACAAGGTCAGAGATACAGATTTATGGAGGGGGGGGGGTGCAATCCAGTCTGGGACTACACATTTATAACCTTTCAGAGATAACCTACTTCCCTTTAAAAGTTGTTTTGAACTTGGAGGTCCAGTCTTATGCTGTTCATTGACGTGTAAAAGTAAAGTGTGTCAGCAGTTCTCATTTTTTCGCGAAAGTACACAATAAGTGTTATTTCATATAAATGTCGAAACGTGCGAAATTAGGTTTAATGAACAATTTTTGAAAGCTCTAGATAAAGACAGATAAAGCCCAAGTTTTATGTGTAAGGGAGAAAAAAATCTTATCAGGCTGAACCAAAGGTGTTTCTTTTACATTACTTTCCCCCGGAACATATTCCTGCCGTTTGTCCCAATGTTGTACCACATAAAATTTTTCTTTAGCACAGTTGTCCCACAGCACAAAAAACATCAGTATTTTGCGAAGCCCCTTGCAAACCAAGGAGAAAACCAATTATTTTGTCACCACATATCTTCCAAAAATGAGTCTCATATTTTAAAACAGCACAATCTTAGGCATACTTTCATAACTTTCGAATCCTCGAAAAATATGACGCTTCCCTCACACCGCAAGCTCAGAGGCATTTTCTGTTATACGTCACGCAAAGTTACTGCGAAATAGGCCGGCGCTTCTATTCTACGTTAGTAACTTCAGTGTGTAAAACCCGTTTAGCAGAGGAAATGCTTTTAAGCAATTTAAAAATGAATCAAAGAGAATCTTACTTGTGTCAGAAGAGATACGCAAAGTGTCCTCCTGTTTCAATTATATTTCTTACATCTCCGAAGATTTTTCTCAAATAGTCGACTAATCTCTTTTTACGAAATATTCGAAATTACTTGTCGAATACTTTCTTCCAAAACCTCTAACTTGGTTAACATGTTTTTGTTTTAGTGTACCACGGCGTTAAAAATGGCAAGAATTTAGATCTGGGGAACTTAGGGACTAATGTCGATCACTTGAAAACCGAACATCTTTCCAAATATTTATATATCGACGGTCTATGTGAGCTGTAGGTCTATCACTGTCTTATATACAGAACTCGTATCTTTGCCCTTATTCTCATAATTCTTCAAACAATGGAGGAAATATTTAATTAACGTAACGAAGAGAATCTATCGTGTCTTGAAAAGTATGAGCTCGATGATTCTCTTCGAAGTCATAGCATACTATACACCGACTTCAATATCACAAAGAAGAGTTTAATTAATCTGGTGGGGATTTTCGGTACTCCAAAAGCGATTTTTCTGTGAATTTATAAAATCACTTAAGTGTAGTCACGCTTCGCTAATAAAAAAAATAATAGTTATGGATTAACGACGCCATCGTGCACTGAATTCAGTAGTTTCAGAATTCTTGTGCCATAACCGGAGAATGAGAGTTGAAATACAACGGAATCCTTTCACTATGACAGTTTTGTTAAACTGATGTCTCGAAAACACCACACTATACAGAAAAAAAAGGACAGGTTTTTCTTGGACTTTGTTCTAAAAGATACATTTCATCCAATTTTTATTCGGTGAGTACAATGGTACGAAACTTGTTCATTAATTGCACAGTCAAAGATTTGCTATGGACGGTTAACACCAGGAAATTCACCACGAAACTTCCGGCGTCATCTAATACGCGGGAATGAGTAGTCCCTTCAGTAGCTCATAAAATACTGACGTGAACTGCATGCGTGCAATGCCGAACATATGTTCTTCAACTTCGGTATGTATATTATATACTATATTAATGTACCAAAGTACATATGATGTTTCCATGCAGATATTCTGCGTCATCGTGCGATGAAAGAGGAGTGGAACGGAGAAAAATTCTCTCCGGCACCGAGATTTGAACCCGGGTCTTCAGCTCTATGTGCTGATGCTTTATAAATTAACCCACGCCGGATTCCTATCCCGATGCCGGATCGAATCCTCTCAGTTTAAGTCCTACCTCTTGGGTTGCCTCTAGTGGCCTGCCCTCTGCACTAGATGTCTATGAAATTGTAATTGTAGTCTTAATATTGTAGTTGTAATCCTCTGGTAGAGGGGAAGAGAAGGCCTGATGGCCTTATCTCTACCAGGTTAAATAAATAAATAAATAAATAAATAAATAAATAAATAAATAAATAAATAAAAAATAAATACATAAATAAAATAAATAAATGAACGTAGGACGATGCCACATATGTGCGGAGGTGCACTCATTTGGGTGATTAATTGGCCGGGATCCGACGGAATAAGCGCCGTCTTTAAATCACGATCCGGTATCGGAATAGGAATCCGGCGTGGCTTAGTAGATAAAGCATCAGCACGTAGAGCTGAAGACCCGGGTTCAAATCCCGGTGCCGGAGAGAATTTTTCTCCGTTCCACTCCTCTTTCATCGTTCGGTATGTATGACAGGCACACTGTGGAAGGCAACAATTCTGCACGTCCCTTGGTGTTGTGTACGGAAAGCTCTGTTTTTATACAGTATTATAATTCAAGAAGCAAAGTTCAAACGGGAGTATAATTTCATTTATAATACAGAAAAAAAATTAAATTGTTGCCAAGAAACGCAAGAAGTACAACCAGAAAGTACACAATATATTACGATCCTCGCAACACCGTTTTGTTTCAGGTGCTGTTATTCTAAAAATACTGTTGCTTGTCTCGAGTTTAGCTGTATCCATGGAAACAGCAGTAAGCTTATGTGAAGAACCCACAAAGTGACAGATGCTATCGGGTTAAGACGTGGTCTGACCGATGGAAAAGCCTCCAAGGAGGGGCAAAGCCACTCTAATAAGATAGAGACACAGAGCCAGGCTTCTAATTTAATAGCAAAGAGTTTCATTCAATCAGCTGCTAATACTCTCTGCTGCCGGCTTTGAGCAAAGTTTTTATATTCCCTCACAGATGTGCATGGCGTTGTAGGCCATAAGCCACATCTGGAAGTCGACCCTCGTACCCCCGGGTTGGGAGGGGAGGGTCTGCTTATTATAATGTTAACAACATCACGTCTTAAGAGTCTAGGTGGCAGCATGGAGAGGGGAAAGCGGGAAAAAAGAAAGTTTGTGCATGCAGATAACTTTTTATTGCGCCATTCCAACACACACCCGATAGGCCGAACAGACGAATATAGAAGCGCGACTCAGCCCCACACGTTATTGTCCCGATGGAATATTTCAGAACTTCTGAGGGTTTATATGCTAATGTGTACAACCTTCATGCACAGGTCAATAACCCGGTGGAAACTAATGTTACTCGCTGATTTGACAGGATAAATTTGTTTATACCACTTCCTTTAATAACAATCACAGAAGTCATCATCTCTTCTTTGAACGCAAAACGTAAAACGAAGTATTCCTCACACTTTTCCACACTATGATCATTGCTTTTTTTTATCTTCGCCCTTCTTCCTTTGGTTGTTTCTGCCCTCATCTGTCTTCAACATTACAGTAAGTGAATACAGTAATTTCATACGGTTCTTACATAGAAATATTGGGGAAAATACTCGTAGAAGATGCATGCTAACAGGACGAGCATGTAGGTACAAATATTGTAGGAAATACTAATATGTCTACTAATGTGTTTACTTTTATTTTTACTATGTACATTTTTTATTGACTTATCGGCTTCTGTTTTTATGTGATTCGTATTTGATTCTAACAACATTAATATGTATCCCACTATGTTTATTTTTATTTTATGAGATAAATTTAGGTAACTACCTCTTTTGATCTCATTATGTACCTAAATTGTATCAGTATGTAATTACTTAATTCCCATCCAGTTGTATGTTCAACTATGTAAGCAAGTTTTAATCCTGGTTGAATGTAAGAGAAGGCCTTACGGCCTTAACTCTGCCAGGTTAAATAAAGCCATTATTATTATTATTATTATTATTATTATTATTATTATTATTATTATTTATGTGTATATGTGTGCATGTGTGTACAGTATGTATGCATGCACTTACTTATAACGTAAATTTTCATTATGTATGGAGATAAATTGGTGGGTAGCCACCGACGTAGTTCAGGCTGTAGAGCGTTCCCTGCTGACCGAAATTGCGCTCTGCCGTGGTTTCGATTCCCGCTTGGACTGATTAATTATTTACGCGATAGGTTTTTCTCCAATATTTCACCAGCCGTAAGGCGAATGCCAGGTAATCTATGGCGAAACCTCGGCCTCATCTCGTCAAATACTATCACGCTATGACTAATTCCATAGACACTAAATAACCCAGTAATCGATACAGAGTCGTTAAGGCTCAAGAATATATAACAAATTTATATTTAAATATCCTAATTTTATCAATTCTAATAGTTCTACTGCGTGTTCAGTTCGAAGTGTGTCATGGCTCGCTGTATGCCGTCATGTGGCTAGTCGTTGAGCCTAGAGAATTCAATCTTCCTACACTTCCACAGAGGCGTATTACTTATGTGCCAGAGAAGTTGCCTAGCAAGTACGGCGTTCATTCTGAAGAGTACTTACCGATACGTACGGTAATACCTTTAGTGGCAGAAATGTGAACTGTTTGGAAACACGTACTGAGGTGAGTTTTTTTCTTAATGTCGGTATATGTGGAGAGGGTTAAGACGAATACTTACGTATTTGTTGACATTAACTTCGATGGTCAACATGGACACGGAGCATTTGTTTTGTATTGTGGAATGTTTCCGTACGCAACCGATGATAACAAATACCCTGCGTACGAATTGCCCGCGCAAAACACAGTTCGAAAGAGATTATGGTAGCACGCAGACCGTACAGACCGCCATCTGTTGCTACGATGTTCAAGTTATACCGTACACGTTCTCAAGTTCAGATTGAACGCCTTGATTAATAGGCAACTTCTCTGACATAAAAGATGAAATTCGCTTCAAATCGCTGACTCACAACAGTGACGTCATGACATACTTTGAAATAAACACCCAGTAGTATTAAATTTAAAAAGTTATGTATGGATTTTATAAAAATTGAAAAATTGTAAATTTAAATTTATATATTGTTATTGTGTAGTAGACATAAGACAAATTTCATTATATACTTCTTAATTTCAATTCAGGAATCCGCCCCTGAGCAGGAGTTAAAGTTTTTCTGTTTATATTATATTTTATGTTACAATTATTAGCAAAATAAATAAATATATAAATAAATAACAAAGTAAAAAAGTGTGGGTATGTAGTTCGTGAAATTTTGACTTTAGTAGACATCATTCAACATGAAATATGTAAACACCGAAAAGCTTTCTCATCATCTTGCAGTACATGAAATCATAGCACGACATTTTTGGAACACCTGGTATTATCGAGTGGTGTCCGTTGATATTTTGATGCTTTGATGTACATAAAGCACAAACCGGTGAAACAATACAGTGGGATTCCGCGAACAGTTGACAGAGCAGTATTGAAGAGGGTTCGGCTGCCGCGCACTTTGTCCACGCCGGCAAAGTGTTTACAAATGCAGGAAGCTACACATTAACCGCGTTTATTGACTGCGTTTATGTAACTAATTAACATTCTGGCGAATCACGAGTGCTTCTACAGAAGCTGGGTAAATGTCTTTCTTATCTTGCGCTTTTCATCTTTTGTCTTAGGCAGTGGCCTTACGTAATGCTGACCAAAGAATCACCAGTTTCCGAAGAGAAAGAATGAAATGGATCGAAGAATGGTTATCACAATATGATCGTGTCTGTGGCTAAACTTTAGAGCGTTTGTATTCCATCCAGGCGGCCTGGGTTAGATCCCCTCTGTGGTGAACATAGCAGATGTTACAGTGTTTTCTCGAGGTACTACTGTTTCCCTCCATCTTCTGCAATAGCAAACATACAGAGGGTCATACTGAAAGTCATGAGCTACGCACTGCTATAATTTTAATTTCAACAATGTAACAAAAACGATTATATGATCATAATCTACAGACTTTACACTATGTATTGACATATTGTGACGTCATTAACTTCTATCAAGTGACCACAGGCAATGTTTGCAAAATGGTCGACAACGATGGTTCGTTTCGACAGCGTGCTGTCGTTACATTTCCTGTTAAAGAAGAAAAATCAGCTGCTGAAATTTACTTCAGACTTCAGCGTGCATACGGAGATGTGTGCATGGGCGCCAGCAGTGTTAGGAGATGGGTGAAACATTTCGAAGATGGGAACACGAGCATCCAAGATGAGTCTCGTAGCGATTGCCCTCGAACTGCCTCCTCGGAACGCAACAAGGAAAGAGTTGGTGAGTTCTGGGATGCATTTTGGTTGAATTCCTTGAACCTGCTGTCCGCTATTTTAGACAATTCTGAAGCTCCGTCGTGCATTGTGTGAGAAACGCCCTGGAAAGAAGATCATCCTGCAACACGATAACGCGTGGCCTCACACTGATCGTGTCACCGTGGAGAAAATCACAACATTTGGGTGGGAAAGTCTTCCGCAATCTCCCTACAGTCCAAACTTGGCACCCTCCGACTATCATCTTTTCAGTCCTGCAAAGGAGCAGCTGCGAGGCCAACGCTACGAGACGCTGGGGGATATCCGGAAAGCAGTGCGTCAGTGTCCTCGGGAAGATGAAACCAACTTCTACAGCAAGGGAATTTTCAAACTTACAGAAAGACAGAAAAAATGTGTGCAAAAAAATTGAGACTATGTTGAAAAGTGACAGAAAAGTCTGTAGATTAAGATGATGTACCTGGTTTGTCTAAAAAGTGAAAATAAAAAATTATAACAATGTGTTGCTCATGACTTTCAGTATGACCCTCGTAGTCTGGGGTGAATTCTTGTTGGTAAAACTGTTTCTAATGCTGACGTAGGTAGCGGGGAGACACCGAGTTGCGACACGTTCACCTCAACTGGTCTCCGACATAGTGTTAGGTGCGCCACGATTCCCGGTTCAAGATAGTTCTAGGTGACCAAGGATTCATAATTTGCATAATGGCATATATTTTTCCCTTCCAATTTTACCAGACTTACGACTGGCTACGAAATATTTTGTCAGTCTTGATTAAAATGTTTCAGCGAATATTTTTTGTCGATATTGATGTGTCATTTATTGCTGATTTTTAAGTTTAGAGCATATGTTTTCATAAGATGATTTTTTAATAAAATATCCTCAAGTTCTTCTGTTTTCAGAGTATGTTCTTTTAAAAATCGTAATACGTTTGTAGTTGACACAGACTACGAATTCTTCTCACTGGCTGCGTCAAATTTTGACTTTGTTTAGATTTGGGAACCCAATAAGATGTTAATGAAGAAGAACATTTTGAGAAGACTATAATAAAGAGAAAAATTAAACTTTGAATGAAAGGATTTTACGATATGTGTGGTTTCTTTCATCACTGTATAGTGTACGTTTGTTCACATTCTCGGAGGGGGGACTTGGAGACTGAAGAAATACAGGGCGGTTCTCAAGTCTTTACCTGGTTTGGATGTCTATAGAACAGTAACAATAACAGACAGCGGAAACGCTTGTATCAGTGGATAGAGTATCTCTCCAAGTTTTGCATTCGTAATAGGCGCCATGGAGCTCATGTAGAGTCAGCCGCTAGAGGGCAGTCATAACGAAAACATAGCGTTCACTGGTGAAAACTATCGAGTTATACACAACCCTGAAGAGAGCGCTCAATAGCAGCTCGATTACGGAAAGCTAGTCGTCGTCCGCCATGTTGCTGGATGTGTAAACGCATACGATCGTATACCATGAGGTGTTATAACTAGCCTGAAAATAATATTAATCTATTAATTGTGTTACAATTTTACAATGTTATATGTGAAGTAAGCCTAGAAAATTTATTTAGCAGTTTTATTTAAACCTAACCATACATATACCTTCAAAATTCTAGAATGAAAAATTTATGGTTGTAGACTGGCTGTTCTATCGGCTAAAATGTGGAGCAGATTAGAACAGTTTATTCGGGTCATTGAATTAATCACACAAGAAAGGAAAAGTGTGATCAAGTGTAATGTCTATTAAGGGTGAATGAAGTAGTTTTATCAATATAAATTACCTATTTAATAATATCTGGGGATTTCAGTAATATTTTAAACTATGCAATAAAACTGGGGGTTCCGGGTCCCTTTGGCTCCAAGTTTGAGTCGTTTTTGAAGAGTAGGATTTTTTTTTTCAGGAAACACATTCGAAAAATGTTACCAAAAAGGGTGTCTCATATCTACATTAACAAATGGAATACGATCTAATTCACTTTTTGAAAGTTCGCTGTTGTTTTTCTTATTATTACGCCCATATTGGTCGCAATGTTTCGGTCTACCCAGATTCTTTTATTTATATTACCATATCATATTCACATGTTTATACATCCACCAACATGTGGACGACTGAAGACAACGTCTCGCATTCCGAATACACGGTAAGACATCCAGCTTAATTATACACATAGATGGTGAGAACAAAGCTTTCTACGTGTTAGAATTCGTTAAATGTGAGTCGGATGTGACGGTACAACGACGATTTCGTACGAAATATCACCAAGAACAACCTACAGTCAAAACAATTCGTGCATGATGCAACAAGTTTAAAGAGACTGGCTGCCTAGTGCTGAAAAAGGAACAGGTCGGCCAAGAACGTCAGCTGAGAATGCATGAGAACCGTATGTCAGGAGTCCTCAAAAGTCTATACGTCGCGCTAGACTGGAAATTCAAATTCTGAAGCCAACTTTCTGGCGTATTTTACGGAAGTGAAACCATACCGGATACAGCTGTTGCAAGCGTAGAGTCCCGAAAATCACAATCTTCCTCCACCTCATTTTAATCATGTCATCCATCATTACCTCGATACTAAAATTCCACATCGTTGGATTAAACGTGCTTCTCGAGATAACCCTCATCTCCTTCCTTGGCCTCTACGGTTACCTGACTTAGCCCCATGTGATTCTTTTTATTATGGGGTCATGTCAAAGATCATGTGTTCGTTTCTTCTTTGCCACGTGATCTGGCACAGCTACGAGAGAGAATCACATATGCAGTCGCTAGCATCGACCGTCAGATGTTGGGACGTGTGTGGCATGAGCTTGACTACAGGTTTGATGTCTGTCGCAACATCAACGGCAGACGTATGGAACACCAGTTAGGTATGTATGAAACTTGGAGACATTCTCCATCCACTGATATAAGCCTTTCCGCTATGTCTACCATGGTTACTGTTACAGCCACCTCCGAAACTAGGTAAAGACTTTAGAATCGCCTTGTATAGTTCTCGAATATATAATCGCAAAATGAATCTTTTCTGTCTCCTTCAGGTTTGCTAGCCACCAAATCATATCTGAAGCAATTATCAATGTCTTCAAACAATACATGGAAATCACAATTATTGTAATCGTACTAATTATAGTATTCTTTAATGACTAGGCACTGTGGAAAATAGCGTCCTGACTGTTCAGACAAAATCTTAATCAAACTCAAGTATTTAAAAACAGTGGGACTAACGGGTCATGCGGTCAGAAAGGTACCAGAGCGCTGAGTAATAAAGCTGAACAAGAACACGCGGCAAGAAAAACACTCAGCCTCTATCGGAAAGAGATAAATTCCAATTTCCCTACTTGGAATTGAACCCGGAATGGATTTGATCACGAATACGCTACCACTTGTGACAGAGCAGATGACAGAAGCTATATTCGAACGCCTAATTCCTACTTTGACACATTTTATTCGTTATCACTGTGTCCCATGTTGCCTGAGGGGAGACCAGCGTCGTATTCACTCCACTTTCCCAAAGTCTCATTATGCATGTTCGTCTAGTATATGTGTGTGTCTAATGCCTACCCACTTCACTTTGCGTGATTCGGGTTCCGTATACTGCGGATAGATGGCAGAACTGTGACCCATTTTCAAATTGCACAGCACTTCGGCGGGCCACGTTGTGTATGATAAGTATCTGTGAAGAGTTATGTATGTCGTGTACTAGGGTGAGTCTATTTTAAGTGTTCATGTAAGTGTAGTGTAAGGAATAGATGAGGATGATGATGGTGAGGAAGGGAGAAGGGAAAACCCGATGCCGGCACGTAGCCTACTCCTGTCGAATAGCACCAAGAGGACAGCCAGGCTTAACGCCCCCATCCGACGGACGAATCACTATCAACAGTGATATATGCCTTCAGTCGTACAAAATTTGCAATTATCATCTTATGGTAAACTCCTCAGAAGTCTGTAAATTACAACATACACGTAATTAATGATAATAAACCTCATATTATTCTTAACTCGCTATGAATAACAGTGAAAGAAGGAGAAATGAGTAAAAAAAATGTCGAAGTACACGCGATCGCGCTTCCATGTAAGGGAATTTGGGGCTGTGAGAAAGAATCGATTTGAGCTCCAAGCCTGTTAGTCACTTGTTTCACTCAGTTTTCACTCTTCTATTGAAGAAACTTAAGAGAATTTTGAAATGTAGAAGTGGAAAATGGACGTAACCTAATAGCAACCACAATAACCGTTACTGAAAAAAGTAGGTCTCTTTGTTAAACTCCTGAGTCCTGAGACATTTGTTGTTTCATTTTTAAAGTTCAATATAATTCTACACTAAAAAAGAAACAAAGTCACTGACATGAAGACAAATGCTAAACAATTCTGCAGGTTACAATTAGAGTACAAATGGAGTTAAATTATACTACTGTATACTTCGGTCTCTGCATATACATCTTAAATCATAAGTATGGTATAGGATAACATACTCTCAGAACTCAAGAAGTTAAATGACCATTCTTTAAAGAATTCGTGGACCGGACGGGATGCTATACAGGGAGTTTCTAAAAACTGAAACATAACAGTATTTACGTTGTTAATTATGTAGTTATATGTATCTCAGTTGAAGGTTGGCTAATGCTAATTTAACATAACCACTTTATGTAGAATGATGGGAAATTAGATATTGTCAGTGAAGTGCTAATGTTGAGCTCTTTAAATTGGCGCTGTGCTTAGGGAATGTGGCTCAGAATCTCAGCTCAACAATCAGAAAACCGGAATTAAAATCGTTTATGACTTACAAATGGTGGACACAGTGTAATGACTGAAAGATTAATGTGAAAAATGAGTTTTATAAAGTCAGAACTATTTAGCAGCTTTTCATTTATAAAAAAATAAATCGTCAGGCCTTAATTAAGGATGACCACGAGGATCCGGAAATTAATAGCAAATATAATAATTAATTAAATATGAATATTGTTATAAAAATAAAATGTAATATTTAAGCACATTGATTATCAATTATAAAATAAAATCTTAGAAGATGACCTTAAAATTATACTTATAAATAAAAGAAACAGTAATATTTCATAGTAATATGAAAGAGGAACAACATTTTATGGTTTGAAGACAGTAGATGACACTATGGGAATTGTCTGGGTCGCTAGTATGAGGAGAGGAAGAACTCAGGGTACTATAACCAAATGTCTTAAATTCAGGCGTTTTTGCAATAAAAAAAACAAACAAACAAAAGATATCAAACAGTAGAATTGAAAATATAAAAATAAAACGACTATAATTCTAAGTCCAAAATCATGATGGACAATAAACGAATTTTATTGATCTGCAGTTTATCGTCCTCGTCATCATCGTCATCGTCAACCCCATCATCATCATCATCATCATCATCATCATCATCATCATCATCATCATCATCATCACATTTGATGGGAATTGGTAGAGACTTTTAATTCTAAAATTAAGCAACAGTCTTCAATATGGAAACACGCGGATTCAATTGTGAATAATGTCATACTATTTACTTCTAAATTCTTTTTCAGTTTGATAAAATACATTTATTTATTTTTAAAAGTGAGATTTAAATAGTCAAAATTCTGTAAATAGAACAAAAATATGAACATTCGCTTCTACTTTTTGGATGAAAACTATATTGTGAAACAGACAGTATCTAGAATCTGGATGCGTTTTACTTGGTGTGAGAATAATCTTCTTGTTGCCTGAAAGAAGGCTTTAAATAAATATTTAGTTTGCTATTAAATCCACTTACAGTATATTTTGTGCGTGAGTACTATTCTCATTGTTCAGCAGATGTAAACACACGAAACGGAGCGGGGAGACAAGTCAGTGCTCTCCGTACCAAGCGAAGCTAGTATGATCCATGTACTACACCTAACTTGTACTCAAAGTAACCAAATGTAGGACTCTGGTTATGAGAAAGTGTGCATTCAAATTGACGCGGGACGGAACGCCACTGAACAATGTAGTGTATTCCGGAGCATGACCTGGTCTCCGCAGCAGGTGCCAGATGCCGCGTGTATCGATAAAAAGAAGAAGCGAACAGCCGGCCAGTTGGAGCAACTCCGGCGATTACCCATGCCTTCAACAGAATACAAAGTTACCCTGATCATCATTACGCAACACAAAGTGCAAAGTAGAACCATTTGCAGTAGGGAAAACCCCGACCACTTAATAGACCCCCGCAGTCCAAAATTTCTGATCAATTTAGGAGATGAGCTGACTTCATTCATGGACAATCCTCATTAGAGAAATTTGGCAACGTTAGAATTGGATTACTCTAGTCCATGTAGTCGTTAGGTCAATTCGAATGCAGGAATCGGTTAATGGAACCACAAACCTGTTTCCCTTTCGCTATTAGGCGGAACAACTATGCTTGAGAATGGAAATATCTCGGATGTTGCTCAGCACAAACTAGAGATAAATGCAGAAAATTATACAAGGACGAGCTTTATAGTTCACATTCTGCACAGAATATTATTTGGATTGAGAATGTTCAAAGTAAGGTGCTGAAAAGATTCGCGTCTGACATTCATAATATACCAGCGAAAGAGATAAAATTATACAAGAAGAGCTTTGTGGTTTGTATCAGAAATGAGGATGTTCTAAACAAAGCGCAAATGACATTATTCGCTTTCAAGAGTAATGGAATTTCAAAGGAATGCATATATTTATTCCGCACCAAGGAATGTTATGGTTTGCAATTTTCCTGAAATATTGTTAGGATTGATGTTTGAAACAAAGCCATGATATGAATATTCGTACCTGAGATACAAAAACTGACAGAATAATATAGAAAATTAGTGAACGAAGAGTTTTATGATTTTTCTATGTACCAGGGATGAGAATATTTGAAACAAAGCTATGTGGGGGAGGAATTCGCGTTTCAATAATGAATTTAGAGGATAATGTTAAAATATTATTGTGTCGTAGAAGTCTGCCGCCTGGGATCGGGACCAGTGTGACAGCCGTCTGCACCTCTCTGCTGATCCCACGGTATGACAAATGTCTCAATTCGGGTGGGGAATATGTTGAAGAATAGCTCAACAATTGTTGTATCTGTTTCAATAAATCTTTCCATGAAATTGTGTTTTCTTTCCGTAAGCGGCCCAAGGGAAACTTACTTTCTGGGGGAGGCTCGTAAATGCGCTCCAGTGGCCAAAATTTGTGTAAGCACTTCTTTTTAAATTATTAACATAGTGGAAGAAAATCAATAACTCTTTTATCTGTCCCCATGAGAATGTTTGCTGCATGAAGTATGTATTATTGGGATTGAGAATACCTGAAACAATGAGCTCAAGGAAATTTTGTTATAGATAATCTGAATACAGAATTGTAATAATAATCCAATTATGGTGATAATGGTAATAATGAATAGTTAAGGAAATCATTGCTTTACCTAAGAGAGCATTTCAATACTAACAGAAAGGACACCGAGATAGAGATAACCTAAACAACGACGGTGAAATCAAGAGCATCTTCAAACATAGGAACAGTCTCAAATGACCCTAAACCTAAATTCTGCAGTGCCTGGGAAAAGTGACATAAGTCAGTTTCCACAAACCTTTTTTGATAATTTATTGACAACTTACACTGGTTTAGGTCGATTTCATTTTTTTCTGTATGAATTATTGTAATGGGAGGAATACTTATGTCTCTTTTACCAAGCGAGCAGATGTTCCGTAAGTTGTCAAAAAATTATCAAAAAAGGTTTATGGAAACTGACTTATATCACTTTTCCCAGATACTGCAGAATTGATCATGATGATTAAATATGCATGTAATAAATTTAAACTATTAATCCTCTGAAATCGGATTCTGTGGAAGCTAAAATGAGATTTTTTAAAAACAGCAGGAATATAGATGAAAGTGAAGGGTAGCAAGGGGGATATGTACGTTTCACTTAAACTACTTTATACACCCCTTGAGAAAATATACCCGTATAATTTCCCCCTGGTGTTTTTCGACCAAAAATTACATGGTACTAAGATAGAAGACTTATTATTCAATAAATCGGTAGAAAAATACATATAACAAGCTACAGGCGTAGTTCAGTTGGCTAAGGCACTTGCCTGCCAAACCGGAGCTGCGCTCGGGCGCGGGTTCGATTCCCGCTTGGGCTGGTTACCTAGTTGGGTTATTTCCGAGGCTTTCCTCAACCGTAAGAAGAATATCAAGTAAAAAGTGGCGAATCTTCGGCCGCCTCTGGTCAAATACCATCTCGCTATCACCAAACCCAAAGACGCTAAATAACCTCGTAGTTGATACAGCTTCGTTAAATAACCAAGTAAAAAAAAGTCGTATAAAAGTATTTTTAAATTCCGAGAGATTGGGTATTCTATGCTGAGCATTTCATAGCAATACTATTCATACCAGCCTTGTCACCGCTTGATTGTAAGTCAATACGGAAGGTTGTCACGTATAGCTTAAGACTAATGCAGTATACAGTTCACCTCCTCCCGAAACAAGGATTTAAAAATTGAACGCAAGGGTGCGTAGAGATTCTATGCGAATTAATTAGTTTTTTCATCGTCATCGCTTTTCAATGGCGACCCTCTTGAAATCCTTTTATATTTCGAAACTTGTAAATCAATCTTACCCTTAACTTGATGGTTTCCAGACCGGTTAACTTAAGGAGGGGTTAATACAAGAGGAATTAATACGGATTTTCTCCTTTTGAAGTTTTTCTGGGCAGGATAACGCGCGGCAGTGCTGGATATTCACACGGGATTACGGCCGCATCGATCCAGCTACTCGAAGAGCTGTCTGCGTCAGTCTGTCTGTCTGAATCGTAGATGCTGAAATTGTCGGACGCATAGGTACGAAACGAAGGTTTGAATCATTCCTGCTATAACAGTCAAACAAAAGCACAATACGACAACTGATTAAGAACAATATTGAAGCTCTGACTATTATACTAGTTACATTATTTAATTTGAATTCAGTTTTCAAAAGTAAGAGGTAATCTCAATTGCTCATATTTTTTTTTTTCATTTTCTACCCAGACTTCTACACCGTCTTATTATAAAAGAAATTGAATTATTTGCAACACCATGATAATGAGTTTATTTGTTTTTATTGTTCTGGTGGTCGTGTTATCAGTAGGCACTTTCATAATAATAACATAAAGTTACAAAGCCAAATAGATATATCTTTTTTTGGCCAAAAAATTAGAATGGAAAAATAAATGAAATGGCTAGAATTGAATGAGAAAAAATTGTATAAGAAAAAAGGTTTAGTTTTTGAATAGTACTATAAATAAATAAAATAAAACATGTATATTCAAAAGTTTTAAATACACTAGAATAATGGAAGATATATATGATAGCTGCACATTGCAGATTGGAACGTGAAGTACATCTTAGGCAAGTGAACAAAGACTAATTATTGTATCAACATACAGTACTAAAATGAGTTGAGTCTTGCACAAAACTAGTCGCAAGTGCAAGATAAAACATCTTATATTAAATAGTTCAGTTTAGAAATTATATTAAAAATTGTATATCTACATGTAAATTATAAAGTATGTAATGTAAGGTTGCTGCGAATATATTGAATAAGCAGTCGTGGACAGCCGTTAAGGGGTGGTCCTCCAGCTTGGGGGTTGGGCGAAGGGCTAACAACCCATCACCGTAAAAAACAGCTTGTTACGTATCCCTATAATAAGCCTCGGAATAGGACTGATTCTCTGGCACGACCACAGCAAAGGAATAAGGATTTGAGATTTGGCACTTGGAACGTAACTAGTCTTTATAGAAACAGGAGAGGTTACATTAGTAGCAAAAGAACTAGCTAGATATAGAATATACTTCGTAGGAGTGCAAGAGGTTAGGTTAGATGGGAATGGCGTATCACAAATAGGAGATTACTTGTTGTATTATGGGGAAGGAAACAATAATTACCAATTAGGAACAGGATTCTTTGTTCATAAAAGAATAAAATCAGCAGTAAAAAAGGTAGAATTTATCAGTGACAGGTTATCATATTTAGTACTTAAGGGTAGATGGTGCGACATCATAGTTATAAATGCTCACGCCCCTACAGAAGAGAAAGACGACCATATAAAGAATAGCTTCTATGAGGAATTGGAACATACTTTTGATCAGTTCCCTAGATATCACATGAAAATTTTATTGGGGGATTTCAATGCTAAAGTAGGACGGGAGGATATTTTTAGACCAACTATTGGAAAAGAGAGCCTACACGCAATTAGTAGTGACAATGGAGTTAGATTAGTCAACTATGCCACATCGAAAAATTTAATTGTCAAAAGTACAACATTCCCCCATAAGGATATACATAAATATACTTGGACTTCTCCAGATGGATTGACACACAACCAAATAGATCACATCTTGATAGATAAACGGAGACATACTAGTATAGTAGATATTCGAACTTTCAGGGGTGCAGACTGTAATTCTGACCATTATTTGGTGATTGGAGAATTAAGAGAAAGATTATCAGTAGCCAAGCGAGTAGAGCAACAAGTTAATATTACTAAATTCAATATTTTGAAATTAAAGGACGAGGAAGCTAAGCAAAATTATCAGGTCGAAATTTCGAATAGGTTTGCCACTTTATAAAGTTCCGACGAAGTTGAGAAAGAATTAGATGTTAATAGCGTGTTGGAAAATATCAGAGATAGTATCAAAATTGCAGCTGAGCAGAGCATAGGTTATTATGAAACTAAGAAAAAGAAACCGTGGTTTGATGAAGATTGTTGCATGGTGGTAGAAAGAAGGAAACAGGCAAAATTGATATTCTTACAGGATCCAGTTGAGGAGAAGAGGGATAATTATTTCAATGAAAGACGGGAAGCAAGTCGTACACTTAGGAATAAAAAGAGAGGTTACTTGAAGGAAAAACTGAATGAGGTAGAAACAAATAGTAAGAATAAAAACATTCGAGATTTATATAAGGGTATAAAGGAATTTAAGAACGGATATCAGCCAAGGGTAAACGTGATCAAGGATGAGAATGGTGACTTGCTTGCAGACTCTCCATCAATCCTAAACAGATGGAAAAACTATTTTGCGCAACTACTAAATGTACATAGGCCAAATAGAAATGATCGGGACGAAATTGAAATACAAACTGCTGAGCCATTTATACCCGAACCCACGCTTTCAGAAGTCGAAATTGCGATAGAAAATCTGAAAAAGTACAAGTCTCCAGGTATTGATCAAATTCCAGCAGAATTAATACAAGAGGGTGGAAGTGCATTATATAGCGAAATTTATAAACTTGTACTTGCTATTTGGGAAAAGGAAATTGTACCAGAACAATGGAAGGAGTCCATAATTGTACCTATTTTTAAAAAGGGGGACAAAACCAACTGTGGTAACTTTCGAGGAATATCACTTTTGTTGACGTCGTACAAAATTTTGTCCAATATTCTTTTGAGAAGATTAACTCCGTACGTAGATGAAATTATTGGGGATCATCAGTGCGGTTTTCGGCGTAATAGATCGACTATTGATCAGATTTTTTTGTATTCGACAGATAATGGAGAAAAAATGGGAGTGTAAGGGTACAGTACATCAGTTATTCATAAATTTCAAAAAGGCTTATGACTCGGTTAAGAGGGAAGTATTATATGATATTCTTATTGAATTTGGTATTCCCAAGAAACTAGTTCGATTAATTAAAATGTGTCTCAGTGAAACATACAGCAGAGTCCGTATAGGTCAGTTTCTATCTGATGCTTTTCCAATTCACTGCGGGCTAAAGCAGGGAGATGCACTATCACCTTTACTTTTTAACTTCGCTCTAGAATATGCCATGAGGAAAGTTCAGGATAACAGGCAGGGTTTGGAATTGAATGGGTTACATCAGCTTCTTGTCTATGCGGATGACGTGAATATGTTAAGAGAAAATACACAAACGATTAGGGAAAACACGGAAATTTTACTTGAAGCAAGTAGAGCGATCGGTTTGGAAGTAAATCCCGAAAAGACAAAGTATATGATTATGTCTCGTGACCAGAATATTGTACGAAATGGAAATATAAAAATTGGAGATTTATCCTTCGAAGAGGTGGAAAAATTCAAATATCTTGGAGCAACAGTAACAAATATAAATGGCACTCGGGAGGAAATTAAACACAGAATAAATATGGGAAATGCGTGTTATTATTCGGTTGAGAAGCTCTAATCATCCAGTCTGCTGTCCAAAAATCTGAAAGTTAGAATTTATAAAACAGTTATATTACCGGTTCTTCTGTATGGTTGTGAAACTTGGACTCTCACTCTGAGAGAGGAACATAGGTTCAGGGTGTTTGAGAATAAGGTGCTAAGGAAAATATTTGGGGCTAAGTGGGATGAAGTTACAGGAGAATGGAGAAAGTTACACAACAGAGAACTGCACGCATTGTATTCTTCACCTGACATAATTAGGAACATTAAATCCAGACGTTTGAGATGGGCAGGGCATGTAGCACGTATGGGCGAATCCAGAAATGCATATAGAGTGTTAGTTGGGAGACCGGAGGGAAAAAGACCTTTAGGGAGGCCGAGACGTAGATGGGAGGATAATATTAAAATGGATTTGAGGGAGGTGGGGTATGATGATAGAGACTGGCTCAATCTTGCACAGGATAGGGACCGCTGGCGGGCTTATGTGAGGGCGGCAATGAACCTTCGGGTTCCTTAAAAGCCAGTGAGTAAGTAATGTAAGGTTTCAACGATTATATGTATGTATATATTGTCTGTGAACTATAATAAATATCACATATCATATCATATCATATCATATCATATCATATCATATCATATCATATCATATCATATCATATCATATCATATCATATCATATCATATCATATCATATCATACCATATATGATTTATCATACCATATATCATATAGCATATATCATATCAGTAGGCACTTTCCTGTAAATTTGGCCTACAAAATCGCCAGATCGCTGAAGTTGATGGCATTCATAACTGAGCGAAGATTTTCAGAGCTCAAGTTTGAATTACTAGGTTCGGAAGTTATCGTGATGCAGAATCGGCTAGTGAAAGAGTATCTATACAGAGTGGAAGTAAAATAGCCTTGCATATTTTCAGAGCGAATAGTTCATGTATGTAAAAAAAAACTATAACAACATATTGGTGGAGAGTTCTTAATTTTTGTTAGAAATTTTTTTATGTTTAACAACCTCTTATTCAGTAACGATTGCGAGTAGGATCGTGATTTTAGTCCATTAAGAATCAAGAATTAGCCACGAAATCCCGTGAAGGGCAAGGGCCTCCCGACTATGCAGGGTGGCATGTCAAGCAGTTCCACTCCGGGAATGATGGTCACTTTTGTATTGTAATAGTTTGGGATCCTGTCTGGGTTAACTCTGAAGGATCCCCTGATCAATAGCCACTGTTTGGGTTAGAAGTCACTTTGTGACCAGTTTCCATTGTCGTCGGTCTTTCGCTGTTCTTGACCATAGGTGGCCGAATCTTGATCTAAGTTCGTCTGCCCACCTTGTCTTCTGTCTTCCAGCGTGGCGTTTGCCAATCCTTGGGTCCCATGTCGTAAGGATGTGTGTCCACCGGTTCGCGTTGAGTCGCATCACGTGTCCTGCCCATTTCTTCTTCAGCTTGTCGGCCATCTCTGCTGTGTCTTTGAGATGTGTTTGTCTCCTTATGTCTTCGTTACGTAGTCTGTGTCTGAGTGTGATGTTCAGCATCTTCCTCTCCATTTTCCGTTGGCACTTTCAGAGCATGTCCCGCTTTCTTTCCGTTAGAGACCATGTCTGTACTCCGTGTAGGAGAACATTTAGTTCTTATCAGTAGGAAATATACATGTATTAAAGAATAATTTATCCCTCTCTAATTTCAAGCCACTGCACGATGCGAACAAGTGGCAATATCGGGACATAGAGCAGCTCACCTACCGAGACAAATAGAGTTCGTTGACCTCTTACATATGTATCACGAGTAGTGTGTGTTAGCGGCGAAGTTGCCGGACTGCTGAAACTTCAAACTTAATTTCTAATTGATCTTGTATTTAATCACAAAATGTTATGTAGTTTTCTATTCATTTAAGCTTACTCTACCTTCCCTTTCAATCTGCAAGGTTATTTCACTTCCACTTTGTACAGTATGGTAAATACTCTCACGTGTAGACGTATCTCTTATCAGTCAAATGTTTTGCTCACTTTGACTGAGATGAGCCTGAGCAGACAGATTCTTTGGTATAGGTATCTCCTCACTCGGTTAGGGATTGGTAGCTCCAAGTGCTCCAGGAGAGCGGTGTTAATTATAAAAAGGTTGAAATCCTAGAAGGAAATAGGCTTACTGTAAGATCTGGATCCATTTTCATCTCAAGAAGTGCATTAATGATTCGCATTTGAGCAACCGCCTGTAACCCTGGTACTTTTAAGTTTCTGATGCGTCCTTCAACATCGTCATCCTAAGGCACCACAACATCAAAATTGAAAGTTCTGGCCTTCTCAATAACTCTCTTCCAGACACTTCTGTTTTTAGCTGCCTTCAAATTAGTCACTTTCAGGTCAACCATCACATCATTTTGTCATCTCATTTAGGTCTGCCGACTGCTCTACTTGCTATAGATTTCCATTCATACAACGTCCTTCAACATATGTTCCAAAAGAAGTTAAGTGATCAAGTTCTTTAATGTTTTGTGTGATATTGCATAGCTTTAGTTATTTTCCATAGAATGAAATTCTGTTGCCTTTTCCTATCTTTTATCAATGCTGGTTTTCTTCTGCGTGAAGCCTATAAAAGTGGGATCCGAAACTTTTAATTTTCTTTGTGACTGCTTTTATAGTTCTCAGACCATACTTTTCTGCCAAAAATTGATGTACGTACATCCTCCCTTTTCTGACAGCCCTTATAATTCGGATCTGAGGCTCGTCAAAGGCAAGGATAATTCCTGCAGTTCTCAATGAACTCTATGCTTTTTTCATTAGACCACGCCATCACACTCGCACATACAGATAACTATAAAAATATTCGACAAATGATATGTACCGAAACTTTACAAATATTCACAATCAAAACCACCAGCTCCTACGCAAGACTTAACTCAGCTGGTAAAGTAGGTAGTTGTCAATGTCTCCTGGTCCCATTCAATATACCTACGCAGTTGCAGAAATGGAAACATCGCTTTAGGCCACACACGTTGTGACTTGCATTATGAGAAACTTATAGCGATGTAGGTATCGCAACATACCTGAGCGTATACAAACCGTTTTATATCTGTAGTACCACAACTGGATACAATTCGGATGAAGGAACCCGCAAGCAGTTCGAAATGTCGATATTATAAAATATCGGAAGACGGTTGGTAATCACCGATTTATCGTGAAATGTAATATAAAGTATTATTAAGCATTTAATCCCATAAACGTAATTTTATAAATTATTCAAATAGTTTATATGTCTCAGGTAAGCATATTCCAATCCGTGCTTGATTGAAATATCCCCAATCCTGAGAATTCATTCACAGTGTTCTGACCAATGGCAGATCTTTCACTGAAACCCCAGCATTCTCTAGTCATTCCTATTTTCTGCCTTTCTCTTAGTCTCCGCATATGATCCATATATCTTAATGTCATCTATCATCTGATATCTTCTTCTGTTCTGAACTTTTTTCCAATTCACCATTGCTCCCAGTACATCCTTCAGAAGACAGTTTCTTCTCAGTCAGTGACCCAACCAATTCCTTTTCCTCTTCCTGATCAATTTCAGCATCATTCTTTCTTCACTCACTCTTTCCAACACAGCTTCGTTTCTTTATTCTGTCTGTTCATTTCACGCGCTCCATATCCACATTTCAAGTGCTTATATTCGGTTCTCTTCACTTCGTCATAATGTCCATGTTTCTGTCTCCATACACTGTCACACTCAACACAAAGCACTTCAATAGTCTCTTCTCTAGTTCTTTTTCCAAAGGTCCGCAGAAGATGCTCCTTTTTCTATTAAATGCTTCCTTTGCCATTGCTACTCTCCTTTTCACTTCTTGGCAGCAGCCCATGTTACACCCCAAGTATTTCAAGCTGTCCACGTGCTCTACTGCCTCATTTAGAATTCGCAAGTTTACCTTCTTTACTTTTCTTCCTATGACCATGGTCTTTGTGTAGCTGACATTTATCTTCATGCTGTACTGCTCAAAGCTGTCACTTACTTCCAGTAGCATAACTGGAGCAAAATAAAAACTTTAAACCTTACAGAAGCCGTTAGCAGTAGCTGAAGCATGGCCTTGTCCTCTCGCGCAGGTTACGTGGGCTGCAGCATGTATAAGTCTGCAGGAATAGACGCATTTTCATCCCTAGTGCATCCAAGGTCGTGCTTCTACCACCGTGGCACGACTTCTATCAGTATAACTTTTATGTTTTTCTTCCATTTGATATCTCGTATACCTGCATATTCTCCTGGGACCTTACATTCAAACATTCCATATTCTTAAAATAATATATGCAGAATCTAAGCCATGAATTCTCCATTGTATGATGTTATAAAATCCCCTGTTGTTTTATGTCTTGAGATTTATAATATTCTTCTAACCCTTCCTCCCTCTTGTAACACTTAGCTTTTTATACATATTGGATTTTTTTTTAAATCGATGCTATAAGAAAACAAAATCTGCTACAATGATTGTCCCGTAAATATCGTCTCTCATTAAACAATATTGGCACCATAGATTTATGGGATAACATTGCAGCATCTTTGAAAACTGTTGTAATTAGAGGAAGTCTGTCGTTTGATCGTGTTCTCTTTTGTGTCTCAAGATAGACAAGAATTTTACGACGCTTCAAAGACTCATGGTCGGAAGAATCGTAACTTGGTCAGTAAAAATTATGGTTGCTCTTAAAAGTTTAAGGGCTGTTTTCCCGTTTAGTGTTAGTCAGTTAATGGCGACAGGTGAATAGATACGGCGACATTATGTTCTTCCGAGAAAGTTTTTTTTTGGCTGCGGGAGAAATATTGTACCCTGTATTCCCCGAACACTATAACTTGTTTCGATTCAATACAATGTGTAAGAAATCTTCAATAATCCGTATAGCGTATAGCGTAAAAATAATTGCAGTAATTAAAAGAAGGAAACTTAAATCTATATTACTCGATTTTGCAATTCGGTCACATTATTCCGCTATAGAATTTTCTCGAGTAGAGAATGTATTACTGAATAACAACCGCCACGGTGGCTCAGTGCAAGCGCGCTGGATTTATAAGCCAGGAGGTCCCGGTTTCAAATCCCGCGCGACTCTGAACTTATAAGTTAAAACTTGTGTTGGGCAAGTCCGTGGTCCAGGTAATTGTGGTTTTCTCTGAAACTCCGACTTCACTCTTACATCCCAATAATTCTCCATCATCGTCGCCGTCATCGTCATCTTTTCTTCACTAATTACTAGTGGCTAGTAGACCCACCACCTGTACTGCACTCTGTATAATTTCTGATGGACAAGAGGTGCATGCACTAGCGACATCTATGAGCCACACACGTTAAGAGCCCTGCCATTGCACACAAAATAGTAGTGAAGAAACAAGGCGATTCTGAATTGAACCTATTATGGGATGATGTCTTAAAAAAGCGAAAGAAATACAAGACTATTGAAAGAATGGTAAAAGAGAGAAGAAACAATTTCGAGACAAGATATTTTTCGTAATATTAAGGACCTAGAATCATTAAAATACTATAGGGTGGTTAAAACTTTCTGGGAACAGGAAGAATATATTAGATTAAATTCAAGTGAAGAGAGAACAGGAGTAACATAGTGGAGATTAGGGATCTGCAGGCTCAAGAATAAGACAGGGAACGTAGGAAAAGATAAATGTCCGTTATGCGAGCTAGTGGAAGACGCAATGCATATAGCTAAAAATTGTGAGGGAACAGATGATTTGAGAAATAGCTTGGTGGATAATTTTTTTGAAAATAAACGCTATTTTGACACATAAAAAATGAATGGTCCCCTAAACGCTAGCAAACTGCATAAATTAAGAAAATCTCCTTTTAGAGTTAAAATTAGATGGAAAGAGAAGGTCAACACTCTGACTGAAATGGGATTATAGATGTTGAGTATTCGGACTCGATATGAAGCACGAAAAGTATATGAGTAATTTAACAAAATAATATTTAAGTTGATTCAATATAGAAAATAAAAAAGTTAAAGTTAATGGTTTCAAATACATTTTTGTTATTATTATTATTATTATTATTATTATTATTATTATTATTATTATTATATGTCGATAGTGAATTATACAAATTAGTTAGGAAAATAAATGATATAAGATTAGTAAACGTCGAAGTATTAGTATTATACCGTATTTTTAATAATAGAAAAAGTTAAATATATACTTAGTATATAGGCCTACTTATAGGTTGCCATATGTACTTATTGTATTTTCCGAGGTTTTCCCCAACCGTAAGGCAAATATCAAGTAATCTATGGCGAATTCTCGGCCTCATCTCGCTATCACCAATATCAACGACGCTAAATAACCTCTTAGTTGATACAGCGTCATTAAATAACCAAGTACAGTGGGTGATGGCGGATTAAGAACTGAACTACATACATCTACTCCGCCATGATGTGAATACAGATTGATACTATAAATAAATAAAACTGTCAAGGACGTCTAGTTTGTGAGACGCTATGGGAGACTTACATCGGTATAGTCAGTTTAATCTGGTGACAATTTAGAAGCTATCTGGACCATCTCTACAGTTTCTCAAGACTGCAAATCGCCCGTTCCTATTCAGGAGTTATATGTATAGCATATCGTTCGGCGCAGAAAAGGACTTTGTGTTCCCCCTCCATAAATGAAATAAAATAGAACTCATCTGCTTTTACTGACCGCCGATAACGAAATTTATTCCTACAGAGATGTAGACACAAAGCAATAAGATAACGTGTTCTACCAAAGTAATACAATGTGGTACACGAACATACATTTGATAGCTCCTTGTTTGTTTACGAATGTTGAAACTGTTTTAATCGCGAACCTACAAGTCTACATAAAGTACTTTAATTTAATGAACGTTTGCACATTCTTGTGGAAGTCTTTTATATCCTACAGGCTAATTAGGCTAATAGTATCCCATGTTTCCCATTGGTTTGTATAAACTGGAGCAATAAAAGTGGAAGTTTAGCACATTTGTTGAATTCCACACACCGCGGACCTATCTCCTCATAAATCTGTGGTTTAGTTAGCCGCACTGTTTCCTTCTCCATAACTAGAAGCAAGCCCTACTCGTTTGTTTACATAGACGCACAGCTATACCTAAGCTTTCCGCAACAGAAAACATTTTATAACTGGAAAAACAAACAATAATTAACTCAATCTTGTTTAATATATATGCACTAACTGAATTTCGATATATTAATTGTAAACATTTGCTTTCAATTTTGTATTCTACGATTTAGGCTATAGTTTTCTAGCATTAAATAATTTCTCCCTGGCCCTCTCTTATTTTATTAGTACCGTAGTAGAGGGTAAAGTCAATCAAAATTTTTCAATTTTTTTTATGATAATGAGGTTATGCAATGGAGCGAAGTTCCTGAGAAAAAAGCATTTTGTCGTCATATCCTTCACTTACGAAGGCAAGTTACAAGAAGTGAATTGCAATCTATCAAAGACTGATTTTTTTTATTTGACTTGTGATCAAAGTTACCTGCTTAAGTAGGGTAAAGTCGATCACCATGGAATTTTTAGTTTAAGATCGATTTTAAAATTTTGAAGAGTAAAGTCGACCACTGTTTATGTTTTTAAAAAACATAATAAGTGTATTATATATATTTTATTTTTTATAAGGGTGTAGAAAACAATAATAATCTACAATAAATGCCTATAGGGTTATATATTATAGTGTATCTTTTGTTACTGTGATCACACAATTCGATACAATTAGGCCTATAGGTCTCCACTGTACAAACGTCACTATGATTGCCAACTTATAAAACATAAAAACACATTTTAATACTTCATATACCAACAAACAAAGATTTAAGAATTCAAAATTTACATTGAAATACCACACTTCAATTATAATCTAAGATGCTATTCAACATTGCTTAGGTTTATGTCAGATGTTATTTGAAATCTTCCCCTTCTAATGTCACTTTAGAAACTACGTTGTTCCCATCGTCAGGTACAGAAAGGTATAAAAAATATGTTCCTTTGGCAGTGCTTCTCTTACGCAAGAAATTCACCATAATTTCGTCTTCCTCTTTCCCCACTATCCCATCAATATAAGCTATAATATGACACTTTTCTGTTTAAAAGTGTTAGTTGGAGGTATTTCGGTGAATAATTTATTCTTCCTGCTGGTCCTATCTGCTTCGAGTAGGTCGACGGCATGATCGACTTAACCCTACTAACGTACAAGTTTTCTTAAAATAATAAGTTTCAATACTAACATTTACGAACTGCAAAACTATTATTTCAGGATACAATCTCAACGAAAAGTACTTAGGCCTACGTATACTTCCTGTCTCCTTTCACTGCTGACGATAATTTAGAGTTTGTACGACTTTGTTTTCGTTTAAGAGAAAAAGTTAGAATAACAATTTTCATTTCAACGATAATTACAATGTGTTCCCATTCTTGGCATGCGCATGCTTTCTGTTGTCCCTCTCGCTTGCATTTGCAAAGTCAGACAATGAAGTCAGCATAACAAAATTTTAACAAGTAACTGAGAGAATATATAATTTCAATTAAAAATCGCAAATGATCGATTATACACCCACAGATTTACTTTACCCACTTCTACTAATATTTCTATGAATAATGTGTAAAACATTTATAATGCTGGATACTTGACTCCGTGGGTAGACGTCGGTTGGATCGTGGTGTCTACCACAGCACCTTATTCTAATGCAGAGGTCGTGAAAACGTGGAGCTTCAACTTCATGTCCCCTATCCCCCTAAAAGATGCCACAGATTTCTATTCATCATTGTAAGAAATTCTGTTAAGTTCATTGTTCTGAAATATTACCTAATTATGTTTTAATCCTCAATTCATATTAAATGTATGAAAGTAACTTCAGCATTTTGGCAAAGTACATACAGACCCGATTCTCCTCGCAGCAATGCAGGCATTCGATAAAATCTGGCAGAACGGACTTCTTTTTAAGTTACATAATCTCCCGACCCCTGACGTATACATATACATTTACTTCAGAGCCAGCTAGAAAATTTCAAGTACGCTGTTAGAAACGCGTCTCCATCTCTAAACCAATTCATATAAGAGTATTTCAAGATTTTATATTGAGTCGAACTCTCTAATCCATCTATGTCCACGATATTCCTGCACACCGAAAATGCTACCATGCTTTTTATGCACACAATAGAGCCATCCATATATACGAAACATTTTAACATACAGTATGCGTGTATACATATGCAAGAAGCCCTTGATCTAATAACGCAATTGTTACAAATTATACAGGATGTTTCCGAGGTGGTGTTACAAACTTTCACGGATGATGGCGAAGGGCACATGTGTCAATTTGAGATGAGAAACCCTGATCCGGAAATGACAGAGTCGAAAGTTACAAGCAAAAATATTTCTGTAGAAATGAAATAATTTTATTCCTCTGTACACCTTATTCATGTGTATTTATCTGTACATCTTACACATACTGTATTCATCTGACGTTGTTTATGTTGTCTACTTACAGTATTCCATTCAGTGCGCTGTCTGAGGGGGAGGACAGGAAACTACACTAAAGCAATGCAGATAGCGTAATGTGTAACGTACATGGTCGGTCCTGATATGCACGTCTGCAGACAGCAGTGTATGTGTACAAGTTGCAGTGTCCAGTCGATCAGTCCTAGTGAAATAGAGGAGTACACGAGAGCGGAATAAGGAGAATACGGATGAGCCAATGGGATCAGTAGACAAGCTCACAGATTGTATCGGGCCAAGTACCCACGCAGGAGACAACCGGCCCATACCATCTTTCCACGACTGTTCCAAAGGATAAGGGAAGGAGGGCACGTGGTGCCAAATTACAATTCCATTTCCACACAACTATTTTTGCTTATAACTTTCGACTCAAGTCATTTGCGGACCATGGTTCCTTATCTCAAATTGATACGTGTTCCCTTCGCCATCATCCCTGAAAGTTTGTAACACCACTTCGGAAACACCCTGTATATCACTGCTACCGGATGTATACCCAATTTCAGAGTTAATAAATGCAGGAACATCATTTTATTTGTACTTCAATGTTTATTGTACCCGAGTCTTTGAATGCACTTCACCCCACCCCTTCTAGTAGTAAACTTCCACACGTTCCCCACACAGAACCAAGACCGCAAATGCAGTCAAAGTTATCTTACGGTCACAGTGTACAGTACTGAGTGACTGACTATAGTACGTTCCAGAAATATGGTCGTATTTTTCAGTGAAGAAAGTGACTTCATTACTTAATCATATTTTCGCACAGATACTGTGTCCGTTTGGTTACGCCCCTTCCCGGTTCCCTCACCCGATTTTGCTGGCACCTCTGTAAAGGCTAATTTCTGGGCTGTCTTAGCTTTTTCCTGAAAACATTTGCTGTTAGGAATTGCACGTCTACATAATATTATAAAGTGTTTAAAATATTTTAAATAAGATGTCCTAGTTAAGTAAGTAACTTTCACGTGATCTACCCCCTTTTTACGACCCTGCGACATAACCACTTGGACGGACGGTGATAGCATGTCTGGATAAATTTATGTGTGCGGATCGGGTAGAAGTGAAGATTGAATTTACAGTACGTAAGGTACTCTTTAGAGAGTAGGTACAGAATTACTTTAACAGACGCAGGATTATGGCCCACCATGTCGACTGATTTGAGTGCTTTGCATTATTTCTCTTGGAGTTACTGTAAAACACTTGTGTTTGCTAAACATCCTACAACAATAGAAAGATAAAGAATTACATTCAAGAAAAAAATTATTACATTTCAGGAGATATGCTTAAAAACATTATCTACAATAGGCACAAAATAACTGAAGCCTGTATCGAAACCAACGTCCACCATTTTTAACAATTTGTTTAAAATATCCAGATTTTGATTATTTTTCGATTTAAATGCACTCTCCATATTATATGCTAATGCACTCTAGACAGTGTACTATACATTACGTAATGAATACATCCGCCTGGATAGTTCAGTTAGTGAGTAAAAACACTTATTAATACTGTACTGTATTTTGAGTAAATAAAATCCTAACGAAAATTATCAAACTCAAAATCTCAATAGTTTCTAGTTTACGTAAATGGATGCACTGCTTTTCTTGCCTCCTATATCAAGTAAAGTGATTTGTTTGTATTTTATACTAGTATCATCAAACTCCAGTCTTGGAAGGAAGTAACAAACAGTCTTTCTGGTTCTCAACCCTTAATCCAAATGTATAACCAGGTTAATATTATAAATGTTAGTAAAAACAAAATGATGTCCTGCTACTATCCGTTCGAATGTATAACGTGAGAAGTCTTTACAGGTAATGGGGCATGTGTCAATGTTCCACACAGCAGTCCACGATGCCCGTTCCGGACCGTTTAAACTGAGAGCTGAGGGAAGGTCTTATATGCAAGTCAGAAACGTATTTTATATACTGGAATGTCGTGCTATGGCGCTGGAGTCTCTTTCTGCTCTGCGAAGCAAAGAGTATAAGCACTATGATCTCTGACCGCCTTTGAAGCTGCGGTCCATAAGAAAGTATTTCCAATGCCGCCATCAAAATTCAAGGACCGCAGGAAGGTGAGCTTAGATAAGTCCAAGCGATGAAATGCTTCGACTTATTTAAATCAGCAGTTACGGACTTTTCCGGTAGAAGCGCTGCGGTAGTAGCTTCCTGACACCAGTCTCTAGGTAGACCAGACTCTGCGAGAGATTTTATTTGAAATGGGGGGTGAAAAGAAGGAAAAAAACGTATTAACGTGTGGAGGAGTTCCCCATCCTCCTCAGCTTCCCCTCATTCATCCTGCGTTCTTGCACACCACCCACCTAACCTCTAACCGCATTTTTTCACCACCGTTCTGAAGCGTTCAAGTTGTGGGTGGGTGAGAGACGGAGGGTGGGTTTGAAGGGAAAAAAATCGCGGAGCCAATCTGAGTACGGGCTCTCTTTGCGCCGAATACATTCTCCACCCTCATTCATCCTGTATGCCGAGTCGAATGGGAATGAAGGTGGAGGAGAGGCAAGAGTAGAAAAAGCAGGCAGCTATTCAAATAGCAACGAGGTCATCTCACCCTGTCAATCATCCCCGCTCATCCCTTTCAATCGCTGATATGCTCAGACTTCTTCTGTCCGAGACGGCTCCCCAATCCTGGAAATTAGGATTTTCGAGATCGCTGCTGCCAACATTCCCCACCTTGTTTCTTAAGTTATCTAATCCTTTATACCGTAGAGGTTGCTATGGTTGCTACACGTCTCAAAATCCAATCTTTTCAGAAAGAACAGGAATATTGTTTTGATGAGTAACACAATATGAAGGATGGTTTTAAGAATACCAAAATTTGTACCACATAAATATTGTTTTATAATGTTTCACTTGTACTTGTGCTTTCTTCCTCCTCTCCTCTTGCATTTCTGTTATTTATATTTGGACTTTCATTTCTTTTTCTTATTTACTTCTTCTCCCTAAGTTTTTTTGTATAATTGTATTCTTGTGGTGTGGTACAGAAGGCCTGATGACTATAACTCCATCAGATTAAATAAATAAATAAATAAAAATAAACAAATAAATAAATAAATAAATAAAAGGAAACAAACAAATAAAAAAATAATAAATCTCATAAGAGAAGGAATGAATTCCTTAGAATTACAAGATACAACATTCAGAACGATATAAAATAGTGAGAGATTATAATTTTAATTAGCGCCATTATAATTAATTGTAATTTTTCGTTTAGGAATAAATAATACGATACTAAGTTCATATTTAAAAATAAGCATTTTAAAACCGTTGCTATCTTCTATTTCTTCTCATTTTTTAAGCAAGATACACTAAATTCCTTCCTGTTATAATTGTTAATTACCCTTGGATTCACACAAATTTTTCTGACATATTTTTAAGTAGATTTAGAATTTGTTTGAATTCCTAACTTGACGTCTTTTTCACTATATTTTTGGAACATTTAATGATATGTGCAGGTGCTATTTGTTCTCTGCAGTAATGAGTGCAGATAGGTAAAACGTTTATTTGGAACAATTGTTATTGACTTTAAATTATAAATCTTGATAATGTATTTTATTTCTGGTTCGATTGTATTCATGTGTTTCCCAGGTTCTGTTGCATTTTACCGATTATGTTTGCAAAGGACTTTTCACGTTTATCACTCAATAACGTTTATCTATAAACTTGCTCTAGAAACAAAATGTGACGCACGTGTCCCCTGTTGTGGATGAATGATCAAATCTACACCCTATCACTCAGATGGACTGGGTTCGAGTCACGGTTAGCCCTGGTATTTTTCATTGACTGTTACACTTTTACTACGTCATACCATTTTTGACCAATAAAACAGTACGAAAGGACGTGTTTCAACCAATCGTGGCTGTTTACAGCTTCAATTTTATCATTTCCCTAGTATTTGTTTATTTGTTTGCCAACATTTCTAACTGCAAATTCTTTACGGTTCTATAAAACATGCTTTGCGATCGTCATTTGTTTACCGCATAGATAGTCAACTGAATATAGCTGCTCCGTTCAAACGTTTTGGTGAAGCTAACATTAGTGAAATAGAATCTAGTAACCTAAGCCAATTAAAATGTTATTATGCTAGAGTAATTAATTTCTTCTAATCTTTATACACTTTCTTCTATTTTTATCATCTCCCTACCATTTGTTTCTTTTTTTTTTTTGTCAACATTACTCCTGCAATTTTGTTTACCGCATATAGATAGTCAACTGAAAATGACTACTCCGTTGAAACATTTTGGTGAAGCTAACGTTAGTGAAATAAAATTTCAGCAAGTCAATTAATATTTTATTGTATTAGAGTACTTTATTTCTTCTAATTGTGTAATAGTCAATTAAATCCCAGTCGAATATTGATTTTCTCTAGATAAATCAAAACCTCTAGTGAGATTACTGCTGAAAAATCCAGAGCAACACTTCTGGCAAACAAGGTAGCAGTTGGGTTTTCTCGGGGTTCTCCCGTTTCCCCATATTATACTCGAAAGATATCTTTAAGTGTCCTTGTCACAATGTTTTTTTTCTCCTTTACGTATGTAATATTTGAAGATAATAAAGGCTATGGGTTTAAGATTATAAAGACTGTAAGTCTAATGAAACATTAGCAGTAGTTGAAAACTAGACAGCAGTGGTTTTAAAACTGAGCGTTGCAGATCTTTAGGACATCGCGGGCTTCAGTTAGAGACTCCGTTGAAATTTTATTTTGGCAGGCTTTTGTAATCGTGCTCCATAATAACGAGTGACCTCTTATTACTTCTTGTTAATTAGAGATTATTCGCAGATCTTCTCTTCACAAATTTAAATTTTAAAACTGCCATATTCACAAACTCTTGGCCAACCAATGTAAAGAATATCTATTCAAAAAAGAGTCGGGGTAGACTTATAAAATTGCTCTTGCGGTGACCGTCAGCAGTGACATCACTTCTTCCCAGATACCCTGAAAACCTGGTATATCTTCGCTGTGCTGGGACTCCTTATATGCATTGAGAGAGTCCACGTTGGTTGCTATAGTAACCATCGTACTCTCGTTTTCTACCCGTTGCTGATACGCCTATTTCCATTTACGCTGCATATGCTACAACATCGTGAATTTTCCCACTTTAATCAAATTCACTCGCGAATTTTTCAAAATTAACTAATCGACTGCTGATTGTTGCTCAATTATTGAGATTGTAGCCCTATTCGTTACGAATCGTTTCACATCACTGCGAATGTTTTATCATTCGCATTCTCGAGTTACACTGCCTCGGCTGCCGCGCGACCAGTAAATTTGTGCAAATTCCCTCTTCCTGAGATTCGACAGTTGATGTCAACCGCTAAAACTCAAGGTCACGTTGGATACACTGATTCTTCATGTCTGTCGATCGCCGTTTACTTTATTGGAATATGTCGTGTAGTTTAAAAATTATAGGCGCGATAAAACTGCTTGAAAATGTGTCGGTCGACTCTCTGGGATTGCAACCTAGTATTGGACCGAAGTTATAATCTTTTCGCTGTAAGAAAAATCCTAATGTAAACAATAACACGTGACTGAAGTGAGACTTCATTGGCCGCAGCTTGGCGCCAGTACGTGATCCCGCCCACTGTTGTACATTCTGTTTCATGTTAAACATTTTCTGTTACTCGTCAAGTAGACCTAACTCACTACTATGCATTACTTTAACTAGGAAACTTTTACTTTATAGTTACTCTAATTAAATTATTTTAAATTTACGTGTAAGATCAATCGCTGCCGGACAAAGGAGTCATCCTTCCAGGACGCAGAAGCCATACTAGAGGACCACGAGCTCACGTGACACCAGCTTGTTACAAGAACAGATTACCTCGGTATTACTCCTGGTATTCATCCGCGTTCATAGTACATAACAAAATATAAAAGTAGCTTTTCTTACATAGCGTTTTACATATAAGGGAAGTTATAGGTTTCATCGTATTTAACAACTAAAAAACAACAAAAACTATGTAAAAACTATATACATTTCAATAAATGTGTGGCACTATAAGTAGAACATTGAAGAATAAGACAAGAGTTGATACACAGCTAAACTTTTATAAGACTATGGCTGTTCCAATGTTGATGTATGGATCTGAGAACTGGGCTCTAAATAGATCTGATGTTAGGAAAGTTGAAACAAGTGAAATGAAATTTCTAAGAAGAGTAGCAGGCCTTACCTTACGTGACCAAGTGAGCAACAATGAAATAAGACAAACATTAGGAATATATGATTTAAAAGAGAAAATATATACAAATAAAATTAATTGGTATAATCATATACAAAGAATGGACCATAATTCTATAACAAAACAGGTTTTAAATTATAATCCAAAAGGTTACCGTGACGTAGGACGTTCGGTAACCAGATGGAGAGATTTTCTGAGTCGTAACAGGCCATGAGATATACAGCCTACCATGAAGAAAATGATGATGATGATGATGATGATGATGATAATGATGATGATGATGATGATGATGATGATGAATTAATTTTTTTAATAATACAAGACGGAACTGTATTTCCCTACGTCGTGTGAGTATTTCTACTGGGAGCCAATCATGGGTATGACAGCAACGTGCTTGTGTTTACATTAGGATTTTTCTTACAGCGATAACAGTATACATAGGTATTCAAGTCAAAATGCAAACGCAAATGCGGAAAAATGTGTTTGGTTTTCAAGGTTGTTTTTGGTACAGGGGAGCTGCGATAATTCATGTGGTAGTCAAGGAAGCAGTGGATGGAAATGGTAGCATACTAGCTTCTAGTAACTAGCATACAATTTGCTGAGAAACTATAAGGAAATAAATGGCAACAATGGAGCAAAAACAGATGCACAGGGATAGAAAAATTGAATCATGTAAGCATATCTATCCTAGGGCAGCTTTGTTTATCACAAACCTCGCAGTGACTGTCAGGAATATTACAAATTATTACATCACTTTTCAATTTGACAGTAATAATTGTTTACTCAGCTTGATTAAATAAATTAATAACATACGTATCAGTCTTCTGTATGATAAAATAAACACTGCTAACATTTCGCATTCCTGTGTGAAGGAAGATAAATGTTGTCAAACAAAGCTTTTCATTCACGTGCTCCCATGGTAACATGTAGATTGCTCTAATAGCTTCAATTGTTAAGAGCTGGCATTTGTTTCTCTTTGCCTTTCATCAAACACGAAGCATAGCAGAAAATGAAGGTTTATATACGACATATCTCGATCATAACAGGGAAGGGGTAATGTACATATGAAGTGGACGATAACTACAAACAACATGGGGTATGGAAACAATATTAAGGGAGGGGGATGAGCTTTGAGCTGCAGAGACTGTTTGTCCGCAGAGACCTCCCCCTTCAAAAACAATCTAGTGTGGCGAGGACATCAAAGTCTTACACCGTTTTCACACGGGGTGACACTCCAGCTCTCTGCTAATATCGCAGCCTCATGCATATTCAGGGTAAACAACCAAATTTACGGCCATTTCGGTCACCTCTCACTCTTTTTTTTATTTTTTTGTGAAGTGTTGCTCAGTTGATTCGATTTGCATTCTCCATGATGGCGGCCTGGTCTGGCGGGCGGCGGCAGTCAGTCAGTGCATCAGGCGGCCCGTTCCCATAAATGAAGAGTTTCAATCAAAGCAGAGCGCGACTGATTGCATTCCGTGCGGTCCATCACTCTGCGCGCCACTACACTGCCGCATCTCAATCGTACTTCAACATTGTAGAGTGTCATTTTTGCATGTAATCTATCTTCCGGTTGCATATTGGTTTCCATTATATAAAACATGCATGGCTGGCAATAAAATGGTGCTCATTTCCCCAGCACAAAAATGGAACTTTACAGGGTTGGGCATAAAAAAACCGGCCCGTCTCATCTCGTTTGATTTTAAACAAACTTTTTTCAAAGAAATGGAATAAAATAAATAAATGAACGTGTCCTGTGCTATCCTTCATAATAGATGTTTAAAGTATCCTCCACCAAATCTAGACACTTCTGTGCACGTTTTAACAGATTGGTTGGGTTTTTCCGAGGTTTTCCCCAACCAAAAGGCAAATGCCGGGTAATCTTTTGGCGAATCCTCGGACCTCACCTCATCTCACTACATCTCGCCAAAATATTGTAAAAAATTGCACAAAATTTTAAATATTGTAAAAAATTACTAAATTGTAAAACTGTAAAAATTTGTAAAAATTGTAATTGTAATATTGTAAAATTTTGACTTTTTCCACATCTTAAAGCTTCATTGCTCATGTAAGATCTATGGAATAAAATAAATCAATGAAATGAATGAATGAATGAATGATTCATATAGACAAGTACCAATTCCTCAAGGGTGATAGTGCTGATGCTATTCCTGATGTTATCCTTCAGTTCTGCAATGCTTGGGAAAAGTGGCATAAGTCAATTTCCACAATTTTTTTTTTATTAATTTATTGACAACTTACGGAACATCTGCTCGCTTGGGAAAAGAGACATAAGTATTTCTCTCACTAGAATAATTCATACAGAAGAAAATCAAATCGACATAAACCAGTGTGAAGACAGTTTTTTTCCCCTTCTCCTGTAAAATTAACATGTTTGACTTGTGCCACTTTTCCAGAGCACTACAGAGTTCATCAATAGTATGGGGATTCTGCATGTACACTTTCCTCTTCAAGTATCCCCATAAATAAAAGTTACATGTCGACAAATCTGGTGACCGCGGTGGCCACAAGCCTTTGCTCACAGTCCGCTCTTCAGTGCACATCTGATGAATACGCGTTAGTGACCTCTCAGATGTGTGAGATGTTGCTCCATCTTGTTGAAAGAAGCCGTAATTATTATTACGTTCCTCTTCTGATAGTTGGGAATAAAATTCTTCCAAGAAGGTAAAGTATACATCCGTGTTGACTGTGGTGTCGAAGAACATTGGACCGATAATGCGTTTCGCAATCATAGCGCACCACAAACCGATCTTTTGGTCGTGTAGGGATTGCTTGTACACTAGGTTAAGATTTTATGTCGCTCAATACCTGCTGTTCTTGAAATGTACATATCCGATAGATTAAACCAAGCCTTATGAGTCATAATAAACAACAGTGGTGCCAAATGACCATCTGTAACCATATTCAACAACCAGCGGCAGAAATTTACACGTTTATCCTTATCGGGCTCCTACTGTTCTTGCACAGCTGTCACTCGGTACGGTTTGAATTTAAAAGCCTTCAACATACGTCCCCAAGTTCTTCTACTCGCGTCGACCTGTTGAGGCAATTTCGTGGTGAACTTTCGAGGACTTCTAGTCATCACTTTCTGAATCCGTGTCGTAGACTGTGGTCGTACGCTATTTTCGCATCAAATCTTGAATGCTGCTTTTCGCTGGTATTGGGCGAAGCAGATATTTGTCCCTGAACAATTCCCGTGTTTCCTTGATAGAGCTGGTATATATGTATGCCTCTGTAATGAATATTCACTGTTGTATTGAATGTCTTGCATATTCACAAAACAACTCTTCTTATTCACAAAACAACTCTTTACATTACAACAACAAACACAAGAATTTATAAATCATTTGTAATTTATAGCATGTAACAAGCAACAATGTAACTTAACATACGGAAGAAAGGATAGCCAACATAATTTCAAATCAAATGAAATGAGACGGGCCGGTTTTATCTCTGTTTCATACCTTTACGTTCATTAAAATCTCTAACGATTCCCTTTCCGAATCATGTGATACATATTGTAAAAGTGTTACGAGGAACACAACAAAGATCTTAAATTTTGAATTTCGATACTTTAACGCCATGAAAAAACAATTTGATAACAATTCTTCTATAATTTTTTTAATTAATTAGTGTTTAAAAAAGCTGCCATTTTAACAAGAGGCCTATATGGAAAATTATTATTAGGTCTAATAAAAACTGATAATCTTGAATAATGAATTATTCTATATAATTATTCAATAATTGATTTTGTGACAATATTATAAGCAATAAGAGTAATGACTTTAATCCTAGTACAGTACTATTATATTATAAAACAAGCATGTAACGTTATACTTTATGATACGATTAGCGAGTTTCGTAATTTTGATGAATGCAATAAGTGTGTAACATTATAAATGTGTTTCATTTGTCAGTTTTCTACGACAGCGTTATAAAACAATTTAATAAAGAAATAGCATATCAAATTTGTAATGATGAGTCAGATATTATTGTTTATGAAGAAAGGGGTTGCTACAACAACAATGTATTAATTATTATGGCACGGCAAATAATTTCATAGTCTTTCGACGTGGCATAGTGGTCTAAGGCATCCTGCCTAGGACTCGCGTTACGGAATGCGCGCTGGTTCGAGTCCTCATGGGGGAAGAAATTTTCGAAAGGAATTTCGGTGAGTGTATGGAACCGGTGTCCACCCAGCATCGTGATGCACTTGGGGAGCTACGATAGGTAGCGAAATCCGGTTGTGAAAGCCAGCTATAACGGTTGGGGGATCATCGTGCTAACCACACGATACCTCCATTCTGGCTGGATGATCGTCCACCTCTGCTTCGGCATGTGGGCGTGAGGCCAGCAGCCGGCTGGTCGGTCTGGGTCTTTTACGGGCTGTAGCGCCACGGATTATCATTATAAATAATTTCATAGTGCTAACTTTATAGAGGAAATTGAGTCAACATAATAGAAGTCATGAATTTTTTGTCAGCATGGTAATATTTTACGGCAGTGGTACAATAAGTGCCATATTATGAACGTTTTTCACTAAACGATAAAAATTGTTTATGCAATCCTAGCATTAAAAAAACAAGCTTGTTATGAGGCTATAAATCGTGCACAATTATTGGCCTAATTCCGGCACTGGTGCCAGAAAAGGTTATCTAGCAACTAGTAATCCATGACGTCTTCCCGCCTTCACAACACAATTTTATACAATGTACCTGTAAGAAAAGGCTTCAAAACAACAACAAAATAACATTGTCTTAGAAACAGTTGCTTAGCAACCATGCAATATATTACGTCATATCCAGTGTTCATATCTCTACTACGTCATAATATTACATTTTGTAAATGTATAATACTCTTTTTGTTCACATATTTTAATTCTGGAATAGCATAAAACGCTGTGTGTAACACGTGTATAATCTGAATTATAAACAGTCGTGAAAATTAGCGCGTTCTCTCACACTAACCCACTAAACATCACCATAATTACCAAGATTATACACTAGTTACATAAATTACTATTTATAATGCTGGTGTACAACAAAATATGTTATTGAAACTTCTATACCAATGAATTCTTATAGTTTATGAAGCACTTTCTATCCTAACATATTTATTTTGTGCAATCCCAAGATCCTTAACTTGCCGTTATTCGTCCTGACTTTGTGTGTGTGGCTGATAGAAAGTATTAGTGCCGAGAAACGTAGATTTAACTACTTCGTTCGTCAGAGACTGTCCAGAGTGCACCACAGGCGGTGGGGATCGTAATGAATGATGATGGAGAATTGTTGGGATACCAAAGGGGAACCGAAGTACTCACAGAAAACACCTGTGTTGCCTGAACCAAGGGTCTTCCCAACACAAGTTATAAATTCAGTATGGATCGATCGGATTTGAACCTGGGTCTACTGGCTTACAAGCCCAACGCGCTAGCACTGAGCAAACCTGGAGGAAACCATATACATACATAATATATTCTAGGATATAGGCCTAAATCTAGAAGTAGAGGCGCTTACAATTATCTGCTAGTAACATTATCGAATGTCTTCTGATATCACTAATAGACAAATTCAGAGCGTGTAATAGTTCCATTATGCTCTATGAATTAGAGTTCTCTTTTGCAACTCGGGGGACAAAAATTTTCAAAATGTATACCCTCGTCGTCAAATCCTGGTCAGTTTGATCTGAGTACACTAATTGGTCACAAATATCCGAATATTATACCTTACTTACTTACTGGCTTTTAAGGAACCCGGAGGTTCATTGTCGCCCTCACATAAGCCCGCCATTGGTCCCTATTCTGAGCAAGAATAATCCAGTCTCTATCATCATGTCCCACCTCCCTCAAATCAATTTTAATATTATATTCCCATCTAAGTCTCGGCCTCCCCAAAGGTCTTTTACCCTCCGGCCTCCCAACTAACACTCTATATGCATTTCTGGATTCGCCTATACGTGCTACATGCCCTGCCCATCTCAAACGTCTGGATTTAATGTTCCTAATTATGTCAGGTAAAGAATACAATGCGTTCAGTTTTGTGTTGTGTAACTTTCTCCATTCTCCTGTAACTTCATCCCTCTTAGCCCCAAATGTTTTCCTAAGCATCTTATTCTCAAACACCCTTGACCTATGTTCCTCTCTCAAAGTGAGAGTCCAAGTTTCACAACCATAAAGAACAACCTGTAATATAACTGTTTTATAAATTCTAACTTTCAGATTTTTTGACAGCAGACTGGATGATAAAAGTTTCTCAACCGAATAATAACACGCATTTTCCATATTTATTCTGTGTTGAATTTCCTCCCGAGTATCATTTATTTTTGTTACTATTCCCCCAGGTATTTCAATTTTTCCACCTCTTAAAAAGATAAAGTTCCAATTTTTATATTTCCATTTCGTACAATATTCTCGTCACGAGACATAATCATATACTTTGTCTTTTCGGGATTTATTTGCAAACCTATTTCTTTACTTACTTCAACTAAAATTTCCGTATTTCCCCTAATCGTCTGTGGATTTTCTCCTAACATATTCACGTCACCCGCATACACAACGAGGTGATGTAACCCGTTCAATTCCAAACCCTCTCTGTTATCCTGGACGTTCCTAATGGCATACTCTAGTCTAGAGCAAAGTAAAGGTGATAGTGCAGCTCCTTGCTTTAGCCCACAGTGAATTGGAGACGCATCTGACAGAAACTGACCTATACGGACTCTACTGTAAGCCGAATATTATACCACGTATTTTGATTTGTAAATCGAAGTTTTATTTACTTTTATTCGACAATACTATAATACGTACGTAGCGTATCATAAAATGATGATTCGCTGTTTTAATTTGTACTGAATTTCGACAAACTAATCTGAACTCCACTGAATGGAAGTTAGCTGTATGCTCTAACCTGACGCCCCTTAATACTATTATCTGTCCGTAAGCAACACAAAGCATTCTCAGCTTCGATCCCGGGTAAATGTACACACTATTTCCTCGGCAGTTCGATCTACAACAGTAGAAGCCCGACGGTATTTACCTCGGAGAAACCTGCTTCCCGATGAACGCTTTGTGTGCATAAACGGTAACTTAAACATACACAATTAAGTAATGGTAGTATAGTAGTCTAAATAATGATTTATCGACTTTTATCTTCTCGTTTTTAGGAACAGAGGTAACAGTAATAATGTAGCTTGAAAATTAATGTTATACAGAGCGTTTTATAAATATACGGGAAAATTGCAGGGTTGGATTTCTTATAATAAGGGAAAAAAATAGAAAAAAGGAGTTATTATAACTTGGGTCAGGAAATTCATAATTTTAAAGATATCAAACTTTGTTTCAATTTCTTGTAGTGATGCACTCTCTTGATTACCTTACAAGAACTGTTCGAAATGCCCTGTCATATTGCAATCCTATGCTCATGGTCTCATTGAGTTACAACAGGCTCAAAAATGGCTAAGTCAGGGCCTGGTTTAGACAGGAACCTATGGTGCCTCTGTTCAGGGCCTGAAGATTCTAGGGGCCTCAAATCCGGGATTTTTTTAAATAGATTATGCTAAGCAAATCGACAACAACTCTGGCAACTGAAAATCAGAATTAAGGAAATAAGTAATTATGTAATGAATTATGTTAGAAAACGCATAAAAATTACTTTATTGTTTTACGTTTAGAGTAATAAGTTTATTGCAGAGTTTTACTGTCCTTAAAATTGTAAAAGTTCGCTACCATTTACAGTTTTTTTTTCAAATTGTATCAGTAGGCCCATTTAAGTAACTAGGCCTAATAATGAATTCAGGAGCCAAACTCGACAACTTTTTAATTCTCATTGTATTGAGTGTTAAACCAAGTGCCAAGTACTTGTGTTCTTTGCAGCTTTTCTAATTTTTGTTGGTATATAAACATTATAGGTGTGTAACGGTAGTGTTGAAGTGTTTTATAGGAATGTCCATAAACAAAAATGGAATTCCCAAGCAACTTTGCGTTAGTAACCAGTAAAAGAAAATGGAAAACTTTTGAAATTCAACAATGGGAAAAACAACGCTGATCAATGAGCAAATATTATGTTCGTTTATATGTTACTAGTAGTAGGTAATACCTTTACACACAGAGACCTATAGTTTCAAGCAGAGTTGCCAGATGTGGCTACTTGTCGCCATTGTGGCGCCTTTTATATTCCTTGTGGCGACGAAATTTTCCACTTGGCGACCTGGATACTTTTCCGGCGTCTTTAATAATAATAATAATAATAATAATAATAATAATAATAATAATAATAATAATAATTTATTTAACCTGGCAGAGTTAAGGCCATACGGCCTTCTCTAACATTCAACCAGGAGTAAAACTGAGTTATAAAAAACACTACAAATTTACAAAGTACACTACAATTTTACACACAAAACTGTTAATGTTAAAATTATAAAAATAATTTACTTAAAATATATTTTTTTTTCACAAGATTGACTGTGATCCCTTGTACGTAATATTCTTCAGGACGTAAATATTTGTCAGTTATTCTATTCCCATTAATTTTCAAAAGATGACAGACTAACGTTAAAGGTTGCATAGAAAACTTCCCCAGACAATGACACGGCGATCTGTGATTTACAACGATGTCTTTAATAACATAATTAAGTGGAATTAATGCTTATAAATATATTACATTATTGGATTAAATCAGTGTATTTTATTACCAATTAAACTTTTAGTTTAAAATACAAGTAATCCATTTCTATGCTTTATTTCTAAACCTTGATAATTAATAGAAACGATGTTGAGCAGTAAGCCCTTAATTAATAATAGCTGGAAATTAGCGATTTACCGGGCATGATGTGTTTAATTTCACTTATTGCAGCTCCTCCCCAGACAGGACAGGCATAAAGCAGTAGAGGTCGTAATAGAGATGTGTAAAGTAGCATGCAATTTTGTAGCTTTAGAAATGATTTCTTGTTGAGGAGCGGATATAATTTAGCGAGTCTTGAGTAGTCCAATTTAAGTTTGTTGTTGATGTGATGTTTCCATGATAGACGGCGATCTAAGTGCACTCCAAGATATTTTCTTTAAATTTGAAGACGTCATAAATATCAGCAAGGGCTTCCACTCTACATTGAAATCTTCAAACTCACTCTCTCGTATAACATTCGGAAACTGTAGAGCCAGGGACATAATTGAGAGGTAATTACTGACATAGTTACCTGTGGGTCTAACATCAAAACCTCATAAACTGAAATCTGCTTTTTATTTGCAGACAGAGCTCTAAATGAAATTCCAAGCAGTGCAACCTAAAGTCACGAACTTCTCGTGTATTGGTACTATGTTCAGCTATAAGTAATACTTTACTTTTGTACTAACAGAAATTAACTGTCTTTAACATTGATAGAACCAATTGAACAACTGTCAAGTAGTCTTTTGAAAAAAAAAAAATTCTTAGTATTGCCCGAAACAATTCTTTGACTCCTCTCCATTTTTTTCAGCGTCTCGAATAGACAGTTGTTTGTCACTTGAATTTGTATTCCGTATTTTTTTCATTACATATCTGCACATTAAATCATAATGTACGTCAATAATCGTAATTTGTCTCTTGCTTTTTAATAATAATAATAATAATAATAATAATAATAATAATAATAATAATAATATCGTAATTTTAGAAAATACGCGCTTAATAGCCCGTCCAGTCCTGCTTTTTGCAGCAGTGGCAGTTATCGCAATAATCTACTGTATGTCAATAATGGCCAAAGGGTCAAAAGTTGAATGAAAGAAAATAAAACTTCATTATCAGTTTCTAATAAGTATTTACATTAGTAAGAGAGTCGTTCAAAAGAGTCAGTTCGTTCGCGAGCTGGTTGCCAGCTCGTTCGTTCACGAGAGGCTAGACAGCTCGCGAACGACATCGTTCAAGAGCTGGTTGCGTAACATATCGAAACTGTCAATAATAGTCTAATCTATGACATTAGGAATCAGAAGGATAAAAGGGATAATCATAGGCTATTTTGTTAAACAAAATAGATGAAAAAACAAAGTCTGAAACATAAACGTTATATAATGTTATACGTATATTTTTTTACACACACACATCAACTGACAGAAAGCCGCGTAATATTAGTTCCACATCCGTCCGCTACTGGCGTATGGCGCGGTCTCACCTTCTCTTTCTTTCTACAGATGTCACGTGATCATGCAGTGAATGCCATTCGTTATTCGAGAGCGGGAGTCGCGAAACGAGCTGTGAGCTGGTTGAGAGTCGTGAGCTGAAGGAGCTGGAAGTGCCTCGCGAAAGACCGGCTCTCAACGAGCGAGCTAGCTCGTTACTAGCTCGAAGGAAAGAGTCGTTCAAACGAGTCAGTTCGTTCGCGAACGATCCAACACTAATTTACATTCTCTGTTTAAAGTGAGCTATAAATCTGAATGTCAGCTGCCGATAATAATCACAGGGTTCGTACTACCAACTTGGTAACTTTATTAAAGCCAGTTATGGTAATGTCTGTTTTCATACTATAAAAAATTGGAGAAAGTACAGATTGTATCAAATAATTGAAAATTGTATTTAAAAAAAAGTAGTTGTACGTACCAGGGTACACATCACTTAAAATTGTACAGATCCATACAATTGTACCATAAGTGGCAACATGAGTATTACCTGAATCTTCTTTACCACATATTTGCTTTCGTTCCAAGATATTTGTAAGTTCTAACTTGTTTTATTGTGTTAATTTACAATGTATATATTTTCTACCCATATTAAAGATATTATGTATTGCTTTTGAAATAATTTCCCATTAAAGATCGATCGAAACTCTCGTATATTCTTTAATATCAGTGATTAAAATAAATATAGCTACAAAAAAAAAATTTTTTTTTTTATTTATTCATAATTTATTAATAGGAAAACAGAATCAGTATAAATCCTTCCCATAGAAAATCTGTATTGTTACTCAACACATTTTCTGTAGGTTATATTTGATTAATCAATGTTTTGAAATATTTATACATAAATGTTGGTTATACTGCAAAAGAGCGTTATACCCCTTTAATTCCTACACATTCCTTTTGACCCCTTTTTATGTTTATTTATAACAATGACTGTAATTTATCTAGCAGACCTACAAAAGCTGCCGCAAAATGCTAATCCGTAACCTTGGTAACCAGACAGGCGAGATTAGGCAGTGAAGGTGCGCGAGGATGGATTGCTGTGGGATCAAGGTACGTTGTTGGGAGGGCACTTTTAATCGAACCCCCTCTGGCTGAATTTTATCAAAACCCATTAGCGCTCAACTAAGAGTGATACATGCCCTCACCCGCGCCCCATCCCCATTTCACCCCTTTGCTTCATGGCTATCGCGAAGTGCACTACACTTTAGGCCGCAATCCGTCATCAACATAGCAACTTCTTACCGAGAACAAGTTTCGAATTTTAAACTAAAATTCTCCAACGCCGCAACTTCGGGAGAAGTTGTGAACAAGTACAATGTTTGTAATTCGCTCGACGGCGTGGAATATTAACTGACCCTGCGGCCTCAGTTAAGTTTTCTTTACTTAAACGCAACATTAATTTTATATTTATAATTATCTGATGGCAGTATATTAGCGGCAAATGTTTAAAAAATTCTCAATGAGTTTGTCTATCAAAAGTAGTCTGTTGGCCAGTTTCATCAACAAACGTTTAATAGTAGCTTAACAGATTGTTAAGTAACGGGTTGTTAGTAATTTAACAAATTGTTAAAAATAACGTGTATCATCGACATCTGTTAAGATTTTGTTAAGTAATGGATTGTTAAACTAACTGTGTTATGAGAATCTGGATATCTTGACATTATTTATGCTTTCAGAACATGCCTTATGCTTCGACTGATCTTACTATTTTGTTTTTATCGTGTTCAAAATGTCTGCCGGGAAAATCTTAGGTGTGTGTACAGATTATTAGCTGTATAACGAAAGAGTAATAGAAATAGATGAAGAACAGAATGTTTGTTGTAGTCATTTAATATACTGAATGATTTTCTTTGGCGAGATGAAACGAATATTTACCATAGATTACATGACTTTGTCTTACAGTCTGCGAAACACTGCAAAAATCCACCCAGGTATAAAGCCTAAACAGGATTCGAATCTACACCCGAGCGCAATGGAGTTGACTATCATTAAGCCTACTATAATATATTTAGTAATATTTAATAACAATAATAATACTAATAATAATAATAATAATGAAAAACAAAATTATTAATTTTCTCGTCTTTAACACTGTCTTCACATTAATCTGAAAAACTTTCGCAATTTACTGAAATGAAGTGTAACAGTATAAAGAACCATTCAATAAATGATTTCCGTTTCAACAATACGGACGTCTATTTTCATGTTCTGTCTGCACGTAAACTATTTGAAGGATCTGTTTTACAGCTCCACTTCCAGACACCAGCATCACATTTATGGGCAGACACGGTTTTTACTGCTTCAATTCATTAAATCCGATTTATGCAAATGCCACTGTTTTCTATTTGTCATACAAACATAAAATTTAACATAAAGGCGAATCTCTATTTTATGAAGGCGAGGAGAAATAATCTGGCAAATTCTTTTATATTCATTCTGGAAATGTGGTGTAATTTCGGGACATGATTCGAGTTTAATTTTGGCTGGTTTCTAAAATCCTCTGATGGAATTTTAGACACTTCTGCTTGCCTGAAGAAAATTATTCTGTCGCTGTCAAGTGTGAGGCTACAAAAAACAAACCCTTTTAAATTCCGAAAGCATTTTCATATTCTTTAATTGTGTGACGCTCTGATCTTATGACGCAATGAAAACAGACTATAAGGAAAATCGAAGGTAGTGCATAAATATTAATCAAAATAACAAAATATTATAATCTAAAAATATCTCTTTCCAAAACAAAAACTACGGCTTTCACTGGAACTTGATATGAGAGACACATATAATTTTAAGTAAGTTTAATTACTTAGGTTGTAAGTTGTCATATCTGAAAAAATGAGTCCTTGAGAATAAATCAAATAAATTTCAACGTATCCTTGGAACTGTAAGACGGTGTTTGAAGTATAAAACTAGGACGAACACCGAGTTACAGTAAAGTTTCATTAAAGAACGTCTGTCCCAGTCATTATATAGGCCCTATAGATCCGAATCATGACTATTAACAAAACCTAACAAAAATAAAACAGAGAGCAGAAATGCGATTCTAAAGAACGGTTGGAATATCCCCAAGGAAACTCAAGAGGAATGAAGAAATGAGAACTAGACTTTAAATGAAAACTTAGAGAGTAATAAAAAAAATGCATGGTTAGAAAATTTAAATAACATGGAAAATGACAAAATAGCAATGCAAGTGTTTGACTACAAACCAATTGGAAGGAGAGATGTGGGTCGACCGCGACTTAGATGGAAGGACACCATTCTGACAAAATTTAATTCGACGGGGAACGGAACGGGCCAAAAGATTCATGCCGCGAAGTTCGTGGTGGTGGTGGTGGTGGTGGTGGTGGTGGTGGTGGTGGTGGTGGTGGTGGTGGTGGTGGTGGTGGTGGTGGTGGTGGTGGTGGTGGTGGTGGTGGTGGTGGTGGTGGTGGTGGTGGCGGCGGCGGCGGTGATAAATACCTTGAGAGTCTTTGTATTGCAATACGTTCATATAAATTATTCGACAGTTTCATATTAAAGAAACCAGTACTTTATGAGGATTGCCTGCAGACTAAGCAACAGTAGGACACACTTTTGTTTGCAGAGCCGTTTTTCTACTTCAATTTGAAAAAAATATATATATACATTTAGTATCGTTTGATCTTCACATAACGTTCCATAGTTCTTCAAACTATGGAAGATTATTGAATGGAGAACCACTTTCTACTTAAGTTACTTTATTTGATAAGAAGCTGTCTTCTTTATATAGCTAGCTTATTTCTACCTAGAGGTGGCAAAATACACTCTGGTTTAGAGTACGGGTATTTCTTATACTTACTGTACTATCCACTCTCTTAATTCTTCGCCTAACATCCATCAAAGCCACCGGCGTAGCTCAGTCGGCTAAGGCGCGGGTTCGATTCCCTCTTGGACTTATTACATGATTGGGATATTTCCGAGATTTTCCTCAACAGTAAGACAAATGCCAAATAATGTATGGTGAATCCTCGACCTCATCTCGTCAAATATCATCTCGCTTATCACAAATTACATCGACCCTAACAACTGGAGATGACCAAACCTAATTGCCGCTCTCGCTCGCTGTGTTCGTTGCATTTGTCTTTCGAGTCTCGTCTCGTCATTCTCGTGCGCTTCGAGTCTCGCTCATCACTCTCGAAATAGCATTTGGTCGGCGTGGAAAGATTTCGTAACTTTGAAATAACATACATAACTGAAATAATTATATTATAAATGTTTAATTGAGACAAAAAGACAAAACAGAACAGTATCTTAGTTATCAAAAGTTCTGATTCTATTATATGATAGTACCTACGGATATATAAATAGAAAAAAAAACAAGTCTCGAATAAATCTGCATTTCTAAGAAACATAAAACATAACGTTTATAGCCTACCTTTTTTTGCTTGAGATTGCACACTTGATCTTAAGCATATGAAAAGAAAATTTCTACCATTTTAATAAGGGGCTAGTAATTAAATAAAGACTGGGGAACAGATTATTATACACTGAAAGGTAGAGATGATGTTTCAAATAGGCTGCTTGATTGTATATACATATATAACAATTGTCAAAGTAGATAAAAGTTCAGACAGGTATAAACAACTGTGGCGATTCAAGGCTGCTTGACATTCGGGACTTCGGGAGTGATCAATCTCGACGTCTCGAAACACTGACAAGCAGTCTTTAAGTCATGGCTGGGCAGCAAGAGCGGATTCTACTCTCTCAAGGGGAGCCATATGATTTCTCTTCATCCCATTTCTTCCCCGCCGAACTCCGCGCAGCGTTGATTTAGCAACGGATGAATATTAAGCGTCCCCGTTTAGAGTCTAGTTCCGCTCCCGACGCCCAACGCTGCTTTAAGTCAACGACGCGACGTATACAATATTGTCGTGCGGGTTTTCAGCTTTGCGGGCACTGTTAGTCTTGCTTTCTCGGTCGTTGTTCATCTCTAATAACAACCTCGTAGTTGATACAGAGTCGTTAAATAACGAAGTGAAAAAAAAAGCTTCGATCAATATTCCTTCTTACATAGTATGTATCTGTCTATATTTCTGCTTCTCTAATAACGTATTTACATGATGCGTTCATTATTTTGATATGGGCGTAGCAGAAAAATCGAAACCGCGTAATGTGCATGTCCCATTACGTCTATAATACAGTCCACTACGAATAAGCAAGCAGTCTACTTATACAACCAACAATGAAGGTCAGACGGTGACCAGATTGATTTAAGATCTAAGGCAGCATTCGGGCGCAGGTCCGAATCTTGCTTGGGCTAATTACATGGTTAGCATTTTTCCGAGGTTCTCTCTAACTACGAAGTGAATGCCATGTTATCCTGTGGCGAATTCTTGGACGATTCTGCTGAAAAACATAATAATCCTACATGCCTACAGACTGAGACGAGTTCCGGCATATCACCTTCATCTCATTCAGACGCTAAATAACCTAAGATGTTGATAAAGCGTCGTAAAATAACCTACTGAAAATTAATGATGGAGTTAACACGCGTAACTGAGTTTCGTTTTCCGACCAAAATCATCAGTAGGCACTTTCCAAGAATGTGGCCTCCGCGATCTCCAGATTTCAATCCGGCCGAATTTTATTGGGGTTACCTTAAAGAACGAGTTGTCTTGACACATCCAACAACCCTACTGCAACTGAAAGATGCCATCTCGCAAGAAATTGCCAATATTCCAAGACATTATATGCAAAATTCTGTGCATGGTGTCACAGACGGAATGCTGTACGTTGAAGGAGAGAACGGCGGACATCTCCCCAATGTTTTGGAAATCCCGTTGTTTGCCCAACACTGTGAGGTTTTTGTTTTTTCCCTATCTCAAATAATATAATATTTATAGCGGTTTAATGTTTGAACTGACTTTTGAATACCCTATACTTCTGTGAATTGCAAAATATTGTTTTTGTGCAATGAAGTAAAGTAGTTTACTTCCATACATGAGAACAGTAAATTCTTTTGTATAATAAATATTTTAAACTACAGTGCAAAAGAAAAAGCCTTTTGGAAATTGATATCACCGCTAAGTAAGCTACTTACTGCAAAACACATTACATGTTTTATAAAGATGACATTTATCATAATTTATTTCTTCTCTCACTAGCTAAATTGCAGATCCAAGAATATAAGAAACGGTAATGAAATATTGCGAATTAAAGATCGGTATACACATATCTCAGAGAATAATGTGCGATGCCAAACAGGCAAAGGTTTGGACTCGCCGCAGACCGGAACTTAACTTGCTCGAGGCCCTGTTTGCTTTGCAGGCCGGGCTGTACCCAACCGCGTATTTGCAAGGGAAATGCATTACAGCAGCAAAAGAGGGGGTGAATCTATTTCGGAAAGTTGATGTCCCATCACCAGATGCTGCATCTTCATATTATTATCCGTCCTATTTTCTTTTCTTCCTTTCGCTCCCCTTTTGGTCGGTAAAGCAGCAAGCTGCGGTATTAATATCTAAACTTGAAATGGCGTTTGGAATTTGAGATATGTGACGGCAAAACTTCAAGTGAGGGAAATTAGACTCTCCGATTTAATAACGGTCAACATGCACTTAAAATCTCTACTATAATACGAGGTTGTCACATGATATTCGCAAACATTCCAATTTTGCTATACTAAGCTATTCTTGACAGCTTTTGTTTCTCAAAATCAATCAAAACATCCCAAAGAGTGTTTTTAATTTGAGAGCTATAAACTTTATAGTGCCAAATCTGATACAATTTAAGAGATATATGTCATATAATTCTCTTTCGATGTTATATATGCATGTATGTACGTATATACAGGGTGTTAAAAAGTATTATCCAATATTTTAGGAGGTGATAGTGTGCATCAAAACAAGAAAAAAAGTCTAATAAACATGGGACCTACAACAATACTTTCTGAGATCTGAACACTTGTTCATATTGTACAAATTTGTATAGCTTAATGAAAGTATGCTTGTAAATTGAATTAATCTGCTTACTTTGTATTGTATATGTTTGTATAGTTTTGGCCGATGAATTGTATATGCTTTAAATTGAATAGTAATCTGTATAGCTCTATTGATAAGTTGTTTGTGTTTGTAATTTGAAGTAGTTTGCACGATATGTATTATCAATTTCTGTATATCACAACTGATTGAATTGTTTATGCCTTAAATTTAATTAACTTGTTTTGTATTATACATAAAGCTCAACTGATGAATGATCGTTTGCGTTTGTAAATTTAATAATCTGATTGGCTATGTATTGTATATTTTTAGTAGAGCCATCGATGTAGCTCAGTCGGCAGACTCGCTGGGCTGGTGATCCGGAGCTGCGTTCGGGCTTGGGTTGGTTCCCCCTTTGGTCTCATTGAATGGTTTCTTCCGAGGTTTTCCCCAGCCGTGGGACTGAAGCCGGATGGTCTATGGCGAGTCCTCGGCATCACTTCATTTCACCCCTTTGATTTGATTACCTGGTTGGGTTTTTCCGAGGTTTTCCCCAACCAAAAGGCAAATGCCGGGTAATCTCTTGGCGAATCCTAGGACCTCACCTCATCATTGTAGAAAATTCCTAAATTGTAAAATTGTAAAATATTGTAAAAATTTGTAAAAATTGTAATTGTGAAATTATAAAATTTTGACTTGTTCCACATCTTAAAGCTTCATTGCTCATGTAAGATCTATGGAATATAATAAATAAATGAAAATGAAATGAAATGCAGGTACTCAATGACTTCATGGCAATCAAGAGAGTGGGGAAAATGAAAAGTGGATGAGGGAGACAAGCGGAATCAAAGCGAAAATATAAATAAAATAAAGAAAAATCTAGAGACCTTAGACAGGAAAGGAAAAGCTTTAATGTATGTTAAGTTGTATAAAAGTTGAATGAGCCTGAAAATACGTTCTTCTGTTGTCATAATACTCAATACGAAACACTCTGTATATGAACATTATTATGGCTCGAATATTCTTCATCGTTGTCAGTCTTCTTCAATAGGGTTCAACGCTTAAGTAGATGTCATTTTCAGCTCTTCATGGCATTTCTTAACATTGTCAGAGTTCACAACAAACAATCTAGAATTTCTTTAAACTTTGAAACTTATAAGAAATAGTCACAATGCGGGATCAGTGAGACACTGACTCCACAAAGACAATACAAGATGCAATATTATACCTAGCAGATAAGCAATGACGTCATAGGAAAATTCATACCTACCCTCACAGCTATAATCGTTGCTTACGTCTCAGATGCCTTATGAAGGCACTACTTATACCTATGCTAATAAACCTGTGTAGTTTTTTTCAAGTTCGTTAACTAAATCGAAAAGAACATAAGCAGGGATTTCTCCCTCTTCTTCGGTATTTTCCCTGGTGTTGGCAAACCATACACATGGACAGGGGTGAGGGACTCGTGGGTGCACGTGGAGACGTGAAGGGTTGTGCGGAGGGGTAATATTAAAATGGATCTTACGGGATGTTTCCACGATGCTCTTTAATTTTTTAGGGTTCCGCACCGAAGCTTTTATGTCGAAATGACTCTGCGTTGAATGCATTTCTATCAACACTGTAAATCCGCAGCCGAAAACAAGGTACAGCAGTTCTTTTGATTACTATTTGCGTAACAATGAGTTCCTTATTTCACGTGCATTTCCAACTCCAAACATCATTCAGTGACGGAGATACGACAAAAGGATAATGGAGCAATATTGAAATTCCGCTTATAATAATTATATTTGAAGCTATGTATTCACAGACAATTTGCATTGAAAATTCTTTCCGAATGTCATAGAATTTTTATGGATCGAGTCCCGGTTTGCTTCGTTGAAACAAAAATCTAAAGTGTCCGTATCATTAAAAAACAAATTAAACATCAAATATCATATTTATCCTGAAGAAAATAAGTGTGGATTGGAAAGACAGGAGACTATTCAGTAACCAATATACAGCTTGATTCAGATCACCCGTAACAGTCATTTATTTCGGAAACTAGTGCATTAACATTTTCGAGACAAAAATATTTATTACTAAAGCACATGTGAATTTTTACTTGAGCTTGATTTCATGAATCAATCTTAACAGGAAGTAGGGTCAGTGGCGTATCACTTTAAAATTTCAAATGGGAGTAGTGGTCAAATATGGTACCATTTGATAGAGCTCTTCAAAACAAACAACTTTCAGAGTAAACGTTTTTTATTAATTCCTACTCTTTCAATGAGAAAACGTACAAGAAAGCAATGGGTGATTCGGACCAACGTTAAGTCATTTATTTCGGAAACTAGTGCATTAAAACTTTCGAGACAAAAATATTTGTAACTAAAGCACGTGGTCTTTCACTTGAGCTTGATTTCATCAATCAGCCTTAACAGGAAGTAGGGTCAGTGGTGTATCATTTTAAAATGTCAAATGGGAGTCGGGGTCAAATAGGGTACCATTTGATAGAGTTCTTCAAAACAAACAACTTTAATGGGAAACGTTTTTAACAATTTCTACTCTTTCAATGAGAAAACGTACGAAAAGATAATGTCAATACTGAGTAATGTTACGAAAATAAAATGTAAACTAGATAAGTAAATTTAATATTAACATAGTACACACGCACAATTACCTGGCTGAGTGTAGACCTGGTGGCCGGCAGGGGTGAATACAAGTAAACTACCCCTTCCCATTTTCGTATTGTAACATTTCTCAATATTGATGGCATTGTCTTTTCGTACGTTTTATCATTGAAAGAGTAGGAATTAATAAAAACGTTTCCCATGAAAGTTGTTTGTTTTGAAGTGCTCTATCAAATAGTATCAAATTTTACCGGACTCCCATTTGAAATTTTAAAGTGATACGCCACTGACCCTACTTCCTGTTAAGATTGATTGATGAAATCAAGCTGAAGTGAAAGTTCACATGTGCTTTAGTCAAAAATATTTTTGTCTCGAAAATTTTCATGCTCTAGTTTCCGAAATAAATGACTGTTAAGGGTGGTCTGAATCACCCTGTATGAAACAACGAGTCAAAGTAAGAATAGGAGAAGAAATGTCTGAAGGAAGTGTTAATACCTATTTCCTTTACAGTTCTTTTTAATTATGAATACAGATGTTAGTTGTAGCTATTTTAGTATTAATTTCAATTCCCTCCCTCCGATTTTATATTTATAACGGATTGTAACACATTTTTTCTTTCTAGTTTCGATCTTTCTCCTTTGTATTTTCCAATGTTCATGATTCTGAATCAGTTATAATTATAAAGCAATGATCTCATGGTAATTATTATGAATTGGTTATTATATTGCAAAAAAATTCTTCCTATGTATAATTTTTATGTCTGTATTCCGTTCTTCAGTTATGAATATTTGTAATCCTAAGTTGTTTAAAAAGTCAGTAATTTTGCTTTGTTATTTTTGTTTCTACTATTACTTTTCCTCTTGCGGTTCATTTCTTTAAAGTGCTAGATATGTTTCTATTTAATTCTCACATTACAATTTAATTACATCTAAACTAATAATAAATCTGTAGCCGAAATTTTTCTGGTAATTTTCGATTTTCCAAAAATAATTGATCGTAACATATATAATTAACAACCCTGAAACCCAAAATCGCATTTTTGAAATTTTTGTTTGTATGTCTGTCTGTATGTTTGTTACCTTTTCACGCGATAATGGCTGAACCGATTTATTTGAAAATTGGAATATAAATTAAGTCCGTTGTAACTTAGATTTCAGGCTATATGGCATTCAAAATACTTTATTTAAAAGGGGGTTATAAGGGGGCCTGAATTAAATAAATCGAAATATCCCGCTTATTATTGATTTTTATGAAAAATGTTACATAACAAACGTTTCTTTAAAAATGATTTCCGATAAGTTTTATTCTTTACACAATTTTGATAGGACTGATATTTAATGAGATAAATGAGTTTTAAAATTAAAATAACGCCATCTAAGACAGTGCAATGAATTAAGAACAAATGACTTCGTCTATAAGGGGCTTTGGACAACAACAATCGAAACAGGGGCCTTGGCCATCAACAATCGAAAGCTATTAAACATAGCCTACAGAGAATGTTTCTGTGTTTGTATGAAGTGATAACAGAAGCTAAATTAACCGATTTGTATAATTAATTATTATTTCACCATTGGAAAGTGTGGTTTCTCTAGATGGACATAATGCTATAATGTTATTACAGTAACGTCTGAGTAAATCGAGGACAGGTAAGATTAAAATACCTTCTTATGCACAGAAAATTTGATAGGCTATTTTGTACATTCGTTTTCTGTATTTCTTAAAATAATATTTATGTACACTTACTTTAATCTCAGAGAATTAACGAACAACGAGAGTGTATTGATTTAGTATGCAGTAATAGTACGTTAGCTTAGCAATCCATTATTTTATAATTCAAATTTTAACTATTCTCAATTAAATCGTGTTAAAATACTTAAAATATATATGCAATAAATGCAATGCAAAAGAAAATTTGGTAATGAGCGAAGCAGATTATCTTGCGCTGTTGTAAAAGTTGTTGCCTGGATCAAACGTCCTATTTTAATTATGTAATTACTTTATATTTATTTCTAACAGGTGCAGCGGAGCGCACGGGTACGGCTAGTTAATTCTATAAATTTCTGTCTCATACAACATTTCGTACAAAAGAGAACATTCAAAAATGCTGGTCTCACTAGAACATCGTATATCACTTAACGGGGATTGCTGCTGTGTCGGTATTTGCCTGCTGTTGAGGTTTCCAAGTGCGGCCTTCGAGCTTTTTCTCTGCGGCCAGTGTTGAACCACACGCACGCAGACAATTGCGGGCGAGGCGGTCGCCATGGAATTCGCGACGCCACATACATAGAGGCCGCTAGGCTGCCCGACTCGCATTTCGAATGATTACGGTCTGTCCTTGAGTACTTCTTTTCTGCAGATGATCTAAGCTTAATGCATCATGTCTAGCAATCACGTTATGAAATGCGACTAGTTCCAGCCATTATCAAAAAGAAATTTTCTCATGTAATTTTAGCCAGTGCGTGGGACCGGTGCCCAACTAGCATCATAATTCATTTGGGGAGCTACGATAAAAAAAACAAAATCCGGTTCCGAAAACCAGCTATAACAGCTCTGAAAATCAGCATAACGATCACTCCGTTTTGGTTTGATAATCGTTAACCTCTGCTGACGCATGTAGATATGAGACTAAGACGCCAGCTGCTCGACCTTGACTCTTCGCGTCACGTCTTTGCTATAAATTGTGAAATAATTCGTATAGCCTATTCAAGAAAATATGAACAGTAATTAATAACTGTTTCTTCCCTTCTGCCTTGAGGACTTCAGTCAGTATTCATAGCAAAGACGGTTTTTATTTTGGATAAACTACAGTAGGCTATGTGTTTCATTTACAAATTCGTCGATGCTACAAATCGTCATGCGTGTCACCCAGATATTTTCTGAGTTATGCCCTTTTTCTAAAAATTGGGGCATATTTTCAAAATCTATCTCCTCGTACAAATTTCAATTATATGATCTAGAAAAAAATCACAGTATATTTGATGTACCTAGCAAAGCACTACTCAGAAATATATCCTTAGAACAGAGAAAAAATTATTATTTTGTCCAAAGTTATTCTTTTAATTTTCTAGTACCTATTGTTATACAAATTATTTTTTAATTTAAAAGTAATTAGCATATAAAATCTGATAATCTAATTTTTTAACCAGAGTGCATAGACCATGCAGTAAAAATTCATGTTCCTAGTACCAAAATTGTACGAGCCTTTACAAAGCTGACGAAATGTGCTGAAAAAAAGTGTGAGAAAACAGCTTGTAAAATTAGAATGGAATTGAAGTTCAAGGGTGCAGCCATTTATACATTGCGTAATTTTTACGCTTTCGAGCACCGCGAGAATTGAAACTTTCTCAACATATAAATAAGAGATTGCTGATTAAATTTTTACAAGAAAACGAAAATGCGATTTTTGACTGAAAATGGCCAAAATTTCACCCATCACCCCTACTAAAGAAATTCTTGAAATCCGTTGCTTTGTATAAACGAGTTTAATTTTCTTTTGTTTCCTGGTGTTGCTATTCCTCCTCTCAATTCTCATGAGAATAAAATTTAGGCCAGTTTCACATTTACTTCGAAAATTCTATAAAACATTTCGTCGCAAATACCTGCAGATCACAGTGTTATACTATACACGATGAAACGTAAGTAATATCATTAATTTCAGGCGGGTATTCTTTGAGATATTTCAAACAAAAAAGTTCAATACAATTTTTCTCGTTTTTGCTTCCTTTTCGAAATAATTTTTTTATGCTAAATAATTCATAGCGTATTTTGGGAAAACATTGATTTAATTGTCAATATGATCAGTCAATTTAAGATAGTAGTATATTATGTTAATAAATTATTGAAAGAATTTTAGTTTTGTACTTTAAATATGCAGAAATTTTATCTGAACAAATATAACTCGTTGTTCTGAAAAGGAATTTTAAATATTAAATTTTTTTGGATCAAATTTCTGCTCCTTTAAAGGACAAAACAAATTCTTCTTCTTCTTCTTCTTCTACATCATGGAATTAGGCCTCAGGCCTGTTTCCACATCAAGAGATCGACTCTCTCCACCTTGTCATCGGACGCCCAACATTACTTCTACCTTTAGGTTGGTAGTGGAGTAAAATCAGTGGAAGCCTGTAGGGTGGCATTCTTTCTATGTGCTGTAGTCAATTAGATCTTAGACTTTGAATTCTTTCCGTCAGATTAAAAATATTTACTTCTGTTCTGATCTCTTCATTATATTTCTTGTCTAATTATGTATAGCCTGCTACTGAACGTAAGAACTTCATTTCAGCTACCTCTATTCTTCTTTTATTTGATCTGTTAAGTGTCCAATTTTCACAGGCGTATGTCAGCATTGGTACTGCCATTGTTTTATAAAATTTTAGCTGTGTGTATTTTAGTGTTTTATTTTTCAACGTTCTTCTTATTGTTACGCTTATGTTATAAAATCTATTTAATTCATATTTATATCGTTCTTTTGACAGCAAGATACGTTGAATCCTAGATAATTCTTGTAATCATTTATTATTATAATATTAGGTACTATTACGTTCAAAAATAAAGTTAGAAAAGAAACTAAAGTAAAAATGTATAAAGTTATGGCAGTTTCTACAATATTGTATAGATGTGAAACTTGGGCTCCAACGAAAAAACAGAAAGATAGAATATAAACGGCGGAGATGAGATTCCTCAGACAAGTTAAAGGGTGTACAAAACTTGATAAAATTATAAATTAGGATATAAGAGAAGAATTGAAAGTACAGCCTTTATTAGATAAAGTCACGAATTATAGACAAAAGTGGATTGAACACATGAATGGAATGAGAAAGGAGAGATATCCATTGTTAGCAAGAAATTATCAAGCAAGAGGAAGATGTGACGTCGGGAGACCTAGAAAACTTTGGGCTGATGAATTATGAAGTCGGAACTGGCAATTGCCTAATCCTTGGAGTGATAATGATGATGATGATGATGATGATGATAATGATATTGGAAATTAAATCAATGGTTTTCGCAAAACACGCTATGAAATGTTTCATATAAACACCTTTTATCTCGAAAAGGAAGCAAAAACGCGCAGAATTGTATTAAACTATTTACTTGAAATATCTCGAAGAATAAGTTCCTGAATTAATAACATTACTTAGGTTCATTCTGTATATAATGGCCGCGTATTTAAGCAACAGTGTCAGTAGGAATTCGTTTTACATATTGAAGATAAAGATAAAGTTATCCTTTATACAGGCCATGAAGGTACCTTGGGAGGCATGGAAGTAGAGAACCATGTTTTCTTAACCTCGATAATGGAATAGGGTGGTGTGGTTGGCATACATATTGAAAGAGCCACATAATGACGTATAAAATATATTTTGTTCCAGATAACTAAGAGATTAATTGTGTGATGATAGAGATAAATGCTATGGTAAGTTTATAAATTTATGAATATTCAAGAAACACTCTGCACTTAAGACTTGCGTTTTATAAGTACTTCCCACGACTTATATTTCCATCAGATTTTTTCACTAAGAATGCTGTAATATTCTCCTCTGTTCATAAATCAATCACTCGGGGAATATAAACGACTTACGTCTTGATGGAGCTCCTTTAAATAATCTGTAAATCAATCGGAATGTACGATCGCGGGTCACGACGCACGGACTCGGGAACTGAGTGATCGCTGGTTAAGATAATGACTCAATTTGCACGCGCATTAAAGTCATACCGCCGCCGCTGCTGCCCTCTGCTGTGGTCGCAGAGAGTGATTAATCATTGCCCTGTCACTTGTGTCCTTCTCGCATGTATGGCTCCTTGTAATGAATCCCCAGTCGGTCCGCTTGGGAGGGTCAAATTTATGCAACCGTCAGCACAGATCTACACTGATTGTATTTCAAAATGGCGCCCCTAATTATTCTAGCTGCAGGAGAAACTCTCAGACAGTCACTTGTCACTCCCTGCAAGTAGCAACACTTGTTCCGCCAACTCGGAGACGAATCGGACGGGAACTTTATTTATCTGTATCAACTCTTCCTTCTAGGATTTGTCATCTTGTTTAATGGCGTACCATCAAACAGCACAACTAATTCCAGGTCCTTCTCTTAATCAAAGTTTACGATCCGAATAACCACAACGATAAATTACAGACAACAGCAACAACAAGAAACAATAATATAATACATTATTTTTTTTTATTATTAAGCCAAAAGTAAGGGTACAGTACATCAGTTATTCATAGATTTCAAAAAGGCGTATGACTCGGTTAAGAGAGAAGTTTTATATAATATTCTTGTTGAATTTGGTATTCCCAAGAAACTAGTTCGATTAATTAAAATGTGTCTTTGTGAAACTTACAGCAGAGTCCGTATAGGTCAGTTTCTATCTTATGCTTTCCCAATTCACTCTGGGCTAAAGCAGGGAGATGCACTATCACCTTTACTTTTTAACTTCGCTCTAGAATATGCCATTAGGAAAGTTCAGGATAACACTGAGGGTTTGGAATTGAGCGGGTTACTTCAGCTTCTTGTCTATGCGGATGACGTGAATATGTTAGGAGAAAATCCACAAACGATTAGGGAAAACGCGGAAATTCTACTTGAAGCAAGTAAGGGGATAGGGTTGGAAGTAAATCCCGAAAAGACTAAGTATATGATTATGTCTCGTGACGAGAATATTGTACGAAATGGAAATATAAAAATTGGAACTTTATCTTTTTAAGAGGTGGAAAAATTCAGGTATCTTGGAACAACAGTAACAAAAATAAATAACACTCGGGAGGAAATTAAACGCAGAATAAATATGGGAAATTCCTGTTATTATTCGGTTGAGAAGCTTTTGTCATCTAGTCTGCTGTCAAAAAATCTGAAAGTTAGAATTTATAAAACAGTTATATTACCGGTTGTTCTGTATGGATGTGAAACTTGGACTCTTACTTTGAGAGAGGAACAGAGATTGAGGGTTTTTGAGAATAAAGTTCTTAGGAAAATATTTGGGGCTAAGAGGGATGAAGTTACAGGAGAATGGAGAAAGTTACACAACGCAGAGCTGCACGCATTGTATCCTTCACCTGACATAATTAGGAACATTAAATCCAGACGTTTGGAGTCGACCTGGTTGGCAAGTTGGTATAGCGCTGGCCTTCTATGCCCAAGGTTGCGGGTTCGATCCCGGGCCAGGTCGATGGCATTTAAGTGTGCTTAAATGTGACAGGCTCATGTCAGTAGATTTACTGGCACGTAAAAGAACTCCTGCGGGACAAAATTCCGGCACATCAGGCGACGCTGATATAACCACTGCAGTTGCGAGCGTCGTTAAATAAAACATAACTTTTTTTTTAACAGACGTTTGAGATGGGCAGGGCATGTAGCACGTATGGGCGAATCCAGAAATGCATATAGAGTGTTAGTTGGGAGGACAGAGAGAAAAAGACCTTTAGGGAGGCCGAGACGTAGATGGGAAGATAATATTAAAATGGATTTGAGGGAGGTGGGATATGATGGTAGAGAGACTGGATTAATCTCGCTCAGGATAGGGACCAATGGCGGGCTTATGTGAGGGCGGCAATGAACCTCCGGGTTCCTTAAAAGCCAGTAAGTAAGTAAGCTAGCCAAAAGTGTTTAGCCAATAATACGATAACATAATAAATACAATAATCCTGAAAAATATAAAAAGTAAGAGTAATAATTAATTATAGTGTATGTTTTACTTTAAGTATGGTATATTAGGTTGGGGAGGAATGGCAAAATCGACTCTCCATCCTTTAAATTTGCTCCAAAAAGAATTATCAAAATTTGTCTATATAAACCTTTTGATTACCCAAGAAAATTAATTTTTCAGGAATTTGGTGTATCAAATCTAGAACAAATTTATAAAGAAACATTGCTGATTTACTTCCATAAAAACCACAATAAATTTAAATTTGATCCTCATGAATACCATACGAGACAAAACTACAGTTTCTTTCTAAATACTCCCAAATGCCACACAACTGCTGGATTAAAACACAGCATGAATTTTTGACCCAAAATATATAATGCATTAATTAGAGCTTACCCTGAGCTAAGTACACTTAACACACATAGATTTAAGAAACAAATCAGATTAATTATTTAATTGTTTAAGCTAACTGAGTTAAAAATTGATACTCTAATATTCATGTACTTTTGTATTTTCTATTTGTATATAGACCCTATTATTACATGCTGTATGTATTTTACCATTTATTAATGTTATTGTGCTCAATGAACTCTCTTAATTTTGTGATATATTTTGTATAACTGCTCTACTGCGCCCGAGCACGAACTTCTGCTATTTCGGGCTGCAATGCCTAATGTAGCTCAAGTGTAAAGTATTAAATAAATAAAAGTATAGTTGTTTAATTATACAGAGTGGCTCAAAATGACATAATAGCGTATAGTGATATGTAGTTCGCAACATAACTTTTTATTGTTTCTGTTACAGATTATGTCAATCAAGGTGTATTTCATAAACCATCACCACCTAAAAAAACAATTCTGCAATGGGTGGAAATGTTTTGAAAAACAGGAACTGTTACCAATCACAACTGCCTATATTCGCAATGTGTGGTGGTCTGACGAATGTGTTGTTTTGTTAAGTGACCACGTTAAGAAACAAAACTGTTGTTTCCTTGGTTAGGAAAAACCACAAGAGTTTGAACAGACATCATTACATTCTGAAAAAGTAACAGTGGGGGCTGTTGTGTCCAGCCACGGCATACTTGGTCCATACTTCATTTACATGAACATGGAAACAGGATAAATGTCAGTGAAAACGTGTACAGTGAACAAGTTATTGAACGTTTTTAAGGGGATTTGATAACATTTTGAGAGTTAAATAATCTTGATTTGGGGTAGCAAGTTTATCAACAAGATGGGGCAAGCGGTCATACTGGTCATAGAAATCTAACCCTAATGCAAGAGTTGTTTCCTGGTCTACTGATTAGTAGGGGATCAGACTTTTCGTATCCTGCACGAAGTCCTGATCTGTCTTTATGTGATATGTTTCTGTGGGGAATATTTAAAGAACAGTGCTTCATACCCGTCCCACGTACTCTAGACGCTCTACGTGAAAACATCGAAAGAGTTATGCACAACCTAAGAACAGAACAGTGTGATGCTGTGCATACCAAGATGGTAGAGCGCATGGAACAAGTCACGGAAGACATGTAGAACTCTTAGCTGTACGATAGTTGTGATATTTTGTAGTACAAGCATTTCGGGTCTTTTTTTTGGGGGGGGGGCACTCCGCATAACATAATCTTACGTTTGCCACTTTTGCTTACAAACATGTTTCTTTGTCCTAAAATAAGTGGCATTATTACCTTCTCTGCAGGTAATAGCGTCAGTATGTGCCATACTGTCCATTTACTTATATTGTGAAACCGAGTTCTCACTGAGCGACGAGTGGAGCTGGATGTGAATGACCGCGCGCCGTATAAAGTAGCGAAGTGAAAATAGTATAAGCAAATCGTTCAAAGTTTAAAGAACTGTGAAGTGACTGTTTCGAATAAAAAGGATCCGGAAAGTCTTAGGGAAAGCATCGTTAATAGTACATTATGCAACGAGCCTATAATGGTAGTAATTAAGACGCGAGTATGATTACCATTATAGGCAAGTTTCATACGACTTTTTATGCTCGACCATATTTCTAACTTGAAATTATTCATAAGTATTCATGTTATTCTTATCTGACTGGGGAGCGGAACTGACCTTCTGTAATATCTCGTAAATTGTGAGATGTGCGCAGACACGTAAGTATTGATTTTTTCCTAGAAACAAATGTCATTGACCTTGATATAATCTAGAGAGTAAAATAAACATTAATCTTGATATGACCTTGAAATTGATTTAGACATTGAAAAACGAGATGACAAACTGAATTTATTTGAATATTATTTACAATTAACGCTAATTATTATAGTAACAGAACATAACCTTCTGCGACAGTATTGGATTTCCAGCCTTCGTGACGTTTCGCTAGTTGTCTTTCGATTGCATATCCGAGAATAATCGATACTTGCGCTTTCATATTGCTACAATGGTGTTTTCTGATTGGTGGAACCCTGAACTTTAATGAATAGATGTACTTTAATGAAGTCCATTGAAGGGCTGCTACCAGGAGTATAATTACTACATTTTGGCATGGTCGAGCATAAAATTAATAAGAAGATAGAAGAATTGCAAGAGGAGAACATGATGGTGAAGAGGAAAGTGAAAGACTTGGAAGAAGAGAAGCGGAAGAATAATTTAGTATCTTTCGGGATCGAAGAACAGGAAAGAGAGCAATCTTGGGAAACATATGAGGTGATACTGACTGTGTGCTGGGAGGGGATGGGATTAGATATTAGTAAAGGGCAAGTGAAAGAGGTCTACAGAGAGGGACATGGGGCTAACTGGCCTATACTAGTCAAATTGGCCAACTCTATGGTAAAGGATATGATAATGAGGACGTACTCTAAAGACAGTAAGAGTAGAGGAGCTAAAAGTAGGATTAGACTAGATAGGTATCAGTAGGACAAAGAACTAATATAGATAGATGTAAAGTAAATAATAGGGTGTAGGCCTAGCTAAGACTATAGTACAGTAAAATGATTGTAGTTAACTGTAAATAAGTAGGGTCTGTGAGAATGCGGAGTAGTAAAAGAAATTGTTACGTTTTTATTATGAATAGGAAATAGTAGAAGGTAGGATTAGAAGGAAAGAAGGAATAGTTAATAAACGCAGAAATATAGTAAGTGTGGTGAACGAACATGAAAGACATAGTGGATGAACAATGGAATGATGAATAGGTGTCGGTCATTAACATCGGATAGTGTATAAGTTGTAAATAGTGTATGAACGGGACTGCTGGCCCGAATACTAAAATGTGAAGGGCCAGCAGGACCAGAGTTTAGAGTGAGAATAAACCATAAACCATATACCATACCATATTGTGAAACCTTGTCACAATAACAACTTTTGAAATGTACTTTCCGTAGGAAAGGCTACATATGATTAATATCTAAAATATCAATATTATTCTCCGTATTTCTGGTCAGTTGTAACCCATTTTTTTTATTTGTGGTGTTAATACTTTCACTTACCCTATGTGGGTCTTTATTTTTATATTCACAACAGCCGAAAGACAAATATATTCTCGTATTTAAAATATTTTCATGAATGAATGAATGAATGAATGATAGCCATGATGTCCCATGTTGTGCACAGGCCTCCTGTGATGGGGTTAGAACCCCCTCGACAGGGATGGCTGAAGTGTACTCGCTTGGTGAGCCAATCCAGGCGAGCTTGTCGTGTAACTTATGCTACTTTTGTGACATTGTTAATAACCCTGTTCAACTTTAACTAGTCTCAGCACTGTTCTTTGTTCATTTTTTTCCTTGCACTACACACATTATACTGACACTGGCACTTTCACAAACACTGATTGCTATTTACACTATTTACCTGACACTTTCTCAACACTGACTTTACTATTTACAAAACTTATCTTACACTTTCACTAATACTGACTTTACTATTTACAATATCTTAACACTGATTACGTTATCTATTTACAATGACCTTCCCTAGTTCTTTCCATATTCATAAAGATACGGAAACAGACAACATTGAACTAAATCCTATTTTGACTAGGACAAGTTCAGTGAAAAACAAGTGTTTAGTGTAAGATGGAAGACTGATAGACGTAATAGGCGATTTATACGAATAAAAGGTAAAGTTATCCCCTTGGCACTTGGGGGTGTAAAGGTAGGGCTCCATGCTTTCTTGATCTCGACAGTGGAATAAGGCGGTTTGGTCGGCACGACGATCCGACCGCTTTTATCTCCGGAAATGACACGGCAATGAATTCTATAGAAAGCTGAATGAACCCAGGGACCGTGCTGGAATTTTTTTTCAAATAGAAAAATCACGTTACCGACAAAGATTGAACACAGGACCTTTCAAATCCGTAGCCAGTTACTCTACCAACTGAACTACCCAGCCGCCAAATTACTACAAATTGGAGATCGAGTTAATTCAGAATATTAACAACAACCCATTACCACAGTATCCGTTATGCTTCATTTTGTCTTTTTAGAACTTCCCTACATCTGAAAACGAATATTGGCTACAAGTAGCTTCGACAAGCAAAGCTTTTCCGCCCTAAGCCAGCGTTGTTAGTTTGCAGATCATAGGGAAGCTATCCTGACAGTCTACATAGCAGACTGTACGGTTGGCGACTACGTCCATTGAATAATAAAGAGAAACAAAGTCAAAATTAGCGACTTTTCTGGGAACTGCGCCGGAATTAACGAGGAGAAACACTAAGAGGATTTTGTGGACGTGGAAATAGCGGCCATGTTCTGGATTTGAAGGAGAGTGGTCTTTCCCTTTCTCTCTCTCTGAAACTCTTCCAATTCGGATTCTCACTGTCATTTGTTTTATCTCTGATACTGTAACAGAAGCCGATAATTTAACACACGACAAAAGAGTCTCCATAGCGAAATTACGAGAGCGCTAAGATTCATGTAGGATTGTTATATTCGTTCAAGTTGAAAGAGCATTGTTCATTTTTATTATTACCTTCTTTTGTCGTCTCTTTTATCTTTTCCTTGTAATATCGACTTACAATACAATGCGATTTAGGAGATGGTATATAACTATGGAGCAACACTAGAAAGGAACATACTGTGACCTCCTTGAAGTATAGAATATTATTATTACTATTATTATACCTTTTTTCTTAATGTTATCACTATAGTCTATATAGCCTAAAATGAAAACCACCCTTGATACAAAAACCGATCGAAGAGCTCAGGATGGAAGGGAAGAAAGATTTAAATTTTTTACTTGGTTATTTAACGACGCTGTTTCAACTACTAGGTTATTTAGCGTCGATGGTATTTGTGATGACGAGATTGTTTTTGGCGAGATTAGGCAGAGGATTCGCCACAGATTACCTGACATTCGCCTTACGATTGGGGAAAACCTCGCAAAATACCCGACCAGGTAATCAGTCCAAGCGGAAATCGAACACGCACCCGAGCGTAATTCCGACTAAACTACACCGGTAGCTAAGATTTCATTTTTCCTTGGTAGGCTATTTACGAATTATTTCACATTTTACCGATAACATTGGTTTCGACAAGCCGCTTTTGTCCTCTTTCTGTCATTCTTCGTAAGTATAATGATTTATCTTAACCTAGTGGGCAAATTTTATATACATTTAGCATCTACAGGTCAATTAATTCGTTGACATTTCACGCTAAATGAAAGAATCAATTAGTCTTTATTTAAAAGAATAAAGATGACAATGTAAGCAAAATCGGCTGTGTGTAGTTCCTTCTTGACTATTTTAATATATCGATGGTCTATATCTAATATCACATATCGTCGTTGTTCCTGCAATAACTCCTATGTGCAAAATATAAAATTTTTCATTTATTCACCCTATGGCCTACATAGGAGATTGTAAATTCTTACATTTTGGAAAGAAAGAAATATAATTATATATAGGAGATTCTATTATTTACTATATCACTATGTAAGTTATTTAATAGAACAAAAATCTTAAAATCGATAAATATGTCACATAGAAGTTATTGCAGGAACAACGACGATATGTGATTTTTTTCCAAAATTTTCAGAAGGTACATAAAACTGTTTGGTAGAGCAGCTGGTTACAGACTGGAAGGTTCGGGGTTCGATCCCTGGTGGTGACAGGATTTTTTCTCGCTGCCAAACTTTCAGAACGGCCCCGAAGTTCACTCAGCCTCCTATAAAATTGAGTATCGGATCTTTCTCGGGGGCAAAAGGCGGTCAGAGCGTGGTGCCGACCACACCACCTCATTCTAGTGCCGAAGTCATGGAAAGCATGGGGCTCTACCTCCATGCCCCCAAGTGACTTCATGGCATGTTACGGGGATATCTTTTTCTACATAAAACTGTTTATTTATACATTTTATCTATTTGAACCACTGAAAAGCACAATAATCAGTAAGAATGTAGTATTTTTAATGATTGTTGTGCTTTTAGTCGTTAAAATAGTATATAAATAATAAACAGTTTTATGTTTCTCTTGAAAATTAAAAAAAGAAATCATATACGTGGTGTTACTAGTCTTTATAGAACAGGAGGGGTAACATTAGTAGCAAAAGAACTAGCTAGATATAGAATAGACTTTGTGGGAGTACAAGAGGTTAGGTTAGATGGGAATGGCATATCACAAATAGGAGATTACTTGTTGTATTATGGGGAAGGAAACAATAATCACCAATTAGGAACAGGATTCTTTGTACATAAAAGAATAAAATCAGCAGTAAAAAAGGTCGAATTTATCAGTGACAGGTTATCATATTTAGTACTTAAGGGTAGATGGTGCGACATCATAGTTATAAATGCTCACGCCCCAACAGAAGAGAAAGACGACTATATAAAGGATAGCTTCTATGAGGAATTGGAACATACTTTTGATCAGTTCCCTAGATATCATATGAAAATTTTATTGGGGGATTTCAACGCTAAAGTAGGACGGGAGGATATTTTTAGACCAACTATTGGAAAAGAGAGCCTACACGCAATTAGTAGTGACAATGGAGTTAGATTAGTCAACTTTGCCACATCGAAAAATTTAATTGTCAAAAGTACAACATTCCCCCATAAGGATATACATAAATATACTTGGACTTCTCCAGATGGATTGACACACAACCAAATAGATCACATCTTGATAGATAAACGGAGACATACTAGTATAGTAGATATTCGAACTTTCAGAGGTGCAGACTGTAATTCTGACCATTATTTGGTGATTGGAGAATTAAGAGAAAGATTATCAGTAGCCAAGCGAGTAGAGCAACAAGTTAATATTACTAAATTCAATATTTTGAAATTAAAGGACGAGGAAGCTAAGCAAAATTATCAGATCGAAATTTCGAATAGGTTTGCCACTTTAGAAAGTTCCGACGAAGTTGAGAAAGAATTAGATGTTAATAGCGTGTGGGAAAATATCAGAGATAGTATCAAAATTGCAGCTGAGCAGAGCATAGGTTATTATGAAACTAAGAAAAAGAAACCGTGGTTTGATGAAGATTGTTGCATGGTAGTAGAAAGAAGGAAACAGGCAAAATTGAAATTCTTACAGGATCCAGGTGAGGAGAATAGAGATAATTATTTCAATGAAAGACGGGAAGCAAGTCGTACACTTAGGAATAAAAAGAGAGGTTACTTGAAGGAAAACCTGAATGAGGTAGAAACAAATAGTAAGAATAAAAACATTCGAGATTTATATAAGGGTATAAAGGAATTTAAGAACGGATATCAGTCAAGGGTAAACGTGATCAAGGATGAGAATGGTGACTTGCTTGCAGACTCTTCATCAATCCTAAACAGATGGAAAAACTATTTTGCGCAACTACTAAATGTACATAGGCCAAATAGAAATGATCGGGACGATATTGAAATACAAACTGCTGAGCCATTTATACCCGAACCCACGATTTCAGAAGTCGAAATTGCGATAGAAAATCTGAAAAAGTACAAGTCTCCAGGTATCGATCAAATTCCAGCAGAATTAATACAAGAGGGTGGAAGTGCATTATATAGCGAAATTTATAAACTTGTACTTGCTATTTGGGAAAAGGAAATTGTACCAGAACAATGGAAGGAGTCCATAATTGTACCTATTTTTAAAAAGGGGGACAAAACCAACTGTGGTAACTTTCGAGGAATATCACTTTTGTTGACGTCGTACAAAATTTTGTCCAATATTCTTTTGAGGAGATTAACTCCGTACGTAGATGAAATTATTGGGGATCATCAGTGCGGTTTTCGGCGTAATAGATCGACTATTGATCAGATTTTTTGTATTCGGCAGATAATGGAGAAAAAATGGGAGTATAAGGGTACAGTACATCAGTTATTCATAGATTTCAAAAAGGCATATGACTCGGTTAAGAGGGAAGTATTATATGATATTCTTATTGAATTTGGTATTCCCAAGAAACTAGTTCGATTAATTAAAATGTGTCTCCGTGAAACATACAGCAGAGTCCGTATAGGTCAGTTTCTATCTGATCCTTTTCCAATTCACTGCGGGCTAAAGCAGGGAGATGCACTATCACCTTTACTTTTTAACTTCGCTTTAGAATATGCCATTAGGAAAGTTCAGGATAACAGGCAGGGTTTGGAATTGAACGGGTTACATCAGCTTCTTGTCTATGCAGATGACGTGAATATGTTAGGAGAAAATACACAAACGGTTAGGGAAAACACGGAAATTTTACTTGAAGCAAGTAAAGCGATCGGTTTGGAAGTAAATCCCGAAAAGACAAAGTATATGATTATGTCTCGTGACGGGAATATTGTACGAAATGGAAATATAAATATTGGAGATTTATCCTTCGAAGAGGTGGAAAAATTCAAATATCTTGGAGCAACAGTAACAAATGTAAATGACACTCGGGAGGAAATTAAACGCAGAATAAATATGGGAAATGCGTGTTATTATTCGGTTGAGAAGCTCTTATCATCCAGTCTGCTGTCCAAAAATCTGAAAGTTAGAATTTATAAAACAGTTATATTACCGGTTCTCCTATATGGCTGTGAAACTTGGACTCTCACTCTGAGAGAGGAACATAGGTTAAGGGTGTTTGAGAATAAGGTGCTTAGGAAAATATTTGGGGCTAAGCGGGATGAAGTTACAGGAGAATGGAGAAAGTTACACAACACAGAACTGCACGCATTGTATTCTTCACCTGACATAATTAGGAACTTGAAATCCAGACGTTTGAGATGGGCAGGGCATGTAGCACGTATGGGCGAATCCAGAAATGCATATAGAGTGTTAGTTGGGAGACCGGAGGGGAAAAGACCTTTAGGGAGGCCGAGACGTAGACGGGAGGATAATATTAAAATGGATTTGAGGGAGGTGGGGTATGATGATAGAGACTGGCTTAATCTTGCACAGGATAGGGACCGATGGCGGGCTTATGTGAGGGCGGCAATGAACCTTCGGGTTCCTTAAAAGCCATTTGTAAGTAAGTAATACGTGGTGTTAGATATAGGCCATCGATATATATATTTTTTATTTTAGTTGGTTATTTTACGACGCTTTATCAACATCTTAGGTTATTTAGCGTCCGAATGAGATGAAAATGATAACCCCGGTTAAATGAGTCCGGGGTCCAACACCGAAAGTTACCCAGCATTTGCTCATATTGGGTTGAGAGAAAACCCCCGGAAAAAACCTGAACCAGGTAACTTGTCCCGACCGGGAATCGAACCCGGGCCAAATGGTTTCGCGGCTAGACGCGCTAACCGTTACTCCACTCCATCGATATTAAATGAAAAATAAGACGATGTAGTTCCCATGTCTCAAAAAGTGACTATTTGATAAAAAAAATACTTCCTAAGGAATGGCGACTGCAAGAGTTAACCTCAATTATTGAATAGTTTATGACAAAGTTAACTGGACAAATTATTTTATAAAAACTGACTAACATGACGCTATCACAGTCTAGTATATACAGTCGCGAAGCTCAATACGTAGTAAATATGCAAACATTAGGTAGTTGCTCACCACTAGAATCGCTAATACCGCCTCATTACAGGCAATGCAAAATAGTACCGTCACAGTCTATTGTTTCTAGCACCCTCAAAACTCAAGCTTCGTGACTCTATATAGTAGACTGTGACGCTATCTTCATGGAAACAGAGAATATAGGCCTATTACAGAATCAGATTGTGAAAGAACCTCTGTTACTATAGTGAGTTTCTGTCAGCCGAGTAAGGTAGGTTGGGGTTCTTGAATTAAATAAAAAAGTAAATTTTTTTCAGTTTCAGGCTTACCAAAATCGAAATGAAAAATAACTAAAGAATTAGTACAAAACCATCAGAGAAACGATTTTCAAGCGAATCATTCGCGTTTGATCCTAGCTTTTACAAGAAAACAGTTATTTAAACATGGTAAATCAGCAAAAGTTTTCAGAAACGAGGAGCAAGGAGCAAGTACAGACGGATGGACGACGCCGGCAGCGTGGACTGGGAAAGCTCCCACCACTCCCTAGGAGTCGAGTTATGCCCAGGTGCACGCACCCGTGGCTACACAAACGGATGAAGGGGATGAAGTCTGCTGCTTTCATTATGGAAATGAGAGTTGGTGCCTTATCACACGGCTACTGAATAAAAACACTGTCTTGACTAACTGACTGGCTAAACGACCTCAGCTCGCAAAGTGAAAACGAAAACGGTTGCTGGTTTATATCTTGTCATAGCCTTCCAAATTTAAATAGCAAGCGAAAAGCCGTTATGCTTTGTGGGAAAGAATATTCACTGGCGAAACGTAATATTACGGTTAAGAAGTTAAGCTAATGTTAATTATAAGAATAGTGAAGAAAACAAAAATATCTTTTTTTATCCTGTGACTACCTGAAGTAGCTGGATAGACATGGGTTCTACTGTTTACTGCATTTACCTTATGATTTTACATTTCTGGGTTCAAACCCCGCAATCATAAACAATTTTAGGGTGAAAAATTGAAAAATACATACGAGTAATATAACTTATCACGAGAGCAGACAATCTGAATCAGTTTTTGTTCATGTCATCATAACAATATAAGCTTCAGTATAAATTATTTTTAAAAGATTAATACTTACTTACTTCCAAATGGGTTTAAGGAACCCGGAAGTTCATTGCTACCCTCACTTAAGGCCGACATCAGTCCCTATCCTGAGCAAGATTAATCCACTCTCTATCATCACATCCCACCTCCCTCAAATCCGTTTTTATTTTATCATCCCATCTACGTCTCGGCCTCCCCAAAGTTCTTTTTCCCTCCGGCCTCCCAACTAACACTATAAGCATTTCTGGGTTCGCTCATACGTGCTACGTCTGGATTTAATATTCCTAAATATCTCAGGTGAAGAATACTATGTCTGCAGTTCTACGCTGTGCAACTTTCTCCATTATCCTGTAACTTCATCCCTCTTAGCCCCAAATATTTTCCTAATCACCTTATTCTCGAACAACCTTAACCTCTGTTCCTCTGTCAAAGTGAGAGTCCAAGTTTCACAACCACACAGAACAACCGGTAATATAACTATTTTACAAATTCTAACTTTCAGGTTTTTGAGAGCAGACTGGATGACAAATCTTCTCAACCGAATAATAACAGTAATTTCCCATATTTATTTTGCATTTAATTTCCTCCCGAGTGTCTTTTACATTTGTTATTGTTGCTCCAAGATATTTGAACTTTTCCACCTTTTCAAAGCACCTTTTTCACCTTTTTAAAAGACTAATACATGAACTAAAATATGTAAGTGGCAGAAATGGGTTCCTTACTATAAATCATTGCACGAAAAAAAAAAACAGAAAGGATATACTCGTAGAATTATCTCAATCAAATTCATTAAATTCAAACAAATTGGAACAGCATGAATGATAGAAGAATACCAAAGCATCTTCTAAACGTGAGCAAGAGTTCGGTCGATTTGGACGCTCCAAGAAACGTCAGCAAAACATGAGAATTTTAACAAGCTATACCTGAACAGCGAATGAAAAGAATATTTGTAAGTACAACGTATCCTAAAATGATTGCTCCGGTTTAAATATGATTCATTTCGGAAAATATGTAAGCTGTAGGAACGCAGCTCGTTCGTCTCAAGAGATTGTAGGCCTAACTATAATGTAATTTATTAAGTGCATGCATGAGGTACTGTTGAAAAATATCACTGTTGAAAATGGCGCTATCGAAACTTAAAGGCACCTTTTTATGTCCTGAATTTCGTCGCTCATCGTTCTGCTGTGACTACAGGAAAAGAAAAACGAGTTCACGTTCCAGCGAGATAGTACATCACCTCCCATCCACCATCATATATGCGTGAGTACCTCAACGAGCGTCTCCCTTAAATTTAGATTGGCCGTTGCATTGCCAAGTTGTGAATTCCGTACGCACCTGACATAACCCCTATGATCTTTTCCTGTGAGGGTATGTAAAGGACAAGTTTTACTTTCCTCCTTTAGCCAATAACATGCAGGAACTACGGAGTAGCATTACACCTGTGGTGCAGCTGCCTAGAATGTGGGAGGAAACGGAATATCGCTTAAGGTGTGTACCGTGTGGCCAGAGGTTCATATGTTGAGAATGTGTAAGATATCAAACAAAACTTGGACAGTATCTCTCGATTGGCACTCGTTGCGTTGCTGTAGTTTTAATAGTTACAGGGATGAAGTAATGTGAAATCGGTGCGATAATTTTGGGATAAGGTGTGTGTATTATAACTATATTCCGACTGTAGCATTTTGTACAAATGTAGTTTGTTTCGCCTTTGTTTTAGGGGAAAGACGGGTGAAATTTTGGTCATTTTAAGTAAAAAATCACATTTTCGTTATCTTGTGAAAAATGACTAAGTAATCTCTTATTTATATGTTGAGCAAGTTTCAATGCTCTGCGGCGTTCGAAAGCATAAAAATTAAGCAATATTGAATTTTAGTTTCATGCTAAATTTACACGCTGTCTTCTCACACTTTTTGTCAGAACATTTCGTCAGGTGCGAAGTGTAAAGGCTCTTACAATTTTGACGCTAGGAACATAAATTTTTTACTGCAGGTTCTATATACTGTGGTTAACAAAACAGCGAATGGGTTTTATGATTAAATGAATACTTATTGAAATAAAAAAATGAAATATTTAGAGTGGCAAAGGAAAGTTTTTATTTTTACACATGCAGTGGTTGTGAAAATGTGTTCCCTCCTCTCTAGAAAATACATAGGAAAACTGACACCTAATATTTTACTAAATATACCACTGGTCTTGCATAAAAAAAGTATCACACTTTTACTGGAAAATTGAGCAACACATTTTATTTTTAAATATGTAAATTGTTTAAAATATTTTTGTTAACTCAGAAACTAATTCACTCACAGAAATGAAACATCATCATATTATTATCTATCGAACCATGAATATGTGTACAAACAATCGAGGACGTAGCTTAAAAATTGTATTAAATAGAAATTTCACCCATCACCTCCCTTAAATAATGTAATGCATTACGGTATATTATTTTAAAAGATACCTACCAACTGCCAAAATACGTCTCGCGGGACGAGTAATGAGAGGAACCACCTTAACTTGGCGCCTACATCTCAATCATACAGACATACATACAGACAAACATACATCGTGGTCTAGTAGATACTTATATGTGGCCGAAAACCCTATCTTAAATTAGGTAATATAAATCTGATTTTGAACTGATTCCCTGTGCCTTGTTTCAGTGCACAAATGGATCTGCTATTCATCTCCGATCCCTTACACAACAGTTTCTTATGCTGGTTGGTATGAGGGGTTTTGAGAGTGACACTTTCATATTTCCTCATCGGATGGAGATATGAATCAGCTAAAGATTTATGACAACTGTGGCGTCTCTCAGTCGAGACGAGCCACCCGTCTGATATTTCTTCTGAAACGTTCTTCCTATTGTCGTACTTTGAATTCTTCGGAGTTACACCATTTCATATTATATATTTATTTAGAATAAGCTAATTTAAAACCGTAACATTTTCAACAAACTATTTACCATTTTTCTCGCAAATAACAGATTTTTTCAATAAACAAAGTATTTCGTCCTACTAGACTAGACGGCAATTCGGAAGGCGGGTGGCCACTAGATGCGCCATAGCCTGTATGGCATGTGACGTCATAAGCTTGAACAGGAGAACCAATCAGAATCAGTCTGTAACAAGAGCTTCTCGAGTTACTTTGTTCACGTGTGAATGTTTTAAAACTTCGAATAAGTCAAACTAACATATACTGTCTGTATGTAAGATAAATAAATGGAAGGAGATACTATAAAAAGACAAGTACTGCGCAGGCAGGCGCGGGAAATAGCGTTTAAGGTGTATAATTACTTTAAAAACATTAAGGAGCAGAACTCTGCCGGGCATCATGGTGCTGGCCGCAACGTTGCCAACGCGCAGGAGACGACTGCAGAAGCATGTGGTGTGAGTTTGCGAACCTTGCAAAGAATTGTTAGTGAAGGAAAGAAATCTTTTAATGTGAGTGGAACTGCCACGTTTCGTTCTCCTGGAAAACATCCTCGTCGTGAAAAAAACAGTCTCTGAATTAGATGATTTTAATAAAAGTGTGCTGCGACGTACAGTATTAAATATGTACCGCGAAGGAGAATTTCCAAAAGCTAAAAAGCTAGTAAAGAAAATGAACGAAGCTGTAGGGTTCAAAGGTAGTGAAACTTCTATGCTTCGCATAATGAAAGGAATAGGTTTCACTTATAAGAAGTGCAATGATGGAAGGAAGATGTTAATGGAACGCACTGATATAGTAGCAGCCAAGACTCAGTTTCTTAGAAAAATGCATGGAATTAGAGGAGAAGAAATATCGAAAATGTTTTACCTGGATGAAACTTAGGTAAACCAAAATCACACCAGGAAATATTGCTGGAAGATGAGCGACGGAACGGTAGGTCTTAAAGTGCCTGTTGGTAAAGGGGGACGCCTCATCGTGTGTCACGCAGGATCCGCGGAAACAGGATTTATTCCGCAGTGCAAATTAATATTCAAATCAACAAGAATACATCTACTGACTACCATTCCGATATGAACTCAACCGTTTTTAAGAGCTGGTTTGTCGAGCAGCTTCTTCCAAATCTTCCTCCACATTCTACAATAGTTATGGACAACGCCAGCATTCATTCTGTGCAACTCGAGAAAGCTCCATCCACAGTTACAAGAAAGGCAGACATAATTATGTGGCTAAAGAAGCAGAACATTCCTCATTCGCCTTCACAAAACAGAGAAGAACTTTTACATATAGTGAAGTCCAACAAACCACAATGCAAGTCATATGAATTAGACACTATTGCATCAAGCCTTGGCCATAATGTAGTGCGTCTTCCCCCTTATCATTGTCACTATAATCCTATAGAATTAATTTGGGCACAAATGAAGGGTTATGTCGCTGAAAGAAACAACACTTTCAAGATTTCAGAAGTTGAGAAACTTACAAATGAGGCCATTGAAAGCATCTCGACATCTGCCTGGGAGAATTGTGTGAGACATGCAGAATATCTACAAGAAGAGGATTATCGAAGGGAAATTTCTAGACGAAATCATGGAGCGGTTTGTAATTCACCTTCGAGAATCAGACTCTGAAGAATCTGACGGGCCTGATGATGGAATCAGCGACTTCGATTGAAACCAGGTAGGTACTGAATATTTATTAAATCCTAATTTATATTAAATGTGACCGAAATGTGACAATATAACATGGTACTCGTAGTTATTGTCTTAGAGTATTTAACTAGATAAAATAATTTGCGCCTAGAAATAGACCTAAATACAATTTATACTTAAATAGTGTATCATTTTTTCTAGTAATACACCGTATACATTTCGTATTAAAACTGTGTGAAATAATAATAATAATAATAATAATAATAATAATAATAATAACAATAATAATAATAATGTAATAATACCGCACAAAAAATCTTAAAACTTTGTATAAGCATTATTAATAAAACGTAAGATTTGATAATGTTCTGATAAAAGGTTTGTCATGCTTGCAGTAATCAACGGTTAAGGTCATTATTGTCTTTTTAAAATTGAAATTCTCTCCTTAGCTACTTGTATTGCGCGCGCGCGTGAAGTACGATGTGGCAATGCTGTACATTGCCTTTCTCTCACTATCTGTCTCTCTCGACGCAAACGCTAGCAGCCGACCGCCTTCCGAACTGGCGTCTAGTCTAGTGTTTCTCGAATTTATAAGATGGTGAAAGTGGTGATTGTTGGAGCGCTGTTATTAATTGTGGTGGTGATATAGGTCTCGCAAGCAGGGATTACCAACGACAGGAATGCGAACGAAACAATTCGATAAGGAAGAGCGGGCGACAGGAAAGGTCACGTGATAACTTGAATAATATTCAAGAGAACAGTTGGAAGAGAAACGACATCGATAGAATTAATCTTGCATTGAGATAGTCACATTACGGTTTTAGTTTCAGTTCCAATGCATGTGAATACGTGTCTTGTTCCAAGTGCGTTTATTTTATTTTGTAGTTAGTAATGGAGAGTTCCCCTCTCAGAGAATCATTATTTTATTCGTAAACATAATGTTGCGCGTTTAATTCGCTTTGAATTTTTATCTTGCTGCGCTCTGTATTTCCACAGGCGATGTTCCCATCTGTTCATCTTCTTGGAAGAGGCAGTACTTCCATCGTCCCGTACCTCTCGCTCCTTCGGCGTGCCTACAAACACACGTCAAAACAGACAGTAACGCCACCACGATTTTTCGGTAATCGTTTCTTGCGCGAGCTATAGTGGTAAATGTAAAATCGATGTTGTTCATCGTTAGATCCCAGATGTTTGGCAATATGCCTTTTACTATAGTCCATTTTATATCCTGGAGTGCAGTTCGGTGACGACCCTCAAAATGAGTGAATTCGTGACCGTCATCCCCATCTGGATGCCACGTGTTTTTAAGAATAGAACGTAATATCACGAGCTGGCCGCTCAATGAATACTATAGAATACACTCTCAGTGATACTCTCGTGCTAACTGACGGGATTCTTGGAATTCGGAAAAGATGTGGCAACTCTGCCTCCACGTGGATTTGACGGGAGCCTGTCAGTTCTTCTGGACAAGTGTTGTGATTCGTTACTAACAACTAACAGGAGAAGACAAGATTTCCGTCACAGTAAGGAAGACATTTATTTAATTATGACAACCAATTAGTAGGGGGCAGTAGAAGGTCTGTCGGCAAAGTCCTTTCTATGAAACTGCACTCCATTAAATTAAATGGACTATACCAGGTTGACATTTGTCATAATTGTAAAAGCATTTCTAGGTATTTAGGAGAGAGACAATTTTTATATTGTCCATTTTGCCTATTTAAGCACCTGCTGGATGTTGTATGAATACACTTATCTATGTATTTTTTTCTTTTTAAAAGAAAGTGAACGACTATTTATATGCTATTATAAGTTATTTTAACTCCTACACAGGACTCTCATTACGGAATGCGCGCCGTTTCGAGTTCACATGGTGAAATAAATTTTCTCGTGGAATTTCGGCCAGTTTATACGAACGCTGCCACCCAACATCGTGATGCACTTTGGGAGCTAAAATAGATAGCGAAATTCGATTACAAAAGCCAGCTATAACAGCTGTGGGATTCATCGTGCTAACCACACGATACCTCAATTCTGGTTGGATCATTATCATTCATATCTGCTGAGGTTGTTTTGCCGCGTACGCAAGAAGCAGTACTGCCAATCTACTACAGTTTAAAATTGTATGAATAAATGTTTAAAGATGATATGAATGGGATATTTGTAAATACTACAATCATCCTGGTGGACAATGACTGTTTTCGCAAAAATAATAATAATAATAATAATAATAATAATAATAATATTTATTAATACTATACACTTGAGCTACATTAGGCATTGCAGCCCGAAAGAGCAGAAGCTCGTGCTCGGGCGCAGTTCAGATCAGTTATACAAAATATATCACAAAATTACGAGAGTTCATTGAGCACAATCACATTAATAAATGGTAAAATACATACAGCATGTAATATGTCTATATACAAATAGAAAATAAAGAAGTACATGAATATTAGACTAACAATTTTTAACTCAATTAGCTTAAACAATTAAATAATTAATCTGATTTGTTTCTTAAATCTATGTGTGTTAAGTGTACTTAGCTCAGGGTAAGCTCTAATTAATGTATTATATATTTTGGGTCCAAAATTTCTGCTGTGTTTTAATCCAGCAGTTGTGTGGCATTTGGGAGTATTTAGAAAGAAACTGTAGTTTTGTCTCGTCTGGTATTCATGAGGATCAAATTTAAATTTATTGTGGTTTTTATGGAAGTAAATCAGCAATTTTTGTTTATAAATTTGTTCTAGATTTGATACGCCAAATTCCTGAAAAATTAATTTTGTTGGGTAATCAAAAGGTTTATATAGACAAATTTTGATAATTCTTTTTTGGAGCAGATTTAAAGGACGGAGAGTCGATTTTGCCATTCCTCCCCAACCTAAAATACCATACTGAATTATTGATTGAAACAGAGCTAAGTACACAGTACGCAGAACATAAACAGGTAAATAAGAGCGTAGAATGGAAAATTTGTGGATTGTTTTACGCAATCTGTTACACAGAAAGGAGATATGCTTGTCCCATTTTAAATGTTGGTCAATAATAATGCCTAAATATTTAACTTGTGAGGATATACTCAAAGCGTTACATGAGCAAGTAGGTAGGTTACAATCATGTATAGTTATACTTATATTATTATTTATTTCTAGTTGCTCAAGGCCATGTGATGTTAATGAAAATGGTATTAATTTTGTTTTAGAAACGTTCAAAGAAAGTAAGTGAGCATCCAGCCATTCTTTAATAATATTAATACCACTGTTAGAATTTTGATAAGTTTCATTCCAACTCGAACCGCTAAATATAACCACAGTATCATCAGCATAAGAATACAGAGTACCAGAATATTTCTCAATGTCAATTTTAAGTAAATCGTTGATATATATTAAAAACAAAACAGGACCTAAAATCGTCCCCTGAGGTACACCTATGTCAATGTTACGTGATTTACTAAGGTGATCATTTATTTTAGTTGCTTGAGTTCTGTTACTTAAGTAAGATTTAAATAATTTTAAAGCAATTCCATTAATTCCTAATCTATCCATTTTATTCAAAAGTATACTGTGATTGACCGTATCGAAAGCTTTTTGTAAGTCTAGAAAAATTCCTAGACATTTATTTCCTACATCTAATTCTTGAATTATTTTTGAGGTAACTGCCATAATAGCATCATCAGTGCACAAATTTTTTCTGAAACCAAATTGATTATCATTTAGTAGTTTATTTTTTTCTAAAAATGTTATTAACCGTGTTTTTATACATTTTTCAAATACCTTAGAGAGACTAGGTAATAGTGAAATGGGTCTGTAATTATTAAGATTATTTTTGTCACCAGACTTGTGAATTGGTATCACCACAGCATGTTTTAGGGCTGAGGGAAATACACCTTGAGATATGCACAAATTAAATATAAAGGCTAGTGGTTTAGAAATAGCTTCGATAATAAGTTTCAGGGTATTTGTTGTAATACCATCAATACCAGGAGACACATTATTTTTTAAACTGTTTACAATATTAATGATTTCACATTCGTTTACAGGAAACATAAACATAGATGATATACTTTTATTATAAAGCTTATAGTGATGAGTACCAAATACTTTCTTTTTTATATTAGATACGATGTCATGACTTACATTAGTAAAATGATCGTTAAATTCATTTGCGATAGTTTCCTTGTTTTCAATTGTTATTCCATTTCGACTTATAATTGTCTTTAATATACTATTTTTATTACATTGGGTGTCAGTAGCTTCGTTTATGGTCTTCCAAAATTGCTTTGGATTATTTTTATTTTTGTTAAATTTTTCAGAATAATATTTGATTCTCTGATTTCTTATTACATTAGTGAGAATATTTCTATATTTTTTGTAGTAATTTAATAAAACATTGTTTTGTGGGTCTCGTTTAACTTGCTTAGCTAACTTATCCCTAGATCGTATTGATTTAACAATACCTGTGGTAATCCAAGGTTTAATTTTTTTGTACTTACTTGAGAATTTGAGAGGGACATGATTAGAAAATTTACAAATTAGGTTACAGAGTATTTTATAAAAATTATCGAAACATGTATCTGCGTCTTCATTGTAGAATATAGATTCCCAATTAATATTATTAATATTTGATATTAGGCTTTTATGGTTTATAATTAGCTTATAATTGTCCGAAGGTTCAGTGGCTTCTCTGCTAATACTTTTATCACTGATTGACAACAATGCAAAAGTCATATAATGATCTGTTATTGCGCTTGCATATACTCCAGGTATAAAATGTAAGTTATTTCCCGTTTTTAGGAAAATATGGTCAAGACATGAATTGGATGATGGACGAGTAATGGAATTTAAGTATTTCACGTATCCATATTCATGCATGATATTTAAATACGTGTTGCCAAAATTATCTAATCTATTTTCTAAAATTTGAATGTTTATGTCACCCAGAATAACATGGTTGTTTAAATCTTTGTATATTGACAAGAAGCTTTCAAAATTTTTCAGAAATTCATTTTTGCATAGTTTTGGAGATCTGTAAATTGCAGTTAGGTTAACAAGAGTATCATTAATAAGTGTTAATTGAAAATGTATAGCGTTGCAATGGGAAATGTCAATATCACTTAAAGACACTACGATGTTTTCCTTAAAATATACAACTATACCATCACATTTATTATACTTATTACTTTTAACAAATTTTTTATAACCATTAATATCATAGCCAGAGTCATGATCAAGCCAGGTTTCAGTTAGAACTATAATATCAAAGTAAAAGGAAAAATTATTAAGTAAAACACAGAGTTCGGAAAAATTTTTGTTGATGCTACGAATGTTTAAGTGAAATATTTTAAGATCTGATAGAATATTGGTAATATACTCATTGCAGTGAAGTAAATCGTTAAAAACCATTGTGTTATTATTGTTATTAAATTTGCACTGATGGATTTCATTTAATATAGTATTACTAGCCATTTTTAAGTCAATTATATTGTATAATTAAACGTGGTTACCGACACAATAGTATTTACAAATTATTTACATCGTCAACATTAGTGATTTTACTCACGGGGCTGGCTTCATCTTTTCTTGCAAATATCTTACCGTCTCTTGTCCATACAAATTTATAATTCTTCAGTCGTGCTGCATCCCTTGTCTTATTCAAAAGGTCTCTGGTCACTGCTGTCAGTTGGTCACCTGCTGTGATTCTTCCTTCCGGAAGTTCCCTGTTGACTTTCTTTGTCGCAATCCCAGGGCCGCTGTCGTCTTTCTTGGCCTCGTTCCTGAACAGCTGGAGCCATTCATCACGACTTCTCCTCTTTGTGAAGCGGATGACAATAGGACGCGTCTTTCCTGGCCTGGATGGTATACGATGTGCTATGCTTACATCATGTTGCACCAATTCACTACCGCCTATGACTTCCGATATTTGGTCAATAACTTCATAAGTTGATTGTTCATCGACCTCCGGAACTCCAAATAGCATTATATTGTCTCTGCGTGTGTACTGCTGCAGATCACTCACTTCCTGCTTAAGATGGTCATTTTCTTTCACTAGCCTCTTCATCTCCTCCTGCGTGGAGTTGAGTTCATGTCTTGTGTGCGCCAGTTCCTCTCTAAGACTATCGAACTTGGACGACATGAATTCAACTGATTTTCTTAGTTCATTCACCTCCATCTGCACTGAAGATTTAAGATCCTCAAACATAAGTTTGAGGGTGGAAATAATCTGACTGTCCTGATCCTTCCCACTCCCTCCTTCACAGTTTGTACCCTTGTTTCTACCCATTGTTAAGACTGTAGTAACTCGCACCACGGAGCACACAAAAAACCCGACTGCACTCTCCGAGCTTCTGAACTGAAAAAATGTCTTTGGACTATGATTGGTTTAGCCACCGGCGTGGCTCAGTCGGTCAAGGCGCTTGCCTGCCGGTCTGAAGTTGCACTCGGGCGCAGGTTCGATTCCCTCTTGGGCTGATTACCTGGTTGGGTTTTTCCGAGGTTTTCCCCAACCGTAAGGTGAATGCCAGGTAATTTATGGCGAATCCTCGGCCTCATCTCGCCAAATACAATTTCGTTATCACCAATCTCATCGACGCTAATAACAGGGTAGTTGATACAGCGTCGTTAAATAACCAAATAAAATAAAAACAAAAATATTGTTTTATGAAAACCACTGAAAATTTCCATTCCTATAACATACACTAGATATATAGTGTTTTTCCCATAACAAATATTTCAGTGGATGGCCACTATAATACGCTAGCCATATGCTTAATATCTCAAATTTTATTTTTTTTACTATGGTTCTTTTTTCGAAAACCCCTTCAATTGTTATGATGGTAACTGTGATTGTAATAGGTAGTAGTAGTGCTGACATATACTAGTGGTAGTGCAACTTTATGGCTGTAAGTGTTTTGGTTATTGAATCTGCAGTGGTAGTGATAATAATGGTAATTATGATGATTTCGCACTGATAATGATACGATATTTCTAGCCGTGAGATGTATTCCCAATTGTAGATTTTTAATGTTATATGGAAATGCAGAAAATATAAGATCTAAGTTAAGGCACAAAAATCCTGAAAGGGTTCAGTGCATGCTAACGGTAGAGAGGAGCGTTTGGAGAATCACTAAATTAAGCACATAATTGATATTGATTTGCTAGCTTATTCCAAACCCGAAGAAGAGTTGGGACGTGAGACGAATTCTCAAAGCAAAAGAAGGCAGTCAGTAGAAAAATCCCAACACTCGCTTTGTAATGTTAATTCTAGAGAGAATAAGGAAACTTTTTGCCGGGGAGACTGGACATGTAGGGAGAGAATCAAACGGATCGGATTAGAATGCCTCACAAAGCCAAGTTTCTTGGCTACAACAACTACGGACCTTGTCTGTGACAGATATTGATTACACACGCAAACTCACCCTGAACCACCCCAAAATCCACCCATCCACCCCCTACAACAACAAAATAAGTTACTAATGACCGGAGGAAAACATGGTCATTAAATGAACCTAATTGCGATTTAACAGGCAGCCCAACCCAGGCATCCGCAGTTCGACGCGGACTCAATGCACACAGCTGGGACGACCACTGGTTTCAGATTCCAGGGGGTACGGTGACGTCAGGGGTGCAAGGGGTCATTACCACAGGCCTGCAGGTTTTAGTTCATATCTTTTAGGTCATCTAAGTTGCGTTTCATATAAGCTACAAGCCCGTTATTAGCTTCGTCAGAATAACAAAGCATGTCGCATAAGCCCACTAAATTTGGAATTATGAAGCACTGTTTCCTTATTTACTTTATTCATACACGAAACACCACCACGTCATACGAAATGGATAGTATGAGACTTTGACTTCAAGGACACAACTGTGGTTTCGAATACCTTCTGAGATTTGATTTATTGGTAATATTTCAAAATATGGAGTACTGAGTTGTTCCTGATATGTTAACGTAGCAAAACGAAGAATAATGTGTATTTCTGAGCTCAATGTGAAACACTTTATTTCTGATGATAGGACTAAAAAGATGATGATGATGATAATAATAATAATAATAATAACAATAATAACAATAACTAGCAGCATGACGTTTATTGATTATAAGAAACACGTCCTTTCGTACCGTTTTATTGGTCAAAAATAGTATGACATAGTAAAAGTGTAATAGTCAAAGTAATTTTTATCAATGAACAAATCGATATTTTAGCAGATGACATACCTATGTTTGTTCAAAATTGTTTCGCAACTGTACAGTATGTGTGAGTACAATAGTGTTATTTTATATCATATATTTTGTCATACTTATCAATGTGTGAGAACATTAAGATACATGGATCATATGCAGAAACGAAGAGGAAGGCGGATAAAAGGAAGGATTGGAGAATGCTAGGCTTGACGGACACAATGAATGAATGAATTAATTAATTAATCAATCAATCAATCAATCAATCAATCAATCAGCCAGTCTGTCTTTCAATTAATCAATGTGTGAATAGAATTTGTCTATTTCCGCAGCTATGTTGCCAAATTTACATTTATATAGGGGAGAGTTGGATAAAACAGGATAGTATGATAAAACGGGATACCCGACTTATTTCGTTGGAAAGTGCTGCAACTTTCCGAATGATGCAAGGACTTTGTTCTTAGACTAGAAGGGGACGAACACGTTAATTTTTGTTGTGTAGAGAAAAGTTTAAAATCAACTGCTTAACTAAATTGTTTCGACTGATTTTAATTGGCACATACTGGGATTAAATTTGGAGAGTTGAAGAGGTAAGTCTCTTATATAAATAAAACATTATTAGTCTTTAATTCTTTGTAAAGAAAACCGCTGTAGCTTTTACCGTTTTGTTGTGACGCCATGTTTTTCTTTACAACTCCTAGTCGGACAAAACAGGATACCCTACGGTTTGGCAAAACGGGATAGTATCCCGTTTTATCCAACTTTCATTGCATATGTGGGATTTCACTTTAAATTCTGAATTGAATATGTTCTCGCTATGACAACCAACAATGACAGTAGTTAGGAAGAAGAGGATGAAGACAACGACGAATTCTCTAAATCAAAATCTGAAGAGAGAGATGAAATAAGTGTACTCAATGCCAAGAATGGGCTCATCAGGCGTGCAGTAGTATAGAATCGGAAGACTGCGAATAATTCTACTGTAACTTTTGTATATGAAAATTTCTGCAATAGGACTATGAATCAATGTCAACAAACAGGACAGACATTACGTATAATAATTTGATATTCTTCATTTAAGCATTTAAGTTTTGCATCACCTGTAGAAGTGGTATTTACGCTCCACTTCAAGAAATATCCATAAAAACGTTTGAAATCTATCCTTTTAACTGACTGAAAAACGTAAACAATGTTGGGAAACAGTAGAAATGTACCCTAGAAACCGACTGAAAAAGTAAACAGATGTAAACAGAAGTGCAAGAAATCTCATCTCTCAGCGAATAACTCAGGGTAAAACAGTTTTTCGTTCTAAAGAGGTTGAACAATAGCAAGGCTGTCAATTACGAACTTCAACCGTGTGAGGATTGTTTCTCTATGCCAGAAAGGACTGTCTTCAAGGCAAGTAGCGAGCCGCTTAGGATTGAACCAGAGTGATGTGGTACGAACCTGGAATCGCTTCCGAAACCCAGGTATTGTCGACGACATGTCCCGTAGTGGTCGTCCACGTGCAACAACAGAATGTGATTACCGATATCAGCGAATTATTGCCACGAGAAACGCCGAGAATACTGCTGGCATGATTAACAATGACTTTCAAACTGCGACAGGGAGACGCGTATCCAATCAAACTGTACGAAACCGATTACATGATAGCACACTGCACTCCAGACGTCCATGGCGAGGCCCAACTCTTAACCCTAGGCACCATGGACAACGTTACACCTGGGCAAGAAATCATCACCAATGGACTGTACAAAACTGGTACAAAGTTCTATTTACGGATGAATACCGAATATGCCTTGTCCCAGATAATCATCGACAACGTGTGTGGAGAGAATTAGGTAATGCTGCACGACTCAGACACCCCTACAATCAAATGCAGTAAGGTAGTGGGCTAGTGATGTTTTGGGGTGGCATTATGTGAGGTCGCGGACAAAATTGGTGTCGATCGAAGGAATTTTGAGGGCTCCACAGTATAGGGACAGCATTCTTCAAGCCATATAGGCACCGTTTAATCAGCACTTCGCAAAAGGATTCATGTTTATGGACGATAATTCCAGAATTCATCGTGTGGCTGTTATCAATGACTTTCATAATCGTGAAGGAATTGCCAGGTTTGAATGGTTTCAACTAAAGAGAGCCATTCTTGCGCGCCCTGACCCCTCACGCAATCTCGAAGACCTATGCAGAGTTGCTGTTGAAGAATGGGACAGAATGAATCAACAGTTGACAAATGTGGTGGTAAACAGTACGTCCACGAAGAGTCCAAGCATTATCAATGCAAGAGGAAGCACTACTCTCTATTGAAGTTGCTAGGATAGAGATTTGGTACTCCAGCCAATACTCAATTTACATTTGGCCATCCACACCATTGCTATAATTTTGTCAACAACTGTTAAAAATAAATAAATTTTCATTCCTTAGCTTTCCTTCTTTTTATCTTTTATTGAAGGTCTAGTTGACAGGTGATGCAGAACATTTTTTGGTGTATTTATTATGCATTATAATAAAAACACACAAATTTTTTCAGTCCCTTAACAATATTTTCTTTATTTTAAAGAAGTATCCTGTTTTACCCAACTAGTCGGCCAACACGGGATACTTACACACTTTCCAAGAAAATTGTTTTCCCACTTTAGCTATACCATTAGAAGTAAAAATCAAAATGTATTATGAAAGTACATAGAATAGTGGATTCATAAATAAAAATTGAATTGTTTCCTATCACTTCAACAGGAAATATATAAGATTCCGTGTTAATTATCCCGTTTTGGCCAACTCTCCCCTACATTTTTTATGTGTTTAACTGTTGGGTACTTTTAATACGATGATGCTTTTTATAATACAGTACAGTCTTTGGCACTTACGCAATCTTTTCTTTCAAAAATTGCTACCATGCGATAAGAGATGGCGACTTCTGACATTAAACTGGTCTTGTCTGGTTCAAATTGTTTTCAATTGGTTCTGTTTTCCTTCTTATTTAATATCTGTTATAAAATGAGCAAGCTGTGGGTAGTCTTGGCCTCATATGTATTAGATTCTCTGATCAATCACAGACTGTTTTATGAAAATGTCAGAATTTTAATTTCAGGTTTGAAAGTCATTAATTTGTGAGTTAGCGTCTATCAGTGTTTTATTAACATACAGTTTAATAGGCAACACTAATAGAACTGCAGCTGGTGTCTCAATGAGAAAATGTATGCCTAAACAGGACTGAGGAAAACAACCAGAAATAAGAAAAAGTGGATGGATATTGAAACTGTAAAGTTTTATTGCTGGTATAAATCTAGTTAGAGTACTTAATGCTTTCTGCAGATGGTCACAGCATCTGTGTATTATCACTGTCACAGTAACTGAACGGAAAGTTTGGTAATAATTACACCGTTTTGCAAGTCCTCGAGTTTAGCGAGTGACAGGGGTCGGATGAAAGGAGTCGCTGACTCCAATCTGTCTCAGCTGCTAGAAGTCTCCCCTTATTCAAATCACTTGAGCGTCCCACAAACTTCATGAACCCAGCTGCCGTCGTAATGGTCAATGTTGACCAAGGATTCTGCACCCGCCTAACTACATGCTCCACAGCACTGTCTCTAATACTTGCATTTCAACTAGCTCTATGTTTTCTTTCCATTTCCTCCCTTTTCTTGTTATCTTCATTTGCTTCCTACTTTTCAATTTTCCTTTTTCTTTCTTCTTCTTTCCTTATCTCTCTCTCCCTCCCTATGTTTCATTTCCTTTCCTATCCTTCTGCCTTTGTTTCCTAAATTCTTATATTTCCTTTTGTCTTTTCTCTTCAAAGTTCTCTCTCTTCATTTCTCACTTCATCCACCTTTTCTCTCTTTTATGTTCTTTTCTTTCCTCTTTTTAATTAGCCTCTTTCTTAACTCTTTTCTGTCTTCCAACTTTTCCTCCTTGTTCCATCCCTTTTCTGTATATATTTTCTCACTTCCCTTTTAGTGAACAGAACTAGACTAGACTCTTGCGGAACTAGACTCTTGCGGAAGTTTCTAAATAGTCTTAAAGGACCAAGTTGTTATTTTTTTTCTCATCTCTCTTCTTCTTCTTCCTTTCTTTTATGTTTTTATTATCTTGATATATTACTTAATAATTTGTATTTGTATGCCAATTAGTACGACTTTGCTAATCAACATTTTATGTCTTGTAACCCACATGTATTCTCCTATTAGTATATTAACTGTATAATACTCGTATATCTCAAGTGAATTAATCGTCGAATTTATCTCGAGCATTTTAGGTCTTATAAATTATGTGTTTGTGTGAGTGTGTATATTCCCCTTATGTTATGTAACTTATTTTAATTATGTGTAATTTTCTACTTTATTTTATATATTATGTAACCGATCTTGACTATTTGTAATTTTATATTATGTAACGGATCTTGACTATTTGTAATTTTCTACTATATTTTATGTAATTTCTAAGGTATTTTCTTTTGTGTTGTTTTGTAATCTAATTTCGTATTTCATTTATATTATTGAAACCTGGTTGAGCGGAATAGAAGGCCTCATGGTCTTAACTCTGCCAGGCAAAATAAACCTACCACCAACACCACCACCACCACCACCACCACCACCACCACCACCACCACCACCACCACCACCACCGTAACTTTCCTCTTCCCTCTTCTTTTGCTTCCTTTCTCGTCTTGCATTTTTTCTCATCTTTCGTTTCCTTTTCCCCTTTTATTCCCTTTATCACCTTTCGTTTACTTTTCTTTTTTTTCTGCCTTTGTTTTAATTTTCCTCCTCTTACTTCTCTTCCTTTCTACTTTACATATTTTATTCTTTCTGCCGACTTCCCAGTTTTATTCTTTCCTCTATTATTTCCATTATACTTTCCTCCTTTTATAAAATGTCTCTTCCTCCTTCACTAAATTTACCACTGTACCTTCTTTATTTTATTTATCCCTTCTCCTTCTAAAAAATTCTATTTTCTATGTGTCTTTTGTCATTTTCGTTTATATATGAAAATTTGTATTCAAATTATGTCTCATCGTGACTTATTCGTAATATTTATTTATTTTGCTAATAATTGTAGCATAAAATATAATGTAAACAGAAAAAACTTTATCTCACCCCTGAAAGAGTAGAACTCGTGCTCAGGGGCGGATCCCTGAATTTGAAATTAAGAAGTATATAATACAATTTATCTTATGTCTACTACTTAATAAGAATATATAAATTTAAATTTACAATTTTTCATTATTTATAAAATCCATACATAAATTTTTAAATTTAATACTAGAACTATTAGAATTGACGTCACGCCAATATAGTCTATGAACAACTAACCTTATCTACGTACACCATGGGACAGAATACGGTCCCTATTAGAGATGAACAACGATCGACAAAGCAAGAATACCAGCGCCCGCAAAGTCGAAAACCCGCACGACAATGTTGTATTACGTCGCGTTCTTGACGTAAAGACTGCTTGTGAGTGTTTCGAGACGCCGAGATTTATCACTCCTGAAGTCCCGAACGTCAAGCAACCTTGAGCGCCACAGTTGTTTATACCTGACTGAACTTTTATCTACTTTGGTAACTGTTATATATATATAAACAATCAAGTAGCCTATTTGAAACATCATCTCTATCTTTCAATGTATAATAATCCATTCCCCAATCTTTATTTAATTACTAGGCCCTTATAAAAAGGCTAGGAATTTTGTTTTCATATGTTTGAGATCAAGTGTGCAATCTCAAGTAAAAAGATATTAACGCTATGTTTTATGTTTCTTAGAAATGCAAATTTATTTGAGAATTGTTTTTTTTTCTATTTATATAATCATAGGTAATATCATATAACACAACCAGAACATTTTGATAACTAAGACACTATTCTATTTTGTCTTTTTGTCTAATTTAAACATTTATAATGTTATTTATTTCAAAGATGTGTGTTATTCAAAGTTACGAAATCTTTCCACGCCGAATAAATGCTATTTCGAAAATTATGAGCGAGACTCGAAGCGCAGCGAGTATGACGAGACGGGACCCGAAAGACAAATGCAACGAACATAGCGAGTGAGAGCGAAAGTTTCGTTCATCTCTAGTTACTTCATAGTACCCGTTTCACACGCGGAAAATGACGTCACGCCAATATAATCTAATGTACAATTAACCTTATCTTCGTACGCCATAGGACAGAATACGGTCCCTACCCATCACCAAGATTTTCGTCATCATACAACATCCTCACTGACCACGAATCTTTCCTTCGTGCTTAAAACAAGACTGCCGTCATCATTATAAATGTAACAGACACTATCTACAGAGAAATCTGGACCACAAACAAACTTGCGGTGATGTGGGGAAAGGTCCGCTCAATACACCTGAGCTGTACCAACGCGGTCACGTCTTCAACTGTCTCCGAGCGATAAAGCTGTCAGTGTTCCTTCACTCCACAATTCTACATGGTTTGTTTAGCACCGCTCGGGCTGCCCACGTGACCACTTCGACCTCTAAAAGGGGATTTCTCTGGGTTTAGAGCGCCGTACTTCCAGGTGCAGATCGATCCCTCCTACCCCACACGAACCACACAGGGTCTCGTGATACAGACAGCGAGTCGTCTCATCGCTACTTCCCGGTCCCTTCACTTCAAAGTCAAGTCTTTGGAGACTGACTGAGTTCGTGTGCTCTGAATTCTATCGTGCGTCGTAAGGAATAATCACCACAGACCTTTGACGGAATGCGTAATCTGTGAAAAAATTTAAATAATACTGGAAATTTCAGTCATAGTCAAAGTAATAACAACAACAATATATAATAACATTTGCAATAATAATTTTCTTTTTGGAAATATTACTGTAATACAGGGTACATAGCTTTCCATAATCAAGTATCGCCTTAGACTTCATTTTCAAAATTTCACGATTCAAACAATCTTCATCTTCCATGTCCCTTTCCCCCATGCTTTCCCTTATCCGTCATTTCATGTAGGTAGTGGCCTTCCAAGTTTCCTTTCTCCAATGTAAAACTTCTCTATACAGTATAATTTGCTGTCTTCTCTTCGCATTACACGACCATACAATCTTAATAGTACAGGGACATCATTTTATTTTTATTAACATTTCTAATATTAACCTGGCTATACCTTTAGAGAACCGGAAACACAGTTTGCTACCCACTTCCACGACTGGAGTTCGATGATACTGGCGTAAAAACAAAGTCATACAGTACTGTATTAAGAGTAAGTGTTTTTACTCACGAACTGAGTTATCCATGCGAACGTATTCATTATGCAGTGTATATTATACTGTCTAAAGCGCATTAGCGTACAATATAGAGAAAGAAGTTAAATTGAAAAATAATTGTAATATGAATATTTAAACACATTTTTGAAAATGGTGGCCGTTCATTTCGATACAGGCTTCAGTTCTTTTGTGCATATTATCGCACTGTAGACTATTGCATCTAATTCCAGTTGCCAGTTTCGTCCTTCGTACTAGTAACTCATTTACCTACTCTATAAAAGAGTACCTTACGTACTGTAAATTCAATCTTCACTTCTGCCCGACCCGCACAGATAAAATTACTCAGACATGCTATCTACTGTCCGTCCAAGTGGTTATGCCGCAGGATCGTAGAAAGGGGGGGGGAATCACGTGACAGTTAATTACTTAACAAGGCCCTTTTATTTAAGTTATTTTAAACAGTTGTATAATATTACGTAAACGTCCAATTCCTAACAGAAATTAATGTTTTCAGAAAAGAGCTAAGACCGCCCAGCTTTTAAAGAGAGGCGAGCAGAAGCAGGTGGGGGAAATCGGAATGCGACGTAGGCAAACGGACAGTACCTGTGCGAAAATATGATTGAATATTGAAAGCTCTTTCATCACTGGAAAACGCGAACATATTTCTGGAACGTACTATACTCACTAACTCAGAGCTGTTTCCTATACGCGGCCTTGGTTCTGTGTCGAGGACAGTTGGAACTTCATTAGTAGATGGGGTGGGAGTGAATACATTCAAAAACTCAGGAACAATAAAAATTGAAGTAAAAATAAAATGATGTCTCTGTAGTTCTTCTCTTTCTTGAACATATTTTGTAATTTCGATTTTTTTTATATTATTCTTTTTATTCTCTTAAATTCTTGCTGGACGTCGGGCGTCTTAGATAGACTTAATCCATTTCTGTGCATAGCAATTCATTTTGTTATGTTTAATAAGTGTTTTTAATTAGTTATCTAATGACGCTTTATTACGCATTGCATCCTTCACCTGACGTAATTAGGGACATTAAATCCAGACGTTTGATATGGGCAGGGCATGTAGCACGTATGGGCAATTCCAGAAATGCATATAGAGTGTTAGTTGGGAGGCCAGAGGGGAAAAGACCTTTGGGGAGGCCAAGACGTAGATGGGAGGATACTATTAAAATGGATTTGAGGGAGGTGGGATATGATGGTAGAGACTGGATTAATCTTGCTGAGGATAGGGACCAATGGCGGGCTTATGTGAGGGCGGCAATGAACCTCCGGGTTCCTTAAAAGCCAGTAAGTAAGTAAGTATGACGCTTTATCTACTACTCTGGTTATGTAGCGTCTGAATTAAATGAAGGTGATATTGCCAGCGAAATGATTCCAAGTCTAGCACCGAAAGTCACCCAGCATTTGTTCTTAATGAGTTGAGGGAAAACTCCGGAAAAAATCTCAACCAGGTAACTTGTTCCAACTAGGATCTAAACTCGGGCCCCCTCGTTTCACGGTCAGACGTGCTAACCGTTTTATGAATAATAATAATAATAATAATAATAATAATAATAATAATAATGGGACGAAAACACAACATTATAAACACAAGTTCATTCATCTCTAAATTCGGGAGATCATCGTGTCAATTCGGGAGAACGGAAGTCGTGAGCTAATTGCGAATGACTCTAGCATTATGCAGGAAAAATGGCAGATCGTACTAGATAGCAGTGACCTTCTTGAAATACGGCTCATTCCTTTGATCCATAATAGATTATTACTTAATTAATATCATTCTGACGCATCGAACCCTGTTATAATATCCTGAGTTTACAATAGTGTCAATGTCTCTCAACTGGAAATATTATTAACATTAATACCCTACAACTCAATAACGATATATGGATCATATGAGGAAACAAAGAGGAAGGCAGAAAATAGGAAAGACTGGAGAAAGCTGAGTTTTGTAGTGAAAGGATTGCCCTTGGGCAGAATACTAAATGAATGAATGAATTAATTAACTAAATAACTACGCCTTTTTACAAAACTCTTCATGAAAATTTGATCACTGTATTTTTAATCTAGGATCAATAATAATCAGAACTGCAACATACCTATATTCCGACATCACAAAAAATAGGAGTCATTGTTTCAAAATGAGTAGGCCTACTTAAAAATTAAAAAAATATATATTTTTGAAAAAGTTCAAGTAATATGTCCGTAGTTCATTTATGGAACTGTTCTTCCAAAGGTACTTCTGTTCGATGAAAGTAAGATTTTGTGTTATTTTCGCTAGTGATAAGTTAGTGGGACATTTTCATACAAATACTTCAATTTCCCCTTTATTTTTAATTCTAGTCTGCTATTTCTACAATATCTTTATACATTATCATCATCACAGTGTATCTGTATAGCCTCTATAGTTATTTAGAAACATCGGACAAATACTTATTCCGGTAAGTGAACTTTCCAAATTGATCAGATGGAAATTTTCTTTGAAAATTTATAGGGATAAGCATTGTAAAAGGAGGGTGAAATACTAAAAATTAGTTGGAAATACGAACTTAAAAGTTAATAAATAAAACTGTTTCAAATAGCTTACAACATCCATGATATTGTCCATTTTTATACTGCTGAAACTCATATATTTAATGTAGTTTTGCAAGGTCCTTAACCTTTTCTTATTAAATAGATTTGTAAATCATATGTAAACTTCTTCTTTGATTTTCTTTCCCATACTTCATTTGTATTTGCAATGAGAGTGGTGAATTTCTCAAAAGAATTAAAACAACAGTAGACATTGATAGAAGTCCATTGTGACAAGAAATTAAAAACGTACTTCTACTGCAGTGTAAGTTGTAACGCATCTGAATTGTTTTCGTTAAATATAATATAGATAATGTGAAAAATTAAGTCAAGTGGTAGTATAACAAAATATTTTACGCTATACTGTATTTCAAACCTTTTTTTTTGGGTGGGTATCATATAGTTTGTATTGACGGCCACAATATTATAAGGAATTTGCTTTTTACATTATTTTACTAGCGTATAAGTTTTGAAATGTGATTTCGATCTGATTTATGAGGTTTTCTTGAGAGTTTCGCCTTTCATGGAATTTTTGTAGACTTGATGTACTTCTGGGAGAAATTAAAATACTCGACTGTGGCTCTCGTGCAACAGCATGAAAGTGTTTTTCCCAATAAGGATTTGAGTTATATCATATTCCTTTTTTTCTTAATTGGTTATTTAAAGAGGCTGTATCAACTATGAGGTTAATTAGTTTAGCGTCGATGGAATTGGTGGTAGCGAGATGAGTCTGAGGATTCGCCATAGATTACTTGACATTTATCTTACGGTTGGGGAAAACCTCGGAAAAAACTCAACGAGGTAACCAGCCCAAGCGGAAATCGAACACGTGCCCGAGCGTAACTCCAGTTCGGCAGGCAAGCGCCTTAAGGTTGACGCTCACTGGCACGAACCGACCGCAACGGAACGAACCGGAAATATTCTGCGAGAGACGTATGCATGTATTTTAAACGGCAAACGCTCACTTGTCCTAACGGAAGCAACCGGCTACCGGTCCTGACGGACAGGGTTCTCGCGACACGACCCTAGCGGAATTTCCGATGACGATCGTCAGCATTCGTATGTCTTCGCTGGTCTTCGGAGAAAAGTGTGTTGGCTGTTCCCAGTACTTTCCCACTCAACATGTGCTGGTGCGTTGTCCAGACAGATTATTCTTAAAATGGGTGATGAAAAGTTAATTTTAACAGTGCTAATCGCGCTTCTGTGCTGATTGGCCTTCGAAATGTGATGTTTCCCCTTCATTATTTCAGGTGCTAATAACAGATGAAGTTTTAAACATTTTTCTTCGCTCATACAAAAGTACTAAAAAAAACCATTACTCGATCTTTACACAAATGTGGGCAAAGATGGTTAAATTAATCAAAACACTTTTTTATATTGTTATAACTAGAGCCCGGATTGTATGTAATTACATATTCCGTTCCTACATATGTAGCTATAAGGAAAGCTAAAAATCGGATAATTTTTTTAATTAAATCTTATTGCATAATCAGTTATTACATTTCTTCGTCATTTTAACTGCATTTTATGGTTGAGTACACCACAGCGTGGAAATAAATAATTGCATTGAGAATATAGAATGAAATACAGGAAATTGTAAATTGTAGCAGTAACATCTGTAACCCCTGTACGTGCGACGGCACATAATTTAGTTAAGAATAGGTCTCAATTGAAAGGGGAACAAAATGACGCAGCAACAGCCCTCGCTCAAGGGGTAAAATGTGTGTACTGACAGCAGATTTCCGATCAGAAGTCGTTCTGATGGCTCCATTTAGGTCCGGCCCGGATTCGCCGTTGTATCTAGTTCAGTGATGCGAGGCTCCGGAGTCAGATTGCTCCGGAGTCCGGTCTTCGCATCAACTGCTCCCCGGACGACGGCATAAACGTTTCAGTGAAGAAGTGAAAGCACCCGCGTCTCCCTCTTCCATCAAGACTGCACAAGCGCGATTCACACGAGGTCGAAAATCAGTCAGACTTTTTACAATTTCGGTCTAGTCGCCTTATTTGCAAGGATATTGCACTTTATTAATCTGTAAAATGCTTCTCTCACAAAATTCTATTTAATATTTAAATTTAATTAATCTGAGGTCTCTAAACTTTTCTTATTTGGAAACTATTTCTTAATTTTATAGACTTCAAGTTGTAAGTAACACTTAATTGGAATTATCAACAATGTCTTGAGATTCATTGACCCCAAAGTTTCGGAACTACTTGCAGGTACCCAAAGGGTCGTCAACTACATTCATTATATTTCTTCTAGCTAGCTAATAGACGAGTTTGGAATTGAACGGGTTACATCAGCTTCTTGTCTATGCGGATGACGTGAATATGTTAGGAGATAATCCACAAACAATTAGGGAAAACACGGAAATATTACTTGAAACAAGTAAAGCGATAGGTTTGAAAAGACAAAATATATGATTATATCACGTGACAACAATATTGTACGAAATATAAATATAAAAATTGGAGATTTATACTTCGAAGAGGTGGAATAACTCAAATATCTTGGAGCAACAGTAACAAATATAAATGACACGCGGGAGGAAATTAAACGCAGAATAAATATGGGAAATGCCTGTTATTATTCGGTTAAGAAGCTTTTGTCATCTAGCCTGCTGTAAAAAAAATTGAAAGTTAGAATTTATAAAATAGTTATATTACCGGTTGTTCTGTATGGTTGTGAAACTTGGACTCTCACTTTGAGAGAGGAACAGAGATTAAGGGTGTTTGAGAATAAGATTCTTACGAAAATATTTGGACTAAGAGAGATTAAGTTACAGGAGAATGGAGAAAGTTACAAAACACACAACTGCACGCATTGTATTCTTCACCTGACATAATTAGGAACATTAAATCCAGACGTTTGAAATGGGCAGGGCATAGCCTATAGCACGTATGGGCGAATCCAGAAATGCATATAGAGACCGGAGGGTAACAGACCTTTGGGGAGGCCGAGACGTAGATGGAAGGATAATATTATAATGTATTTGAGGGAGGTGAGATATGATGATAGAGACTGGATTAATCTTGCACAGGATAGGGACCATTGGCGGGCTTATGTGAGGGCGGCAGTGAACTTGCGGGTTCCTTAAAAGCTATTTGTAAGTAAGTATGTAAGTAAGCCCAAAGCAGCTGGACACATGGGACACAGGAATTAATTATGGCAAGATTGACTATTTCAAGTGAACGTGTGAAAATTGGCAGTAAAACATATTCAAAAATGTTTAAGCGACAGAATTTGTCACATTGCAAATAAAGTTGCGAGTAGCCATACATGCCATTAATATGGCCCCATTGTCAGCTCAGTACTGGTACGATTTCTGTAGTTTTGGCCATACTGATTGTCACAATAGTGTAATAATAATAAATGCATCGTGAGTACTGAAGAGTAAATTGTTCAATGACTGTATTCTTTGCCACAAAATCATATTAATTCCCTTATAGACATAAAATTATATATCGTCGCTGCGCCTCCAAAATCCGCTATGTGTTTTTAAAAAGATTTTGCAGGAGAAATAAAAAAGCATTATCACTTTTAAGTCCCTCGATTTTCAAAGTTACTTTGGGTATAATTTTAATAATTGCATGATAAGTAATGAAATTATATTTTGACTATCAAGGGAATTAAAAGTGACAATGCTTTTTTTCTTCCTTCTGCAAAAAAAAAAAAAAGAAGAAGAAAAAACCGCGGATTTTGGAGGCAGCGACGATATTAAGAATTATTTCATCACAGTTTATTTAATTAAAATACACTAGCTATTTATGAAATGCGTGTACAGCACCAGTAGTTACATTTTAATTAAATTTTTATAAGTAGGGCCTATATTTTTTTAGTACGCCGTTGTAGCTATGAGGATAGTGCGTGCGCTTCCCGACCAAGTGGTCTGAGATTCGATACCCGGCATAGGCAATGAAAGAATTTTATCTTCCGTCCACGGGAATGGGTGTTTGCCCGTTGTCTTGTGAATGTCCCGTGATGTCTCTTCGGTGGTCCTGTGCCATGCTAATCGCTTAACTAGGAAGGCCCGCACTTGTGGGATGTCTAGTGTGTGATTTAGTGATTCTGCCTCACTAGCACGTAATGGTGTGTAAGACGGAAGAAGGGAAAAAAAGAAAGTAAGTGTATATTTTATTTCAGGTAAATAGGCTGCCATTTACCGCTATAATTGTGAAACTTCCTAGAACTATGGGTATAATTATTATGTACAGGTAATTAGTTGTATACGATATCCAGACATAACGACTGGACGGAATAGACGACTTTTTATAATTTCAAGGTACGGTTAATTAGCCAAAATTATTCTTAACATTTAAAACATTAATCCAATGCATATTTCTTCTTGAATCTTTCAAATGCTTTTATTGGCCGATACAACAATGGGGAAGAAAATTGGCAGAATTAATCTCTTAGAACATGCAAGAACAAACACCGATTACAAGATTTAAGTTATTTAAAACAATTCATAGTTTAGAAAATGATACTGAATTTCAAAAGGGTTTCAATAAATTAAATACATTGAGAAAACTTAATAACAAACTGCCGTTTAATGTAAATAAATGAAAGAGATTTAAATTCTCAAGAAGTTAAAAGGAATTCTCATATTAGTATTATATAAATTTTATAATTTAAATATTTAGGTGTATTATTCACAAAAATCATAGATTTGGACTCTTACGCAACGGAATGCGTAACAGCACTGGACGTCAACATTTAACTAAGAATAATCTGAGAAAAACGTGTTAAACACTCCATTTGCATAATTATTTAATAACAGCTGAGTTAATTTTTGTAGGATCGTGCATAATATTGACATTACATAAATAATGCAATAGTAACAGCATAGCTCACTTCCTTCAGAACCTAAAATATTAATATAAATCAACAATATTCTTCTAACTATTCACGACTGTACACAGCTCCACAGAATGATACTATGCGTTGTTTATATAAACCGTGTATCATCTGTAGCGAGTGAGCGCAGGGCGAGGCATCGATGATATCTATACTCCTCAACTGAAATCTACTGTTTTGTTACGAAACTTCCTACCTATGTAGATCAGCATCGGAAACCCGTACTTTCCTCAGCCAACAACCCAGCTTTTTTTTACAACAGATGATGGATGAAATGAGGGGAAAGTGGGCAGTATTAGTGGAATGAAAGAGGAAAACGTAAGTACCCTGAGAACAACTCTCTGCAACGACTGTTTTTCCACAACATATTCCGCCCAGATCTGACCGGGAATCGACTCATCTGGATGGAAGGCCAGCGCGCTAGTAACCACAGACGCAATTCAATGACCAATATTCAAACACTTGTATAAGTTTCGCAGGTTATATTGTTTACAGTCTGTATTGCCTACAACATTAATTAATTGTATTCTTAAATACAAATCAATTTTAAAGATATTTTTCCTTACTTCTATGTCTCTTAAACCAACAAAATTAATGAATATGACTCCTGAAAATGAAGAAAATAAAATGAAATATATGGTGTTTTGTTAATATTTTTGTTGCAAAAATGGTTTCAAATTGCTTATATAGATTTGTTAATACTTTTTTCATTGTTCTTGAACTTTGAATATGAAAATAGGTTTAATTATAATTATTTGTTGAAGGTTTTAGATAAATCATTTTAGCTCTCCACTAGCCAATTTCATAAAATCTAAATCTAATAATATATAAAGAAAACGTATATTGAAATTACAAAAACTCGTAATGAACTATAACCTCTGGAAATCAAACGGCGTAACTCCAAATTACAAATTTATACTCTACATCGCGGTAGGTCTGTTCTATGTAGCGATAACTGGAAGAATAATACGTCCCATTTTTCATAAAAGATGTGTAGAACTCACCTCCTGGCGCTGAGAGACAGGAGTGATCTTACCTGTAAACGAAAAAAGAAAACAGAGTTACTTTTTATGTTGAGAAGGGTGATAAATCTTAGTTTCAACCGTAACATTTAATCACAAATGTCAAGTACATAAACCACAAGATAAATAATGTTTTACGAAATTAGTAGAGAATACAGCCAACCGTTGTATACACAGTGGTTAACATGTAGCCACGACACTGCACGAATCATATCGAATGCCTTTCAGAATGTGAATATTTTATCACTGTCAATATTTTTAGTCTTGTCAGAGGCAGGAGTGTGCAGTCATAGTCAGAAGTACAGTTATTATTCTTGATACAGAGTCGAGAAATATATCCACTTCGGATTCCTATTTCAATATACATTGTTGTACGAAAATACTGTTTTATTTCTTACTATCAGTCGTCGATATCTGCACAGTTAGAGAAATCAATGACAATAACGATGATAATAACCATGAAAGAAATGGAAATGGGAGGAGAAACAATTAAAAATTACGCGATCGCGAGATCTTGATAGGAAATTTGGGACTGAGAGGAAGTGTTTACGTGAGCTCCAAGTCCGTTGGTCACTTGTCTCACTCAAATTTTCGCCGTTCCGTTTGAAGGAACATAAGGGGATGGAAGAGGTGAAAAAAATTTACTTATCTTGGTGCACCAATAACAAATATAAATGACACTCGGGAGGAAATTAAACGCAGAATAAATATGGGAAATGCCTGTTGTTATTCGGTTGAAAAGTGTTGTCATCCAGTCTGCTGTCAAAAAATCTGAAAGTTGGAATTTATAAAACAATTATATTACCGGTTGTTCTGTATGGTTGTGAAACTTGGACTCTCACTTTGAGAGAGGAACAAAGGTTAAGGATGTTTGAGAATAAGATTCTTAGGAAATTATTTAGGGCTAAGAGGGATGAAGTTACAGGAGAATGGAGAAAGTTACATAACGCAGAACTGCACGCATTGTATTCTTCACCTGACATAATTAGGAACATTAAATCCAGACGTTTTAGTTGGGGAGGGCATGTAGCACGTGTGGACGAATCCAGAAATGCATACAGTGTGTTAGTTGGGAATAAGACCGGAGGGAAAGAGACCTTTGGGGAGGCCGAGACGTAGATGGGAGGATAATATTAAAATGGATTTCAGGGAGCTGGGATATGATGTTAGGGACTGGATTAATCTTGCACAGGATAGGGACCGATGGCGGGCTTATGTGATGGCGGCAATGAACCTTCCGGTTCCTTTAAAGCCATTTGTAAGTAAGTAAGTACGTAATGTATAATAAAAGACGATATCATGTATTTAAATTCTGAATTTTATGCTAATTCTTCTTTTGCAATGTTAATGGAACTTATTTGTGACTAAGCATCGATTTAAAATCACTAGCATTTTAAATGTAATTACATTAATGTTATTGCATGAATTTCATAATAGATATCACAAAACGAAATAAACGCAATACGGCATTAAAGTGTGATGTCGCCATTCGATTTATGTTTGTTAGAGGCAGACGCACAGTTTCATTAGGCCTACGATTAGGCCTATTATTTTCTTTATTCATTCATTCAGCTGGCACTTGTATCGTTTTTGATTGTTATACATTCGGACAGACGGGCAAGGATTATAGAATCGATCCAATTTAGTGTCAATGGTCGCAGCACTCGCGGCGCAACCCCAAAATCCCACCTCGCACTACCCCTCTAGAGCCCTGAATGATGGGGTGGCACTTCGGTCAACTTCCTCATCGATGAAACTCATCCAAGCGGGATTCGAACTGCTCACCTCCAAGTCCTGATGTGAGCAGTAATCTCTACCGAGTCAGCGATCACGACTATCCACCACAAGCGTGTCCTATCTGCAGGATTAATCTCTCGTTTGCAGTTCCCATTCTGCGGAGCGTAAGGTCAACAATCTGCATGTTGGAATTTCATGAATATAACTCAGACAATTCGTCCTCATCGCTGCTTATTATTATTATTATTATTATTATTATTATTATTATTATTAGTAGTAGTAGTAGTAGTAGTAGTAGTAGTAGTAGTAGTAGTAGTAGAATTATTACTATATTATTATTTTTATTCTCATTATTTGATACGATATCCAGAAAAATTCAAGGAATTATTAATTATCAAACCTTCAATAGTGTTTAGAATAGAAACCATTGTAGATCATGGAATTCAGCTTTCAAATGAGTTTAATAATCCGAGGCGCTACAGCCCGTGGAGGGCCTAGACCGACCAGCCGGCTGCTGGCCTCACGCCCACATGCCGAAGCAGAGGTCGACGATCATCCAATCACAATGGAGGTAACGTGTGGTTAGCACGATGATCCCCCCAGCCGTTATAGCTGGCATTCGCAACCGGATTTCGCTACCTATCGTAGGTCCCCAAATGCATCACGATGCTGGGTGGGCGCTGGTCCCATACACTGGCCGAAATTTCATGAGAAAATTTCTTCCCCCATAAGGAATCGAACCAGCGCGCATTCCGTAACTCGAGTCCTAGGCAGGATGCCTTAGACCACCGTGCACTCGATGTGGGTCTCTGGCATCTCATCAGCCCACGCGAGTTGTGTGGATATAAAAGGGAAAAATTGAGACGGTGTCGGGTGGAGTTCCTGGGTAGCTCAGTTGGTAGAGCGCTTGTACGTTCAACCAGAGGTCCCGGAATCGATACCCGGCCCCGGAACAATTTTTCCCTTTAAATTATTCATTATATCATTACAATCAATATAATGAGAATTTAACAACTTTATTACAAGCTTGCAGAACATTCGGTCCTTCTACAAGACTTTTACCCTAACACTGAGCAAAATGACGAGACTTCTATATTGCAGCTTTGAAACCAAAGCTACTTGCATCTGTTATATTGGTTCCTCAACGCCCATACAGAATCGTCTGATTTCGTGTTGTTTGACTTTGACCTTTCGGCTCGGTTGTGCCCCATCTGGCCAATCTGCAGCCGAGATTCCGTTTCTCCGCGCTACACAGCAATTTGACATTTTTCATCACCATTAATCACAATGTTAATCACCAACGAAGCGCGGAACGAGGGTTAAAAAATATATATACCCACATTATGTCAGCAGCGCTTGGCTTGTCACCCAACGTTTAGGCAGCACGCCCCACGCAGGTGTCACACTAGTTGCCGCAAATGACCGGAATATCAAGCTGTTTCGCTTTTTATGTTTTGTTAACATTTCGTTGCTCTCGCAAATCGGAGATGAGAATGGATTAGCGATTACTTAACTACTGTTCGCGCATGTTATCTTGGTAGCTGAAAGAGATGCGTGTTACAGCTGCTGTATCCCGGTACGAGTCTGTTAAAGTACGTAGTCTTCTTTGGTCTAAGAGTTATTAATGCTTAATATTTTTTTATGTGAAGACACAACCAATGTCTGGTAGCAATACGATATTCACCAAGATTATATACTGTAAGGAGAGGGAACTTAAAAGGTCTATGGTTCCCTGCTATGAAGAGGTGATAAACAAATTCTTAACTATAGTCTAATTGTAATTTATGGTACAAGAGAATAAACTATAATTTTATTCCTGACTAAAGTTTAGCACCCAAGGCACAGGGGATAGTTATAATTTCCACTCGAGACTAAAATTAACTTGCTCTCGCGCTGAATAAATATTTCTTGAATTACTGATATCTAAACCGGAGTAAATAAAAATTGTAATGTAAAGGAGACCAGGTACTTCCTATCTTGACAATGTTAAATTTTCAATGTTTTGGTACATTGTTTGGGGTGAAAGTACAAAAATTAATCTTAGTCCGTTAAATTTACTACAAAAACGAATAATTAAAATTTGTTTGAAGAAATGTTTTGATTATCCAACTAAATTAATTTATTCTTAATTTAATGTATTTAGTATTGAAAAAAATTTTGAAATATACTCTTAAAACTTTATCATAATGTTTCACATCTGGTAGTCTAAAGCATAGCATTAATTTTGGCCCTCGGTTATATAATTCTTTAGCTAAATTACACCTAGAACTTCTAACGTGTAACTAACATATAACAAGAAACCTAGGGCCGTATTCATAGACATTCTTAGCCCGGGCTTCCGGTGGATGATCAACGAAGTAACGTCTTTCGTATTCATAAACCAGTGTTAGCGATATGATGTGATATGAATCCTGCACAAATAACCAGTCGATAGCCGTGGCTAGTTTAGCACGCTCGTAGCGCGTGCTAGCGAAATTTCTATGAATAGCACCCTTAGAAACGTGTTAATGTCTTCAAATTGATTAAATAAATTTATAGCCTGTGTGTATGAATTAATCAACCTATATTATATTGGTATTTATAATTTCGAAATATATATGTTTAATAAATTGTCCTACTTTACTCACGTATGATATTATTCTTTTCTGTGTTAATATTTATATAATTTCATTGTAGCTGTAATTTTAACTTTAGTTCCCATTTTATTTTATTTTCTATATACCTCTTATATTAATAATATATTACTCCCTCTGTCCCATAATAATTGTCCGGTACGCCGAAATGGTATTACAGTAATTATAGACGACGGGGCAAATGAAAAGTGCACGCATGAGGAGAAGCGCAGTAGATCAATGCACAAGGTTATGCAGAGCAATAACGTGATTTTATTGAGACAAGCAACACACACCACCCAGAAGATTACCGAAAGTGGGTATTAGTTTTCAACTCACCGGTATGGCACTATATACAAACCAGAGTAGCAAAGAAATCTCCTGCATTGAGTACGTACATTTGAACAGACATGGACATCCTGGGAACACAAATGGTGGTAGTGAGTGACAGGGGTAGCAAGAACCTTACAGACAGCGAACGGAGGCGGTATAGGAGTTTTTGTTGAAAAACACTAGTCTACGGCTGACGTAGTGAAGAAAGGTACCATAACAGGTGCGGCCGAGAAATGTCATGCCAGTAAAAGAACAGCACGCTGCATTTGGCAACGGGGGCGGCAGTCTTCGGAAAGTGGATCCATGCTCATCACCAAATTAATCCCAACAGTAAATGCAAAATGGCCTCCTGGACCGCGCACAGGGAGAATTCAGGTGTCAGTTCAGCAAGACAATGTGCGTTCGCATATCACTCCCAATGACCGCACCCTGATGGACGCTGCAGCAGCCAGTAGAATCACTTTGGAACTCGTGTGCCAACCACCAAACAGTCTGGATATGAATGTTTTAGATCTGGGTTACTTCCGGACAATTCAGTCTCTCCAGCATCAGTCAGGTCCAGAAACTATTGATGAGTTGATCGCCGCCATTGAAACAGCTTTCTCTCAGCTGACACGCGACAAACACAACAACGTCTTCAACACTTTGCAGTCCAATCTCATTGAAATAATGAAAGTCAATGACGGGAAGAACAACAAGATTCCCCATATGCAAAAGGGGCACCTGGACCACCTCAACATCCTGCCATCTCGCTTGAAGTGTCCACGGAACATTTACGACGAGGCTATAGTAGCACTGCAGCAATAGGTCTGTAGTTCTAGGCAAGCTGTTAGAATGACAACCTTCCGGGTCTAACAGGCAGTTTTTTTCGTCTTTACTCGTAGGAGAATGTTTTTCTTTGTTTCACTTCTTGGTCAATTTGTACTACTCCTGCAGTTAATAAAGTTGCACTCCTAGGAGTATTTATTTTCGGCTCAACGACTAACCAATTTGTACTGATCCTGGAGTCATAAAGTTGTACAAGTAGTATTCATGTTCATTTTTTGGCTCAATGACTGGCCAATTTATACAGATCCCGGACTAATAATTTTTTTCTTTTGCTAATTGAGTGACAATTTTGTACTGATTGTGGAGTAATACAGTTGCATTACTCATTCATTTGTTTCATTTTACTCCTATATAAGCGCCAGAGTAAAATTATGGACATCGGACAACTATTATGGGACAAGAAATAAAAGCGTACCGGACAATTATTATGGGACAGAGGGAGTATATTATATAATTTCATTGCAAATGTAATTTTATTTTAGTTCCTATTTTATTTTATTTTCTTTATTCCTCTTATACTAATAATATATCTGAACTGCGACCGAACACAAGCGCTGCTCATTCGGTCCTCAAATTTTGTTAATATTATTGTATCCTCTTTTTATATTGATTATATTATTTTATTTCTATTCTACTGTTGTAGTTATATCCTGTAAACTGACATATTATTGTGTATTATTATGTTCTGCTCTGTATTATTGTATAAAACTTTATTTGACCATATAACATCTTCCGATGCTTTTGAAATTTGAAAATTTGAAATAAAAGAGTTATACTCAACTCTACGCTATCAGAGATACGGCACTAAAACTTTTAAAGTTTGTTGCCCAATGATTTCTAAACATTTATATTGGTTTTACTCTCAGGATGCTTTCCTCCTGATTTATTTCCTAATTGTTCAAAATTGGACATCATTTTTTATAGTTAAGATTTTTTCTGCCGGATTATTTTCCAATTCTCACAATTTTACGTTTAATGCAAAGGGCAACACTATAGCAGCATATGATACAAAAAGTTAAGTTTCTATATGGATTAGGTTCCACACTGAGTGTACCTGAAGTTTGAAAAATACCGAAAAGAAAAAAATAGGTCAAGAAAAAATAACGTAACCAAAGTGTGACTTGCATACAGTCACAAAACTATTCAAAAAGGACACATGCCGGAGATGTTGAACACTGATATTTTGGAATATTAAATTTAAAGTGTCATTGCACATAAATCAGCAAATATATAGGCTAATTTTAAATTTAAATCACTTAGTTGTATCTGATCCCCTTAAATTAAAAGCCTATTCTCCTTAAGAACAGCAACTCCATGTGATTTGGTAGAGGACGAAATCGGAAATGAAATAACAGACAAATAAGGCATCGACGAAATATGTAGGAGAGTTATATGAAACAGGGAATCGTCCAGACGACTTAGCTACAGAAGACGAAGAAGCTGTATCAGAAGTAGAAAAAGAATTTTCAATTTAAAGAGAAGAAGTTGAACTAGCATTTAGGAAAATGAAGAATGAGAAAGCAGCAGGAGTTTATAGAATCCCCACTGAATTACTGAAATATTTGGGTGAAGATAACAAGGAAATTCTGTCGTTATGCAACGAAATATATGAAAAAGGCGAATGGCCTGAAGATTTTATGGAGACAGTGTTGCTTCGAACACTGAAAAAAAAAAATTATGTCAAGAAATGTAGGTAATTAGTTCAGGATTATCAGCCTGATATGACACTCGACGAAGATTCTCCTGCAAATCGCCGTTTATATTCTGAGACGGAAGAACTGTTGGAAGAGGAGCAGTTTGACTTCAGGAAGAGAAAGGGTACGAGAGGTGGAATTGGACTGCTACGAACAATGGAATATGGATACCTAGAGGAGAATAAAGAAGTGTATGTACGTAGTATTTGTGGACCTAGAAAAGGCTTTTAACCTAGTAGATTGGAATAAACTGATGGAGATACTAAAGAAAATTGGCGTGGATTGGAAAGAGGACATTGTTCATTAACCTTCATATGAAACAACGACTTAAAGTCAGGATAGGAGAAGAAATGTCAGAAGGAAAAGAAATAGGGAGAGGAGTATGTCAAGGATGCACTTTATCACCACTCTGATCAACATATACATGGAGGATTTAGTAAAGAACTGTTTTCAGAACATGGGAGGAGTGGTAGTAGGAGGAAGAAGAATAAAGTACATAAGATTTGCTGATGATATGGCGTTGTTAGCAGAAGAGAATACAATTCGAAGGGATATGCTACTGGAGCTAAATGACAGCTGTCAGCAGTATGGGAAGAAGATAAATGCAAACAAGACGAAGACCGGGAAGAAAAGTAAAGAAGGTAAACTTCCAAATTCTAAATGAGGCAGTAGAGCAAGTGAGAAGAGCTTCAAGTACTTGGGGTGTTATAAGCAGTAATATGAGCTGCTGCCAGAAAGTCAAAAGAAGGACAGGAATGGCAAAGGAATCTTTGAATAGAAGAAGGAGCATCATATGCGGACCTTTGGAAAAAGAACTAGGTAAGAGACTAGTGAAGTGCTTTGTGTGGAGTGTAGTATTGCATGGGGACAGAAACGTGGACATTACCACGAAGTGAAGAGCACAGAGTAGAATCATGGAACATGTGAAATGGACAGACAGAATAAGAAATGAAACTGTGTTGGATAGAGTGAGTGAAGAAAGAATAATACTGAAACTGATCACGAAGAGAAAAAGGAATTGGCTGGGTCACTGGCTGAGAAGAATGTGACTATTGAAGGATGCACTGGAAGGAATAGTGAACGGAAGAAGAGTTCGGGTCAGAAGACGATATCGAACAGGCTACAGTAAGATATATCGATCATATGCGGAGACTAAGAGGAAGGAAGGAAATAGGAAAGGCTGAAGAATGTTGAGTTTGCCCTTGAGCAGAACACAATGAATGAATGAATTATTCTTAATGTGTTGGTAGTGAACAAGTCGTAAATGGATGAATATATGAATTTTATTGTCGATAATATGTAGGCCTATGTCCTCAAGGAGAGAGTTAATTAAACATTGTAATAGTGAATTAAAATCTTCAATTCACTGCTAAAGATAAAATATCCAAGGACAATAAAGTAAAGGAAATTTAGATACCATTAGTATATATAGGGCTAATGTATTAGAGCGAACGGTACGGTTTGTAATTTTGTTGTGGTAAGAGTTTTCGTTAGTTTAATTTTTATACAGTAAAATCATTTGATAGCTGAATTCCGTGATCTACAATGGCTCCTATTCTAAACACAATTGGGGGTTTGCTAACATTTGCCTGAATTTATGAATTTGTATTATAATTCAGTTATTATGACTAAGGAGTCATTTTATCGCGTGAATTACGTTCCTTATTTTGTTTTCATTTAATGTGTGTATTTTATTAATAAAGCTGGAATGTACAAATAAGAAAAGAAGAGAATATAAATAAGTATTCAAGAGAATATGGAAAAATATACCAACAAATAAATACAACTGGGCTAACGTAGAAAAGTACAGTAATGAAAACATACAAGAAACGAAAATAAAATAAAATAAAACGACAAGAAGTGAAAGGTATAACTATAGGAGATAATAGGTAATAAACAACAAAATATAAAATGTAAAACGATAAAAGTAGAAAATTATATAAAATAAACAACAGAATAAGTATGGAAAGAAGAAAAAATATACACGGGAATATCATTAAGAAGTGAAAGGAAATTCATAGGAACCCTGTAATTGCATTATTTTTTTATATTCTGGATTGGATGTCATTGTGATATTTTGATTTTTAAGGATTTAGTAATTCGGTAAACTGAGTCGGTCTAACTAAGATACACAGCAGTGAACATAAATTGGACTCGCTTGTAAAAGTCCATTCTTCTAAAATGTTAGTAGGCCTATTTAGTATGTATTTATTTAACCTGGTAGAGATAAGGCCGCCAGGCCTTCTCTGCCCCTCTACCAGGAGATTCCAACTACAATATGAAGAATAAATTAGCAATTAGTATTAGATTTACAGTTATAATTACAAATAAAGTTACAATATTAAATTTACAATTACAATTACAATAAAAATCAAAGTACGAAAAGATTACCTGACTAATGAAAGCTAGATAATTTATCATAGGAAAACAAAGGATATTTTATATTTACTGAATTAGGCTACAAATTAAACCTAGAATAACAAAATTGTGTAGTGATGAAATTATCGGATATTGAAATATTTTGTGATAGATTAACGAAACTATTTACAAGAAATCTATTACTGCTAATGTTCTGCTCTCCATTATGATAACATATAATTTAATTAACTTAACATTATTCCTCATTACTAGTTCATCCACTTCTATCCGCATGCCACACGTCGCTCGCTTGTGAACCGAACTTGAAAACTTCCGCACACGACTCCTGTAAAGAGGTTACCGCTGTTTCCCACTCTTATGTTTATCCTATACGCCTCTTCATGAAAGCCTATCAGAATACTTTCTACTCTTCCCTGACATCAACAAGTCTTGAATTGTCCCTAGAGTCGAACCCAGGCATAGAAGACTGTAGTCCCATTCGTCTTGGTTAGACCCGAGCGCAGAAACAGCATCAATCTCTCTTAACCTCCACATATATATTTTTTATGATGAGAATCTATGTTATTTCTCTGCAGAAGCCGTCCTCCCGTTTTGAATATCGAAGACGCCTTTTTTATCCTCTCTCTGCCTAAGAGCCGGGGAAAGAGTTAGGCGGGTCTGTATAAGGTGCAGGATTTGACGAGTCCCCGGGGAAATCCGACTACATCAAGCGGCCGGCCATCTCGGTCCTTGTTCTGTATTCTGGATTGCGCCTATTTCCCTTTCATATTTCCTCATCCTCTTCTTCTTTCTCTTGTTCTTTTCCTCTCCGTTTTTTTGTTGCGACGACATTCATCTTCGTCACGTTGCTGAACCACTCATCTTTATGCCTCCAAGAGGTATGATCCCCGGACCTGCAGTGAATCCATTTCTTTTCTTACTCTTATTTTATAAACATATGAATGTCGCAGAGAAGCAACTGCGGCGTCGCATATTCCATACTGAAATATTAAACTGCGGTTCCTAAACAGTTACACGAGAAACCCACACACACTGCAATCAACAAGTACATAAGCACCAACAGGCACGAGTATAAATTCACTAAACGGACTCTCTCTCTCTCTCTCTCTTTCTGGCTTATTCGCTGTAAATGGAAAAAGAAGTGCTGTAGCTTCAATTAAATGTGGTGTTCCTCAGGGCTCTATTCTCGGTCCATTCTTTTTCTTATGATAAATGACTTGCCATACAATGTGTCGGCTAAAACTATAATGTATGCTGACGATACAACTTTTGTTATCACACATAATAATACTGCCGAGTTAGATTTTATGAAGTAAGCTGTATTTTCTGAAATAAGAAAGTGGTTTTCAATTAATGGATTTATTGTTAATGATGAAAAAACTCATGTGCTAACTCTAAGTGTGAAACAAACCCAAAATAATGTGATAAATGAATCTGTAAAGATGCTGGGTATGTATTTGGATCCTAAACTAAGGTGGAATAGCCATGTCAGTTACGTATGTAAAAGAATTTCTAGAGTAATTTATCTTTTGAGAAGTATCATGTACAAGATTCCCAAACATTAGTTAAAACAAGTTTACTATGCACTATTTGAAAGCGTTATTAGATATGGATTACTTTTATATGGAAATAGTTCTGACCTTTCAAACATTCTGTTACTGCAGAAAAAGGCAGTTCGATTATAACAATGTCACCACCCAGACTATCATGTAGATCTGTTTTCAGAAATGAAAAGATTATGACAGTCTACAATCTATATATTTTTTAACTTTTAATGTATTTAAACAAGAATATTACTAATTATACAAGTATAGTAGATCTGCATCGCTATGAAACAAGAAATAATGATCAATTAAATGTACCACATGTCAGGTTGCAAAAAAAATACAATCAAGCTATGTAATTACTGCAGTAAAACTACGGTATATAATAAGATACCTACAAATATAAAGGCACTTAATGAAACACAATTTAAATTTCAGATTAAGAGATGGCTACAAAATAATCCCTTTTATAATATGAATGAATTTTTTGAAAATGATGTAGTATTTTAGTTAAATTTTATTTTTTTTTTTTTACTCTTTTAGTATTTTAAATATTGACACATTGTTTTTTTTATATTATCACATTGACGAGGCCTCTTGTATTCTTGTACCTTCAGGCAAATAAAGAATATGAATAATATGAGGAGATGTCACTTACTGACTGGTTTACTCATTGAATGAAGTGCTGATTCATTATTATTATTATTATTATTATTATTATTATTATTATTATTATTATTATTATTAAGATTTTTAAATCTGTTAAATATCATGTGGCAAGGAGAAAACCCACCTCAAGATTGGTCAAAATCATTAGTTATCCCAATATTTAAGAAAGGAGATAGGACCAACTCTGACAATTACAGAGGGATCAGTTTGTTAAATTCTGTTTATAAAATTTATTCTAGTATTATTAAGATCAAATTATGTAAATATTATGAAGATATATTTAACGAAGAACAAAATGGCTTCCGAAAGGGCAGATCATGCTGCGATGGATATTTTACAATGAAAATTTTGATTGAGAAGCATCGAGAATTTAATATAGAAACACATTTGGCATTTATTGATTTTATAAAAGCATTTGATAAAGTGAACAGAAGTTTGTTATTCGAAATTTTGACAAAGGATCAGATCCCAAAGCAGATCATATATAATATTTATAACCTTTATAAATCAAATCTTATTGCAGTAAAAATAAAAGAAAAAATAACCCATTTGACGGAAATAAACTCAGGAGTCAGACAAGGTTGTGCCTCTCTCCTTTGCTTTTTAACGTTTATATGAATGCCACCGTGAAAAATTTTAGAGAAAAAGAAAACACGGATATATCACTATTAACAGAAATTTAAAATTAGATATAATAACGTTTGCAGATAATCTTGTTTTACTAGCAACATCTGAAGATGATGTGCAATGGTCAGTACACAATTTAAATTTAATAGCTCAAAAATATTCAATGGACATATCCATTAACAAAACAAAAATAATGGCCTTTTTTGGTAAATACCCAATACCAAGAAAAATTTGTTTAAATAACACAATTTTGGGAAGAGTTAATGAGTTTAATTATTTAGGATATAAACTTTATTTTGTTGAAAATTTAGATTTATTGGAGAAAATTGTAAAATTCAACAAATCAATGGGCATCATTAATACAGTTTTGAAACCTTCATTAGTACAAAAATCAACTTGTATTCGTCTTTATCAAATAATAATATGTTATGGGAGTGAAGCGTGGACTATAAGGACAAAAGCTGAAAGCAGACTAACAGCTTGCGAGATGAGATTCATGCGCCGAACAGCTGGCTACACTAAATGGGATCGAAAGATAAATGAAAATATCCTTCAGGAAGTTAATGTGTCATCAATACTGGACTATATCTCCAGATATGAGTTAAACTGGAAGCAACACGTCTCAAGAATGGTTTCATCCAGGATCCCTAAGGAAATAATGAAGTATCGTCCAAATGGCAAACGATCACTTGGTCGACCTATGAAAAAATGGCAAGAAAATCGCTTTTTCAGGCCGTAACAGTTCTTTTGGGACTAGTACTTGAAATGATGATTATTATTATTATTATTATTATTATTATTATTATTATTATTATTATTATTGGGTTATTTTAAGACGCTGTATTAAAATCTCAGGTTATTTAGCGTCTGAATGAAATGAAGATGATAATGCCGGTGAAATGAGTTCGGTTTCCAACACCGGAAGTTATTCAGCATTTGGAAAGAAACACCGAAAAAAACCTTAACTAGATTCGAACCCGGGCCACCTGGCTTCGCGGTCAGACGCGCTAACCGTTACTCCACAGGTGTGGACTTTTCTGATTCATTGACTCAATGATTGATAATCACGGAGTGGATTATAATAATAATTTTAACCGAACTGAATTTGTTGTAGAAACGTAGATCGCCGCTAGAAGATGATTAAAGTGTACGTTCCCACACAGTATCGAAAAGCATGAACAAACATCATCTGAACAACACATTTTAACTGTGACAAAATTTCCAAAGAAATGCATCGTTTAACACGTAAACGTAGCAAAAGTGGAGATCTGTGATTTATTTACTCGTGAAAGTAAAATTCTTGCCATATCAAAAGAACATCAGCAACGCAAACTCTGTTGTAGCAGAAAACAAGTGACCAACAGAAAGCAGTTACCAGGGAAACAGATTTCCAATAACCGAGGCTCACCTCAACTGTATGCATTTGCTGTTAGGCTTGAGTTCTGGACGAGGCGCTATTTTTAGAGAACATCGGATCTAACGAAGAAGCGAGTTCTCTACAAAGTGAAAGCACCTTCAGTTGTTCTGTGGGTTCTGGGAGGCTGGTTTGTTGATTTTATCTTCCGCCTCGCTTAGCCCGTACTTCTATAGATATTCGGCTCCCTGATACGACTTTGTTATACTCCTGTACACAAAATGAATTACTTACTGTTAGATTCTTGGTTCGATTATATTCTGACGTTTAAATACTGTACTCAGCTGTTACAATCATTCAGAAGCAAAAACATTCAACTAAGAATGCTGACTTTTACAATCACGAATATGTCCCATGAGTTGGGACCAGTATAGGCCTAAATAAGTTTCAAACTTCATTTCAACATATTCATTATCTACACTATTAGCCGATAATTGTGAAGACTCAAATGCCTTCATCATTAACTACTTACTATGGAAAATAAATTCACCGAAATATATTCAGATATAACAATTAAAATGAGATTGTTGCTTAATGTTGCCTGTTATAGTACCGCGAAACTAATATAAATTTCACAATTGTTGCAATTACATCGAAATATAAAATCATAATCCACTGATAGACTTTATCGACATATAATATTAGTTTTGTTTCAATTACAAGTTAGTACACTTCATAGGCGTATGTGTAAACTGCTAAACTACTGCCTCATTTTACATCAGCTCTTAAAATTCCCCATGAAGTTTGTTACTACAAAATGAAAGATGATTTTGTTGTCAAGATTATCTAGACATAATGGAAACAACTAAGTAGGAAAACCGTAAAAACAATTTGTTACGAAACCACACAATAAACCTCGGAACGGGAATGATTCTCTGGCACGACCACAAAAAATATGTATCACGTATGGGCGAATCCAGAAATGCATATAGAATGTTACTTGGGAGGCCGAGACGTAGATGGGAGGATAATATTAAAATGGATTTGAGGGAGGTGGGATATGACAATAGAGACTGGATTAATCTTGCACAGGATAGGAACCGATGGCGGGCTTATGTGAGGGCGGGAATAAACCTCCGGGTTCCGTAAAAGCCATAAGTAAGTCGTAAGTAAGTTACTTTTATATTCATTATCCGTTAGTGTCTGAGATCATGTTGTAATAATTATAAATGCTTTGAAGCTTTCTTTTCCGCCAATGAGGTAGTAGAAACTTCAAGCAACATTACTGTGGGCAATTTTTAATTTGTCATAAGGATTCACCACCACCACCACCACCACCACCACCACCACCACCACCACCACCACCACAACCACCATTCATAAAGTAATCAGTAAGCTCATTATAGGCCCCATGGCTTGTGCCGATCACAAAATGCATTAGTCTAAAAGTCTCTTGAGAGTTCGACCTTGATTTCTTCCACGAGGGTGGTATTTGGATTGAATGTGCTAATCTCCTTCTATCAATTCCATGAATGTGTTTTGTCCAATTACAAAGATAATGTTTAATTCTCTCAAAAGTGAGTTGACCGAGTTCTGATAAAATTTCTCCGGGCCTATTGTATTCTTTCCGAGAATATTTTGCAATTTATCTTAGAAATTTCAACTTCTCTGCTCTTATCCTGGATTTATTTTGTTTCCATATTACCCAAATCTCACACTCATGCAAGTTTAGTATTTTGTCAAACTTATGTGCATCTGAATTTTGGGTGGTTTTGTAATTTTGTTGGTAGGCCTACCTGTTATTTTTAGAAAATTTAAAATTTTCCTACTTATATCTTTTTATTTTTGGTATGAAATTGTGTATACGAGTCAGTTAAAGTGCTTACTTGCCCAATTATTTTATTGTTTATTATAATAATTCTCCTTCTAATTGAGTCACTTCATTTAAAAATCATTGAATCTGACATAGAAGTATAAATGTTTAAAGCAGAGGGATGTCAAAGCGCCTGTATTACGTGCACATAATAAAAATAATGCAAATAATCCAACAAGGTTCACTTTTCAGCAAGATAAAGCACAATCTCGCTCGTAAGGGAATGTTGAGCGGGTTCTTGAGAAAACACAGTGCAGACGCTTTGACATCCCTAGACTTTAAACCATAGAAAAATAGTATTTCAAATTTGCTAAAAAAAATTTGAATGGAAAGAATAAATGAAATAGCTAGAATTGAATGAAAAAAATATAAATACACAATTATGTTTATACGCTTGTTTTTGTGTTATAGATGTAGACTTATGCATGGAAGACAGTATCAAGTTTCGCGGTATGGAGAAATTGGAGGAAGCCAACATCTCTTAATAATGAACAAATACAATAAAAATAAAATACCGGAGAAAATTGCTAAAATAAAAAATAAAAGGAGGGAATTATTAGATGAAAGTAAAGTTAATAAGTTAACAAATAAAGTCAATTTTGGCAGTTAGGCCTATGCATTTTCTAGACTCACCGATAATAACATTTTTTACTTGGTTAGAAACTACTTAGCTATATTTTTTATTTCTAAATTTAATAGTTTTGAAGGTACGACAAAAGAATACTATGAAATAAAATTAAGAAACTAAGGCTTACCAACGAGAGAGAGCTTATACGAACTATATAAGTATTTCTGTAGCGAAAGAGGAATGGAAGATACTAGAATAAGGGAAGATTTATACAGGGTCATCACTTTATTTCTACTTCCATTTTTATTGTACCTGCTTATCTGAATGTACTTGACTCCCATCCCTTTCACTCATGTTCCTGCTCCCGTCAGCCATAGAAACTTACGGTCGCTGTTACATTCGAAGTCTGCTAGCAGTGAAGTAAACAGTCCAGAGTATAGAGTGTTTCAGAAATATGGCTGCGTTTTCTATAGAAGAAAGAGCCTATATTATTGAAGCTTATTTCCAGGGGCAGGTATTTATGGAGATTAACTTTATCATTCGTGTTTTTTAATACTGGTATCGGCGGAGATTGTTGGATATTGATTTGTACTCTTGGCGGGTATTAATGGAAATTTTGGAAAATACAATTATTTTGAAATTGGACTATTAACTCAGTATGAATATTACTTTCCAAATAATTAATATTAAAGGTTCGTTGGATTCTGGTAAAGGTGCGGTATGGCCAATAGACAATATTTGTTGGATTGAGACTGTATTTAACACACATGCATTAAACACGAAAAAAAAAAACTTGCAGCCCTCAAATTAACACTTTCAAATTATTAGTGAAATGTTGAATTCTCCGTCTTTTTTTTGTTCACTAATGTAATCAGAACACCTGGAATACCATGCGATGTAGCCCATTTCGATATTATAACAAATTCAAAAGAAAAAATAGTCCGAAAAAGGAACTTAGAATATGAAATTCGCTATAAAACGACACAATAATAACAATTCGCGAATGTGTTCATATTTCGCTTTTATAACTCTATTTCGCGATTTGTCGTGATTATTTTATCCGCATATTATTAATCAGAATCACTTAATTCGTAAAGATTAGTAAAAATATATTGTATATCTATCATGTCGTGATTTTCGCGATCTCCATAAACACCTGGCCCTGATTATTTCGCACAGGTACGGTGTGTAGCATGACTGAATAACTTTATCTTTGTGGACTGAGCAGAAGTGAAATTAGAATTATCGAAAGTACGGTAATATACTGAATAAAGTAGCCATTATATAATGAATACAACCGCCTGAAGAGTTGAGTTTGTGAAAAAAAAAATCTGTTACTACTCTACTGTATTTTGATAAAATACCGTAAAAGTAATAAACAAACTGATAATCGTAATACCGCATTTCCCAGTAACATAAGTGGATGCACTACTTTACTCTCTTCCTATAGCTAGTAAAATGATTTGTTTACATATTGCACTAGTAACACCAAACTCCTGTAATGGAAGGCGGTAACAGTGTTTTCGAGTATAGCCAGGTTAATGTTAAAAATGTTGGTAAAAGTAAAGTGATATCCCTGCATATGCTAGCTGCACATTGCAGGTTGAAACGTGAAGTACAACTTAGGCAAGTGAACAAATACTAATTGTAACAACATACTAAAATGAGTTGAGTCTTGCACAAAACTAGACGTAAGTGCAAGATAAAACATCTTATATTAAATATTTAAATTGTAGAAATTGTATTTAACAAAATGATATATCTATGTGTAAAATTATAAAGTGTGTAATGTAAGGTTTTAAATTATTATATGTATGTACTTTTTTCTGTGAACTACAATATAATAAATATTAAATATCATAATATTATTTCAAATTTGTGTTATTCATCTTTGCAATAGATTACCCGTAGGGTAAAGTTGCCTAATTCCGTGATACCCCTACTCCCGTGATACTTTTCTTAAATTGAATGTCAGTCAAAGTTTTGCCGTTCGACCATAGCGCCAAACATATTTCTCGAAACAGTGCATCTTTCGCCTACTTTTGAGACATCGGTGAACTTCCTAGCAAAATACCCAATCCCGTGACATTCAGTGAAAAAAATGTGTCACGGAATTAGGAGTATCACGGAATTACGCAACTTTACCCTATATCAAGTCAACTAATCTGGTATAATTTGCAAACAAATTCGTCTGATTTGTTTTATTGTTATATTGATATTTTTTATGTTTCTGTCTTTTCATTTCAATATAATTTTCCTTGTTTATATTAAGTTAGAGGAAAGAGAGCTTCCTTATCCCATACACTTGTTAATACCTACAAAATTCGTCAATTTAATACCCAGTTTAAGTTTGATTCTGTTATTTCTATACATTTCAATTATTAATCTAAACAATCGTTTAGGTATTTTTCTTTCGTTTAGAGTAATATTATATTTATTTTCTTCCATATTTCATTTCAATATCTTCGTCAAAGTGTAGACAGATAGAAAGACAGGCGGACAAAAGGATGGATGGATGGATGTAAATGAATAAGTGAAATTCAATAATAGTGACAATGTAGAGTGTGCAAAGTACCTTTATTTCTCTCAACGCAACATTCACACCTAGTCAGTAACTCTTGATAGCTAGCGACCTCCATATTAGCACCCGTAATGTGTTCACTATGCAGCTATGTTATGCGGTAATTAATATATAGACTACGGGCGCTGGAGCATGTAACAATCCTGTAAAGGTCACAAAAAGCAGGTGCATTGGCGGGTCTTGTATCTATTCTAGCGATTTTTGTCACTATCGATTCCTACACAATGTGCGCTGAACACACACAATAGGTAGCTTCCGGTCGCCTTGTTGCTCCACTTCCGGAATTAATGACCTGCCTAAACTCCCTGCTATAACTTGTACGAGAGATGAGCGGCGCGCATGTCTTCAGGTCCCTTTGCCTGCAGTCAGTAATCCGGCATCAGTGGCGTGTCTGGCTAATGGTGCATTAAGTTTTCAACAAACAGATTTCATTTTACGACAGAAAATCAGAAAATAAAGTTCCAACTTGCATCAATCTTGCTACGATGGCTACTTTACTGAGATGCGTGTTTCGATGACTGAATTTCAGTAAGGTATTTTATGTGTAGAAATGAAATGTATTCACTCACATGGTTGTGCCATTTGCAATCCAAAACGACATAACTTTAATGCAATCTAAAATCCCTTAAGCTGATCTTCATACCAAGTAACGGAAAGAACTTCTAAGATTTAGTAATTTATTTCAGCAAACAACTGAAATATTATATAACGATATTGTTTCTTTTTTGTCGTGAACATACAGTATGTCTGAGATACATTGGAGAAAAATGGTAACGTTTTGACAGGAAAAAGTTTACTCTGATGTCACTCATTTTAACGAATGAAGGAATAAAACGGGGAACGGGGGGAGAAATTTGGTAGATATGGGAGAACGCAAGGGAGTTCGGGGTTGAGAAAAAATTGAGTATGTTAGCTCCAAGCACGTTGGCCATTTCTCTCACTACGAGTTTCGCTGTTCCATTGAAGGGACTCTAGAATATTTTGAAGGGAAAAGCCGAAAATGAACGTTACCACATAAAAGGGTCGAGGTATGAGATTGTTTATCGTTCACCATTTGTCATTTATTTGGAGCGTTGTGCTTGTAGATACGCCTTGAATTTTGAGGCTTTGGAGAAAGTTTGTGCTATTTATGGGCTGAAGAAGATGCAGTGTCAAATGAAAAAAAAAATTAACACTTCCGACATACTCTTCTGTTTGAGTTTAATACAGGAGCAAAGAGAGGGGAGGCTGATCGAAATATTTATGCCGTACACGGGGAGATTGTCATCTGAGAAAGCACTGCAAGAAAATGGTTTTGTCGTTTCAAGAAGCAAAACGCCACGTACAACAATAAAATTAGTGTCCATCCACAGATAATATAAGGCTGGTGGGATAAAGAAGGCGTCGTGTACTATAGATTGCTTCTCAGGAATGTAACCATAACTGCTGACATTTACTGTCAACAACTCAAACGCCTTGCGGCCGCAATTGAAGAAAAACGACCGGGAAGACTGCATCAAGTACTCTTACGCACTCCACTAATATGACGAAAGCAGCTATTCAGGAGCTTTGTTTGGAGGTGAGTCCATATCTCTCATATTCTCTCGATCTTGCGCTCTCAGATTTCCACCTTTTCCGTTCTCTAGCCAACAATCTTCAAAGGAACTCGTTTGATAATGAAGATGGTTTACAAACTTGACTTGGTGACTTCTTTATTTCCAAACCAGCAGATTTCTTCAGAATCTAAAAACTACCCCAGCGTTAGTAGAGGGTCGCAGATAATGTAGGAGAATATACAGGTTGAACCGCTTGGGTATGGATAATATTAATTTACTATTATAAAGCTATTATGATAGGAGGAAAAATGTCTTGCTGGTTATAGGTATTATGATAAAAAGATGGGAGTTTCCATATATGACAATAAACAATACATAATCTGAAAGGACAAATGAAAATCGTAGATGTTTAAAATGGCTACTAGAAATCAACAACGGGCACAATGTGTTCTTTGGTATGTTAAATTTGAGAGTGTTAAAAGAGTTCAAAGGGAATTTCGATGTGAATGTGGTGTGTGTGTGTGTAATATACCTAAATACGATTCCATAATGTTGTGGTATCGAACATTTGTAGAAACAGGTTCTCTGTTAAAAAAAAAAAGCATGCCCTCAAATTCCCCAGATCTAACCCCTCCTGACTTCTTCGTGTGGGGGGTTTGTTAAAGACATTGTCTAGTCATAGAAACCTAGGAAAATGGACGATCTGAGAGTAACAATTACTCAAGCTTTTCAACAAATTACCCCTCTTATATCACAACGGACATGGGCTGAATTGCATCATGTTATGAGTTGTGCAGGATGCGCAATGGAGGTCATGTTGAATCTCTCATCTTTCAATGTTGTATGCACAAAGTTTAGTAGTAAATTGTTTTACGGTGTTTTTATTTTATCCATACCCAAACGGATCACCCTGTATTACTGATTAATTTCTTTCTTCTATAATTCATCGCAGGTGAGAACTTTTGTCACAGCGAAAGAACGTTACAAAATCTTGCATTAAGGCATATTACAGTATTATTATTATTATTATTTGCTGCTTCTAATGTCATGTATTTTGACAATTAAACTGCATCATAGGTAAATGTTACCGCAAAAAAAAAAATTAGAGGGTTTGCTGTTATCTACGGCTTCTCCTACCCGCGGTAGGTTTCGGAATGTATCCCTTGCGGATACGGGGAGATTATTGTATAAATAAAATGAGAATGTATGAAGAACATAAATTTAAGTCATGAATAGCATACGAACTAAACACCGATGAACGGAGAAATAAAATAACATAGTTTAAGAAAAAGTAGGAATAGACCGACAAATTTCTGATACATAAGTAGACGTGCAGGGCCATCCCTGCTCTTCAGGGTTGTTCCAAGCTTGTATCAAATATAAAACTCCACATGCAAAGGATAAACAAACTGTATAGAAAGACAAAAATGATTTCGCACTGTTTCCTCGCAATGTTTGTCTGCAAGTCGCTAACACCCTCCAGCCTTCACTTTCTATCTTTCATCTTGCAGGCTTCCCCCGCATCCACGCGCCTCTTTTGTTCTGATTTTCATTTCACTCGAAGAGGCAGATCGATTGAATCTCCGAAACACAGTGTTCATTGTTATCACCGCCCCGGCCGGTCTCGCAGGGGAACGCAAACAGCGTGGTCGGTGTTTACATTTCACTCTAAAGCCTTTTAAATCCTGCTGCGCTCGCATAACCGACCCACCGACTGACTGACACACTACCTAAATAACTTAATATCCAACAAAATAGCCACCTAACCAATCATTACTCTAACTGAGCAACCAGAGGGCTGGTGTAGCGGTATAATACCTTCCAATTAATTATTCTACAAAGCACAGAGAAAGCGTTTTGATGCAGAAAAATCAATTTTGGGATTTTCATGGAATTAGGTTTTCAGCTTTCATAATTGAGTGGTTTTGGCTTACTGTCTGTTTTCATAGCCCACAGACTAAGACGGATTTTATTCGTTGTTAATAACTACTGCAGGTTTACTTCCCAAATTTTGCGTCCAGGGAATTGTTTCGTTTTCGCTTTTATGAAAATTATGGACTAATATCAGAGATACAAGCGAGACTTTTTTAAAGAAGACTTGTACATGAACGAATGCAAGAATAATGAAAAATCTGCAGTATTTAAACTGCAGATGCAAAAAAATGTTACCTCTAATTTGATGTAAATTTTAAAGTTTTATAATCAATTATATATAATATGAATATTTTAAGATGCGATACATAAATTTTAGATGTACTGTAGGCTATAATAGTTCTTTATTTCTTTATTAATTAAGTAAAAAAATTTTCAAATTCGAACACTATTTATTAGTGTAAATACGCACATTTAAAAATTAAATTAAGCAAGGAACTTGATTTTATTGGTAATACTCAAACTTAATAAAATACGAGTAAACCCTAATAAATTATTATTATTATTATTATTATTTCTTTGGTGTGCTGAAAAAAGGAACGGCTGATTACTGTAGTATATTAATATGTTATGTCTATATCAATGTAGTTATTTTCTATTATACTGGTTGAATGGAATAGAAGGCCGAAAGGCCTTAACTTTGCCAGTCAAAATAAGACATTAGATTACATTACAATTTCAATGTTTAGAAACACTTTACATGAGAAATTAAATTGTGGCTAAGATTCTCTACATTGAAATTTGTGCCATAAGTGACAAAATAGGAATATCAAACAAAGTGGAAATAAACTAGATAGAATATATTGAGTATCGTACAGTCAGTGAACACAAATCTGTGCAATTGACCAAGACTAGTAATGCATATAAAAATAACATAGCCATAAAAAACAATATAATTGTATCAAAAACACTCAACAACATTAACATTAAAAAAATCATTAATATCATAAAAGGGTTTGTTGATTAACCAACCAGAGAAAAGTCTGTTAAAGGACTTCCTTTCCAGATTGAAAACATGCGTCGGAAATTTATTTCCAATTTTTAAAGACATAATAAAAAAATTATTCTCTGTTTTGGTTAGCCTACACTTATGTAGGTATAGCAAAAAAAGATCACGGTTTCTGGTGTTGTACAGGTGAAAATCATTCCTATGTGTCAACATTTGTGAATTATCTTTGACAAAATTTAGGGCTTGATAAATGTACAGTGATGTTACACTCATTATTTTTTCATTCACAAATAACGGTCTGCAGTGTGCATTCATGAATTTGTTATAATTCTAATAGTTTTTTGTAACATAAGAACCTTATTAATATGAGTACTATTATCCCATAAACGTAGTCCGTAAGAAAGTATACTATGAACATAAGAAAAATAGACAACTCTTAATGTAATTCTCCGGAACATAAATTTTCCAATTTCGCTGAAGAAATATTACTCTTGACAATTTTTTACAAACATGAATATGCCTGTATGAATGTAACGCAGATATCAGAGAAGATGTAAAGAGGAATGTGACTTCCAAACTTTGAGGAAAGAAGAGGAAATTAAGGCAAATTGAAATTGGATGTCCCAAAAATAAGGGGAGAGAAATAATATTAATCAATGGGGTGACATCACTAATAACTCAAATCTGATTCTTCTCCCACTCCGAAAACAAGAGAGCGGAACTTTGCGAAAGATACAAGGCCTGTGTGTGCCCAGCGGGCACTATACCTGCGTGAAGAACTTCTTGCAGGAAACTTTCTCCCTTGCACCACCTTTATAACTTCCGGGCGCCCTCCAATTATACCCTCCCACCCCCACAAGCTCGAAAAGTAGTCAGAAACACATTAAATAGACACGCACCCTCCCACCCCCTCTTCTAGAATTAAATCGGGCATATATTATAGACCACACGCGCGGCTCGGCAAGGCGGAATCGGTCCACCGTAATAAATCAGTCAGGTAGAGGCACTCACATGTGTAATAAGGGATAAGTAGCACCCCACCCCTCGGCTTGTAAATAATGGCTGTAGGAAGTTTTTTATTTGCTGTTAGATGCGTCTAATTCAGTTTTATGATGGTTTATGGGCTTATGCCTAGCTGCTGTGCTGCTTTTCTGGATAAAAATATATGCAAGTCGTGAATTTTAAGTTAACCCATTAACCCTGTAAGACTCACCCTCCTCTTACCATCAGGTGAGGGTGGAGTTAAGTTTCAATTTTAAAGCTCTCCTTTCCACCTGCGGTGTTGCTTAGAATGGCTGATTGTGCTGCCGCCACGTGGCCAACTAACTAAATGTGAGACGTCTTAAAATTCACTTTGGAAAAAGTAAAACCCACGGGTTACATAATTCTCAGGCGTTGTCTTGGCTCGATCTGTGTAATAAAGAAAATGAACTACACACAACACGGACGGAAGTCAACGTTGAACTTAGTTGTAAATAAGTATATACGTATAAATGTAGAATTAGACTACGATCACCGCCACTTATTGTGCATATAAGTCTATAAATATGTCGTAAGGATGCATTACTTTTACAATTAACATTCTACAGCATGGATGTCCAAACGTCTATAGAACTAGGAGATATTTCACGTCACGCATGCTCTGCTAAGGTCAGTAACGTTCCATATAAAATAGGAAAAACGACCTTAAAGAATACGCGCTGCAGGTTGCTTACGCCAGGCGTTACCTCGTACGAGTTAAAGTTGGACATCTATGTTCTACAGTATTGCAGTGCGGAAAGAGAGAATTGAAAAGGAAAGCATGAGAAAAGGAGACAATAGTTAAGTGCAACAAATTATAAGAATGGGAGTAATAATACAGGAAGATGAATAAGAAGTAGAGAAAATTGAAAAGAACGTAAAGAAAAATTAATATATAAAACTGAAAGAGGAAGAAATACAGAAGTAAACGAAACGAAATGGAAAATAAAAAAGAGAAAAAACGAATAAAATCAGAAAAAAGAGAACGCATAATGTAAGAAAAAGTATGGCAGCAATCGTTTGTGCAGTATTATATAAGGACAGAAAGAAAAGAAACCATGATAAAGAGAAAACACAAAGAAGATAGTAGAAGAAGATGAAGAGATATAAAAGGAAGAAAATAAAAGGATAGAAGGAAAATGAAGAGGACGAAAACTAAGAAATAGAATAAAAATTAATTAGAAGAAACACTACGTATGTTAGTTAAATGCTCTATGCGCAAGCAATTTTTATATCTCAAAGCTTTAACACTGAAAATCTAATTTCACCTACAGCACAGATCAGGGGTGCCCAATAGCGTCGTGCATTACTGGCGCTATGTTCGGTTAAAATTTGTCGAGTATGGTGAAATTCGATATTCGCCTATGTTCGTTCTGCGGAAGGAGGCCTGTCGTGTTTATTCTACCTCGTTGTAGAAATATTCGTTGTCCTGCATTCCCACCCCTTAATGTTTTAACCGCTTAAGGTTTTTAGCATAGAACTTGGGATTAATTTTTCATATAAAATAAGACACAATTTGTAATGTCTGGGTTGTCTCTCTCAAGTTCCATCACTGCAGGATACTAGTGGCCAAACTACCTGACGCTTGGGAGCCAAAATCTAGGGGACAAACTTTGAAAAGCGCCAGATTTATGTTCGTATGTTAAAAAATAAAAAAATATTTATTTATTTATTTACTTATTTGTTTATTTACTTATTCATTTATTTACTTAATTATTTATTTATTTAACCTCACAGAGATAAGGCCATCAGGCCTCCTCTTCCCCTCTACCAGGGGATTACAACTACAATATTAAGAATAAAATTACAATTATAATTACAATTAATATTAAATCAAAGTACTAAAACTTTAACTGATTAATAAAGGCTAGAGAGTTTATTGTGGAAGTTAAGAACAAAGAAAGATTTTTTTTTATTTTAGTAAAAATTAAACCTACTCTACGCAGTAATAAAATACTTAATGAGTTTGTTTTTGAACACTGCTAAATTCAGACAGCCTCTGATGTCTTTAAGTTGGTTATTTAACGATGTTGTATCAACTAGTAGGTTATTTAGCGTCGATGAGATTGGTGATAGCGAGATGGTATTTGGCGAGATGAGGCCGAGGATTCGCCATAGATTACCTTACATTCACATTACGGTTGGGGAAAAGCTCGGAAAAAACCCAACCAGGTAATCAACCCAAGCGGGGATCGAACCCGCGCCCAAACGCAACTTCAGACCGGCAGGCAAGCACCTTAACCGACTGAGCCACGCCGGTGTCCTTCTCTGATGTCACTGGGTAAGGTATTTCACAAGCGCGATTGTGAGATTATGTATGATGATGAATACGATGATGTCTTATGTGTTGGTATGACAATATTCGGCTATTTTGCTTACGATAACAGGTAACTGAAAGGGGAGGCAAGGTAGGTAGGTGTAATAGTGTTTTAATTAAGAAAATTCATGTCATAAACCATAATTCATTGAATATGTTGAAGTATATCAATGAACATTATAGAAAAAAATTAAATTGCACTTTTTGAGAGCCCATTTTAATTGTCTGCTGCTTGATATCTGGTTGGTAATTAGTTAAGAAAGTTCAAACAAGTTCACTTAAAAGTTCAGTCGCGGCAAGGGACAATTGAAGAATGTAAATAGTCACGCAAGGTCACATGCTCTTTACCTCCCGTGTGGTGGCCCGTAGGGGGAGAGAATACGCTGCAACGTTTTTACATTCTCCAGCTATCCCTTGTCGGGAATGTTCTTTACTTAAAACAAGTCGATGCTTAGACTTAATGAATTTACATGTTGAATACAGTGAGTGACACGAATAGATTGTCCCAAAAATGGAGATAAGTCTCTTAGCACGTTCTTTTCATTTTTTATATTTTCTTTCATTTACTTATTTCCAAAATTCAGAAGTTGAATGGGCTCTTTTTTACAACTGTTTTAGTCCCTTGTCGTCTTGAACCTCCAGCAGCTCCAGCTCTAAAACTGTACAACTATCTATTCAACCACAACTTGGCCTTGAAACGGAACAATCATTCATTACATCCACAAGGAAGGGATTTGTCAAAAAAGCAAATGAACGTTTAACAGCTAAAAGATCATTAAATTTGTCAATAATTTCTTCTGCCAGACTATTTAATTTATATACGTAATCTCCTGTTTCTATTTCAACTACAGAAAGATTTTCCAAGATTTTTTCGTAGACTCTTTATTGACTCAATCACAGAACAATATTCTCTGAACTGAAGCGAATACTGAATTGTGTTACCCTCTAGCGGCGAATAGAGAAAATGAACCAGGGATTGCAGAAACAGCACATGTCACTATTTGTGGCGAAATGAGTTTATTCGAATTTCATGGACTGTTGATATAGGACTATCATTCCATACAGAAACCACATATGTCAGTATAGCCGTCTTACATTCGGAGACCTGTGAAATCCTGGAAGCGCGCAGAAACAACTCATGTCAAAGACATGTGCCGACACATTGGTTCCGATTCCAGATGGCAGACATCTAAGAACAAGGATACAAAAATTGATCCCGCGGAATGACAATGTTTCAATTCTGGTGGTTAATACGTTGAAAAATAACTCAACAATTGCTATATCTGTTCCAATAAAACTTTCCATGAAGTTTTGTTCTCTTCCTGTAAACGGCCCCAGGGAAACTTATTTTTTACGGTCCTCACAATTGCGCTCGAGTGGCCAAAATTTGTGTAAGCACTTCTTTTGACTTATTAAAATGATTGAAGAAACAGCACATGTCAAACTAATATATATTGATTTATTTCATTAGCAATGCATTAGATTCCAATAAATTTTGTATAAAACGACACATCTATTAGGCTTCTGTCTGAAGAAGCCAGTACTATAACCAATGATTTGGTCTACCACCAGTAATACCGCTTTTTGTGTCTACTGAAAAATTTAGTTTTCATGACATGTGCTGTTTCTGCAATCCCCGATTCAAACACAAGTATGTTGATGTCTGTTATTCATTATCTTAGCCTAGTTAGAATTTTTTAATAGCCGCACGGAAGTAGCAACAGAGTCGCATGCGATTCGCGAGCCGCGCTGTAGCCACTCCTACCAAAGATATTTGTTAATTTTTTTCATGAAATTTCGGCCAGTGTAAGGGACCGGTGGCACCCAGTATCGTGATGAATCTGGGAAATTACGATAGGAGATGAAATTCTTTTCCGCGAGCCAGTTGTAACTGCTGTGGGGATGATCATGCTGACCACATGATACCGCCGTTCTGGTTGGATGATCGTTCACCTCTGCTGAGGCACGTGAACGTGAGGTTAGCAGCCGGTTGTCTGCTAGGGCCCTTCATGAGCTGTCGCGCCTCGGATTTGTTTTACATTAGTGTGCATTGATAAAAAAAACGTTAATGCATGTGGCATATTCCTGCGATACAGGTGGGTTTCTAACACATCACTTCTAGGTATCCCATTCTGCATCCATTTCGAAACATTTAGAGGGAAACTGTTTACCATGAATTGCCTTGTCACGAAGAAAATGTGTAGTGAAGTGTCGTCACGACATTGTAATGAAAATGGAGAATATTCGTTGCGCTATCGAACAGATTCTAGGAATCGTATCACGTGCGTTCCAAAGCGCATATTGCCCTGTGTCGACCTACTAAGGAATCAGCTGGCACACGATATATTAAACATCAAGGTTGTCTATCTCCTAAATTTAGTGTTCCTGATTTTTCCAACAGAAAATAATAATAATAATAATAATAATAATAATAATAATAATAATAATAATAATAATATCATCATCATCATCGTGTAATTCCTAAATCTGTTCGCAGTTGATGCTATATGAAAACCCTTGTTGCGAGTTCGAATCTCAAATATATCATTAATACGTTGATTTAAGTGGAGGCCCAGTAATATGTTGATCCAGCTACACGAAGAGACTCTCAGTGTTTTCCTTTGCAAGATCAAATACTTGAGAATGGTATTAGGTTAAACCTTGCCAGAGGTGGTACCCTCGACAAAATAAATTAGCTTCAAAACCCAGACAGTTTCTTTTCAGGAGAATATCTGTTCACACTTCACAAATAGTGGATTTCCACGGTCAAGTCATTCACGTAGCGAAAAACCAACGCATAAGTCGATATATATACACAGAACAAAAATGACGCAAGAGAAATGCTGAATTCAAAGAAGAGACATAAATCCGCCGTTCCATGCGTGACTCTGCCTTCACCAACAAAGCTGTACAGCTAAATAATGCATAACATACGAAAAGGGATCAACACAATTCAGGATAGAAAAAGTAAACGTGTTTGAAATGTTAAAGAACGCATCAGATTGAATAAAATTGAAAGTGATGCAGTTAAAGAATAATTAAAAATAAAGTGAAACATGTAAAATGGTAGCTTAAGACAAGGAGAAAGAGGCAAAATTGATGAAAATTTTTTTTAAAATAAGAGAAAATAAAAAAATAGCCATTAAAATACAAAAATAAAATCCTTTCAGTGGCAAAGACGGTATATTAGATCCAGTACAAATTCAAATTTTTAGGAGTTGCTTTTCTAAATATAAGATTTAGACATAATAGCTAAACTTAGTTTACTCTACGTCAACACTAATATTAATCTATTATATTGTTCATAAATTTGAATGATAAGAAAACGTGCGTACGTATATGTGTAATGTCCTACGCCGTAGCATTGTGGTCTAGGCATAATGTCTAGGAATCGCGTTAAGGAATAAGCGCTGGTCTGAGTCCTCGCGAGGAAGAAAATTTCTCAAAACACAATATGGAACCGATGCCCATCCAGCATCTGGACGTATTTAGGGTAACTAATATTAGTAGCGAAGTCCGGTTTCGAAAACAAGCTCTAACGGCTGGGCAGATTATTCTACAAACCACACGTTAACTCCGTTCTGATTGGATAATCGTTCGTTCACCTCTCATGACAAGGGAACCTTCCCAATTGGGCCGCGGCTGTTTGGATAAAAAATTATACAAGTTAATTTTTGTATGATAAACAACGTGATAATAGTCGCCTATGTAGCGTTTTTGTTATTAATGATATATTTTTTTATTTTAGTAGGTTATTTTACGACGCTTTATCAACAGCTTAGGTTATTTAGCGTCTGAATGAGATGAAGGTGATAATGCCGGTGAAATGATTCCGGGGTCCAACACCGAAAGTTACGCAGCATTTGCTCATATTGGATTGAGGGAAAACCCCGGAAAAAACCTCAACCAGGTAACTTGCCCTGACCGGGAATCGAACCCGGGCCACCTGGTTTCGCGGCTAGACGTGCTAACCGTTATTCCACAGGTGTGGACTTAATGATATATATAAAAACTTTAAACAAGGGCGAAGATAAGCTACTCATGCGTTAAATGCAAGCAAAAAACGAGCGGCTAGTTCCAAATATATACTCTTCATCCTTATTTAATTTGGTGCCTTCACACAAATGTAAAATATTACATTCTAAATATATCAATTTAAATTTTAAACTACTCTTACCTTTTCGATAGTAGTGGGGATTCAAAACGAAGTAGTTCGGACAAAGGGCCTTGGAACAATACAGATATTTAACAAATGCTATTTCTTCACAATATTCCATTTCACATTCACTACTGTTAACTTGAAATAGAGTGTGAAGAATATTTCGAAAACCAATGTCCAGTTTGTTCGTTACATATCCAGATTTCCGCCATGCGTATACTAACATCTCTTGCAGTAGGGGAGGGGGGGAAACAGAACTGATGTTAGACAACAGAATGTAATGTTTATTATAAAGACTATCATGAACATTTCCTATACTATTTTTAATTATAATTTTGTGCCTGAAATAGTTTTCTATTCTCCGATTTACAATAGGCCTATAATTATACTGCCGGAAAAAGTAAACTTAAATGGTTGCACAAACGCAGAGGTCTTGGAGAGGGAAGGAATTATTACGTCTGAATTGTTTTAATGTTTAAAAGCATCTTTATTTAAGGGCCATTACAAATGTTTTTATCATTTTGCTTATGAATCTAGTAGAAGTAACATAATATCATCCTTAACATCAGAAATGAACACATTCATGAACCATCATTTCACATGATTTTTCGTTAGTTACTGTGCACTTAATCTATCATTATATCCCACCTCCCTCAAATCCATTTTATATTATCCTCCAATCTACGTCTCGGCCTCCCCAAAGGTCTTTCTCCCTCCGGTCTCCCAACTAACACACTACATGCATTTCTGTATTCGCCCACACGTGCTACATGCCCTGCCCATCTCAAACGTCTAGATTTAATGTTCCTAATTATGTCATGTGAAGAAAACAATGCGTACAGTTCTGCGTTGTGTAACTTTCTCTATTCTCCTGTAACCTTATCCCTCTTAGCCCCAAATATTTTCCTAAGAACCCTATTCTCAAACACCCTTAATCTCTGTTCCTCTCTCAAAGTGAGAGTCCAAGTTTCACAACCACACAGAACAACCGGTAATATAACTGTTTTATAAATTCTAACTTTAGTGCACTGGTCTATGAATATTCTTTTGCCCTCACTAAAAATTTAACCGTTACCTCTTTATAAAATTGCAAAAACAAAATTATTTACTTACTTATTAGTAATATTTTAATATTGCTGTACTTCTTCTATAAACACACAACTTGTTTTTCCAATTTTTATACTAGTAGGCTCCATTTGATCTTATATTTTTCGGTAATTCCTTACTCTCTTTGCATGTCAAGTAAAGAAATGTAAGCCCAAATTTTGTTCTTCTGGACTGTTTTAGATTTATTATAATAATCTTTACTGTAATTTATGTATATAACTTTATTGTGTAACGAATCCTCCTCTGAGCACAAAATCAATCTCTTTCAGAGGAATGCTAGAATTCTGTATATTTACCAAAATGTGAAATAGGGTATTTTTGCAATCAGTGATTCAATTTTCCTCTGGCTGTTGTCCGGAACACAAATATAAATAAATAAATAAATAAATATGTATATAAATAAATAAATAAATAAATAAATAAATAAATAGATACATGAATTGATGGATGAATAAATAAATAAATAAATTATTATTATTGTTATTATTATTAAAGTTAATATTGTTTCGGTACAGTTGGAAAGACAGCGTCAGCATAAGATAAACCAAACAACTTTTTTTTAGCTCTTGTTGTAATATTTGCAAGATAAGGTAAACTAATGAAAAAATTTTTGTAGCTGTTCGTTGTAATATTATAACTTTGCAGTTACATATATTGTGCCGTTTATTCCACTCAAAGAGGCCAAATGAATTAATCATGTTTACAGGCAAACACCTCTGACGGATGAATGGAAATAATAAGGAGAAATAAGATAAAGTTGGAGATATAAAAATCAAAATGTGATAAATATTTAAGCTTCCTTGTTTCTGATTTCCTTCTTTTTGTAACGAGATATACAATGTACATTATGAGCTTCTGTGCAACGAATACAGACAGAACGCTGAGTGAGTCCGCAGACGTGACTCACTCCCTCAAAACAATGTTAGTGTATTTACGTACTTCAGGCAACTTCCTCAGTATGAACATGTGTACCCCTGCAGACTTCAGTATATACTACAAGCGCTACATATTTCTTGGAGATGTTCAGAACTTCTGGAGAGTTGCTAAGTTCTGAAGGTAAGTTGGACGCCGCAAACAAGTAGGAGTGCACTGCTTCATGTTCTCTGTGTCCGGGAATCGATCCCAAAGGCGTAAGTCTTCAGAAATTTTGATGTTCTCGTCGTTCCAGAAGGAACTTTAAATTAGAAGAGCTGTAGATTAACCTTTTTCATGGCTTATAATGAAACAAATTCACGTTTCAGAGATTGGCTCTATCTTTCTAAGATCATCAATGGAATAAGAAGTGGTTTCTACTCCTTTGAGTCGTTACAAACTGCTAATTCTGCTTGATTGACCAGAAGTAGCCTGGAATGTATAAGGTATTATAGTTAAAGGAATGAAGTGCGCATGAGCGTTCCATGACAGAAATTATATCAATAAACAAATATCAAATACTTAATAATTCTCATTTAACTGTTTTAGTTCAGAATCAATATATATCGTTATATTCACGGCCAGTCCCACAATTTATGTAATAGAGAATGTATCTAGATTAAGACGTATTTTGAATGGTTCTAGCGATAAGAGCAGTCATACCTAAAAATTGTACTGGTAACTAACACACACAAACATTGATGTGTCATTTAGGAGTCCCTTGTACTCGTAAATTATCCTAACGCTGATCCAGAAGCAATTATAATTTTATAAACATCAGTTGCCTAGGAAATAAACAGGTATGGATTAAGAAACGGGAGTAGTTTTTGATTAACTGAAAACGACAAGTAGCGGAGGAGTAGCCCCTGGGGCCAGAAGCTCCAAACCATTCCTATACCAGCATCGGAAGCCGATACTTAACACCAGTCTATTTTTACTATTACAGATGGTAGATTAACTGAGGACGAACTGGGGTGTGCTGGTGGAATGATAGAGGGAAACGGAAGTACCCTGAGGAAAACCCTCTGCAAAGTCTAACATTGTCCACAAATTTCATTACAACCTGACCGTGGATAGATCCCGGGACCTGAATGAAAGACCAGCGCGCTAGTACTTGAGCCATAGACGCGGAAACTGCTCAACTTTGACACCGATATGATCGTAGGTTCAACTTTCGTCGAAGACAATGATCATAGGAAGAAAAGTAAAGGAGGTAAACTTGCGAATTCGAAATGAGGCAATAGAGCAGGTGGACAGCTTCAAATACTTGGGGTGTACTATAAGCAGTAACATGAGCTGCTGCCAAGAAGTCTAAAGGAAATAGCAATGACGAAGGCTTAATAGAAAAAAATATCATCTTCTGAGGACCTCTGGAAAAAGAATTAAGAAAGAGACTATTGAAGTGCTTCGTGTAGAGCAGGGCTGGGCATCAAGAGCGGATTCTACTCTCTCACGGGGAGCCATATGATTTCTCTTCATCCCCTTTCTTCATCGCCGTACACTGCGCAGCGTTGATTCCGTGACTGATGAATATTAAGCGTCCCCGTTTAGAGTCTGGATACGCTCCCGATGCCCAGCCCTGCTGTAAGTGTGGCATTGTATGGAGGCAGAAACATGGACATTACAATGAAGTGAAGAGAAGCGAATAGAAGCATTAGAAATGTGGATATGGAGAAGGATGGAGCGTGTGAAGTGGATAGAGAGAATACGAAACGAAGCTGTGTTGGAAAGACTGGGTGAAAAAAGAATGATGTTGAAACTGATCAGAAAGAGGAAAAGGAATTGACTGGGTCACTGGTTGAGAATAAACTGTCTACTGAAGGATGCACTGGAAGAAATGGTAAACGGGAGAAGAGTTTGGGGCAGAAGAAGATATCAGATGATAGACGACATTAAGATATATAGATCTTATGCGGAGACTAAGAGGAAGGCAGAAAATACTGGAGAATGCTGGGTTTGCAGTGAAAGATCTGCCCTTGGGCAGAAGACTATGAATGAATGAATGCAATGTCTTATTATGTGGAAAGTGACTATCAAAACAACATCGTTGACCAGGTACGTGTAGACGAAGGAGAATTGGCTGAATTGCAGATCGCGCCGGAGGAAGCGAGACAGAACAAAGGAATGCCGAGATCAAGAATACAGAAGAAGAAAACATATGTGAAGAAATCAGATAAGAGCAGCTGAAGTACCACAATGGCAATGAAGTTTAATGACACGAGTAAAAATGCAAGTGATTTGGGAAGTGATTTAACCAGATTAGTGGGAAGGAAGGTCAGTGCCGAGAGGAGAAGTGAAAGTGTTTCTGTGAGTGCAAGAGTTGATGTGGTGAGAAGTGAAGTAAAGAATAAGAACGACGAGTTTAATCCAGGACCCAGAACAGGAGAAGAGTCATCAAGTAATCTGGCTACAAAAGACGACATTCTGCTGATGATGAGCAGTTTTATGGAGGTAAAAAAGTGGGTAAGGAGTATGGGGGAGGAGACTAGCTAGAATAGTAAGTATAATATGTAGAAAATTAGTGAGATCTGAAAAATGAAATGCACACAACAAACAGACATAATAATGAACTTACTGGACAATGGGGTAGTATGTTTTAGTAACAAGTATTATTAGAAACAGTATGTGTTCGATATAAGTGTACTGAAAATCAATAACAATGTCATAAAAGTGGCAATTTTGAATGATCTAAATCAAGTTGTTAGGTTTTTAAAGGTGGGAATAATGATCAATTTAAATGGGGTCTAGTCAAATTATAAGAGCGTCTACAAAAGGTATATCTGTAATGAACGTAATTGTGGCACCGGATACAAAAATTGTGAGGTCCACATTACATGGATGTAAATGTTGGCAATCAAATACAATACAATACAATGTCTTGTTATGTCTCATGTGGCTACTCGAATTCGTTCTAACATCTCTACTACAGGTATGAGATCCGCTGAAGAAGTCATTAATATCAAACTTCGTTTTCTTAAATAAAATCCTATCAGGCATTTCCATAGCTGTATAAACAAGAATTTATCTGTATATTTTACACTGTATACAGAATAAGAGTCTCCTCAAATAAGTTAAAATTCTGTATACAATATAAAACCACTCCGCTAGGGTTCTGCGTTTTAGAGGCGTCTGTACATAATAAAGCGCTCTCTGTATGTAATTTGATACTGCTTGCATTTATTTCTTTTTATTTTATTCTTGCATTATTATTTTTTGTAAGCGCGGTGACACGAGGGTGTTAAGACTGGCGACGGCTCTGCTGACAAATTAAAAATGTGTGTACTTTTTACCCTCCTCGCTAAATATCATGTTTACACAACGCAGAACAACACAAGAGCGATGTTCTCTGTTTACATAAGCACTTCCAAGAAAGAAGCACTCCGCGTGCCCCTTAGACAGGACTAACACAAATTTAAACCCTCTGGAATAATAGCTACTAGCAACACGGGATGAAAATATGCAACAACAATCAGCGAAGATAAAGTGGTAAGCTCTACGGAGAAGACGTTCCGAGCAGCCGCAATACTTAATGAAGTACAATTCAGTGAAGTATAATGAAATAAGTTCAGGCGACATTCCTGGATTTTAGGTTTCGATTATCGGCGTGTTGACAGAGACAGAGAGTATCCAGTTTTTGTTCTGTTTGTTCCGTATTGTGTAGGTCTAAACTGTGAACAATGATCTTACATATTACAGGTAATTAAAAATTCTCACGCAAGTAAGTCGCAACAATATAAAATGCCACATAATACTGCCACCACCACCACAACCACCACAGTTGGGCAACACGATTCTTTTTTCAGAAGTCGATTCCAACGATCATATATTACGAATCGATTCTAACGATTCGTTCACGATTCTTCCCAGTCTGCGATTCCAACTATTCTTTTGAATCGTCAACAAGTTCACGATTCTTCCCACTCTGCGATTCCAATTATTCTTTTGAATCGTCAACGAGTTCACGATTCTTCCCAGTCTGCGATTCCAACGATTCTTTTGAATTGTCAACGAGTTCACGATTCTTCCCAGCCTGCGATTCCAACGATTCTTTTGAATCGTCGAGTTCACGATTCTTCCCAGTCTGCGATTCCAACGATTCTTTTGAATTGTCTACGAGTTCACGATTCTTCCCAGTCTGCGATTCCAACTACTTTTTGAATCGTCAACGAGTTTACGAATCTTCCCAGTCTGCGATTCCAACGATTCTTTTGAATCGTCAACGAGTTCACGATTCTTCCCAGTCTGCGATTACAACTATTCTTTTGAATCGTCAACGAGTTCACGATTCTTCCCAGTCTGTGATTCCAACTATTCTTTTGAATCGTCAACGAGTTCACGATTCTTCCCAGTCTGCGATTCCAACTATTATTTTGAGTCGTCAGTGAGTTCAAGATTCGTCCCAGTCTGCGATTCCAACTATTCTTTTGAATCGTCAACGAGTTCGCGATTCTTCCCAGTCTCCGATTCCAATTATTCTTTCGAATCATCAATGAAGTCACGATACTTCCCAGTCTGCCATTCCAATTATTCTTTTGAATCGTCAACGAGTTCACGATTCTTCCCAGTCTGTGATTCCAACTATTCTTTTGAATCGTCAACGAGTTCACGATTCTTCCCAGTCTGCGATTTCAACTATTATTTTGAGTCGTCAGTGAGTTCAAGATTCGTCCCAGTCTGCGATTCCAACTATTCTTTTGAATCGTCAACGAGTTCGCGATTCTTCCCAGTCTCCGATTCCAATTATTCTTTCGAATCATCAATGAAGTCACGATACTTCCCAGTCTGCCATTCCAATTATTCTTTTGAATCGTCAACGAGTTCACGATTCTTCCCACTTTGCGATTCCAATTATTCTTTTGAATCGTCAACGAGTTCACGATTCTTCCCACTCTGCGATTCCAATTATTCTTTTGAATCGTCAACGAGTTCACGATTCTTCCCAGTCTGCGATTCCAACTATTCTTTTGAATCGTCAACGAGTTCACGATTCTTCCCACTCTGCGATTCCAACGATTTTTTTGAATCGTCAACGAGTTCACGATTCTTCCCTGTGTGCGATTCCAATTATTCTTTTGAATGGTCAACGAACGACTCGAGGACACTTTCCTTTGGAAACCACGGGTAGAACAAACACGTTCTACATCTCTCGCATAGATGGCATAAGAGGCGAGGCGGATTGTCTCTTTCTCATTGGCTGGAACCATTCATCATGACCTTCATTAGTCTACAAAATTATCCAAGATAGTGTTTCTTAATTATAATTTATCAACTGAACCTTATTATCAAGTACATTTTTTGAATTACATCTGTATTTAAACATGCAAATTTCAGGTTCGTGTTCATTATTTTTCACACTTAACAAATGTAGTATTTTGATTTCACTCTCGCTCGGGATCATTCGATACGATTCGGAAATGTCCGCTGACAGGTTACATCAAGCAAGTAAATAGAACCGTGGGTTACGATACCATGCCGATTCGTTACAATTCTATTGAACGACAATTCGTTACGATTCTTTTGAAGGACGATTCGTTCATACCACGAACCGATTGTTACGATTATTTATTATTAGTCGTTCGAATGAACGATTCTTTTACGAATCGACCCAACTCTAACCACAATCACCACCACCACTACTACCGAATGTTAAATAAAAAAAAAAAAGAAAACAGAGAAAGTAACAGACGAGAGAAATGTAAAAGGCAATTATAAGTACAAAGATATAGGCATTTATAGGATTACCCCCCATTGATTTGTTTACCTGCTTGGGTTTTTCCGAGGTTTTCCCCAACGAAAAGGCAAATGCCGGGTAATGTTTTGGCGAATCCTCGGACCTCACCTCATCTCACTACATCTCGCCAAAATATTGTAAAAAACTGCACAAAATTGTAAAAATTGTAGAAAATTACTAAATTGTAAAACTATAAAAATTTGTAAAAATTGTAATTGTAATATTGTAAAATTTTGACTTGTTCCACATCTTAAAGCTTCATTGCTCATGTAAGATCTATAGAATAAAATAAATGAATGAATGAATGGATTTTTATTGAATGTCCATTATATTAGAGTACCTATATAAATTGTTACCTTCCAAGAACAGATAAAGCAATACGATTTTTAATATCGTTATCAATATTAGTTCTCAATCCAGCTATAAATAAAAAACATAAAAAAATTGAAATGAAGAGAAAACAAAATATAGTAAAATTGAAGAAGAAATGAAAAATGAAAGAGAGAAAGAAAGTCACGAAGCAAGAAATCAAAGGAGACAGAAAGAACAAAAGAACGAAAGAGAAAAAAAAAAGAGATAAAAACAAACAGTCGAAGAAATTATGGAGGTTTTGAGGAAATATCTATATCTCTATAATTGCGTTTAACTACTCACGAATTCCGTGGCACGACAGCCCATGAAGGGCAAGAGCTGAGTAGCCAACTGCTGGTCTCACGATCACAACCCTCAGCACCGGTCAACGACCATCCAACCAGAACTGAGATAACGTGTGGTAAGCACGATTCCACCAGCCGTCAAAAGAAAGACAAATAAAAGATCTAAAGCAAGAAGAGAGCCGAAAGGAAGTAAAAAGCCGAAAGCAAGAAAAGAGCCAAAAGCAAGAAAAGAGCCAAAAGCAAGAAAAAATCGAAAGCAAGAAAAGAGTCGAAAGCAAGAAGAGACCCGAAAGCAAGAGGAAAAAATAAGTAGGCTAAAGAGCCAGAAGTAAGAAAGAGACAAAGCAATAACAGGGGATTTAAGAAATTCCAACGTTTACCTGAAATGGCTATACTCGAACTAAAGTACATAATAAAGTACAAAATGTACTTCACGTAACACTGCAGTATATTTTCATTAAAATTCATGCAACAACCCCATATATAGACTAACCTAGGCCTATATACCCAATATTTCTGTGATTATTGTGTGAAATGACAATAAATGATAAATAAGAGAGAAATGGGAAATAAACAATAATTTTATTAAAAGGTAGGTTTGTGATCCTGCATCTATGCAAGGGAATTTGGGTATGTGAGGAAGTATCTGTGAGAACTTCAAACCAATTGATCACTTGTCTCACTCCGACTTTCATCGCTTCGTTGAAGAGTTTAAGAGAATTAACTATTATACTGAAAACCCCGAGACATATTAAATAGGGAATGGAGAGAGGGACCACATAGAAAACCACGAAGCACGAAGTTAGTCTTAGAGTTCTGTTCCTATGGTATTGAAGGCAGACTAAATATTCATGTCCAAACATAATTTTCTCATTTGTAGCTCGAACAAAGATGTTTCACGACAAAAAGATAGAGAGATAAAGAAAAGGAGAACGAACGCGAGAAAGAAATAGATATAGATAAGTGAAGAAATCTTAAGAAAACCAAAGCCATTAGGAAGAGAAAGAAAGAGAGAAAATGAAATGGTTTAAAAGAAATATAGTGATACGGATAAAGAACGAGGGGAGGAGATAAGGCAGAGAAAAAACGAGAGATTGAGAGGAGAAAACATAGAAGGGAGACATCGAAATAAGGAATGAAATAAATAGATGGACTAATCACTTCAACAGTGCACGGCAGAAAAATTTACAGACGTACAAAGGAGCAGAATGTGTATTCCATATCTAGTGGATGCGTTATGAGAGAGGGGGGGGGGGGTGAACTGGGGTTTCCTTAAAAGAGGCAACTCTTGTACTGTGCGGATGGGCCCCTTGCCAATTAGCTGTGCGAGTATGTAACCACCAATGCCACACTGCGGGTAGCGTCCACATCGCTTTTGTTCACTTTGTAACATGAACCCGGATATGGCAATACAAGTCAATGCAAGACTTAATTGAGGTGCAACACGATATGCCGTGTTCGGGGCTCGATCCCTTGCATCCTAATCACCAGCCATAGTGGTGAAATTACGGGTCTTATAAATCAGAGTTCCCGGGAATTGGGTGCGCCGCGTTGCTTTATTGTTGCTCGTGCGGTGCATTGTGGGCCTCACGCTGAGAGCTTTTATTCGCTGCTATTGATTCAACTGTTATCGGGGTTGTTCATCACACCGATCCATTGTCGCAACCGCATCTGTGGTCAAACCCCGTATCCATAATGTCTTTAATTTTAAGTGCGCCACTGAATCCTGATCCTAGGTCAGTTCTTATGAAAATATCGAGTTATAGAATAAATCTAAACACTTTCGTTCAGTCGTCAAAACAATATTCACATTATAAGAATATTTTTTGTAGTTTCGTAACAATAATTATAATTTTAAAGAAAAAGATATCTGAAAATTGTACACAATTGCTCCTTGGATCTGCCTCATTCAGAATTATGGTGTTCTGAATACTAATATGCCATTTTAATCCTGCATGGAAACCAAAGTTATGGATTCGAATCCCGAATAGATCATGTTTGCTCTTGCTAATGTTTTAGGTAGACGACAAGTAACATGCCTATTCCAAATAGTGTCAGTCCCACAAAGTGTTCTTCTCATGCTAGATCGATAATAACTCTTTATTTTTTTTATTTTAGTTGGTTATTTAACTACGCTATATCAATTACTAGGTTATTTAGCGTCGATGAGATTGGTGATAGCGAGATGATATTTGGCGAGATGAGGCCGAGGATTCGCCATAAATTACCTTGCATTAACATTACGGTTGGGGAAAACCTCGGAAAAAAACCCAACCAGGTAATCAGCCCAAGCGAGGATCGAGCCCGCTCCCGAACGCAACTTCAGACCGGCAGACAAGCAGCGCCATAACCGACTGAGCCACGTCGGTGGCTATAACTCTAAGAAACATTTTTCCGGAAAGCCACCGACGTAGCTCAGTCGGTTAAGGCGTTTGCCTGCCGGTCTGAAATTGTGTTTGGGCGCAGGTTCGATTACCTGGTTGGATTTTTTCCGAGGTTTTCCCCAACCGTAATGTTAATGCAAGGTAATCTCGGTCTCACCAATGTCATCGACGCTAAATAACCTAGTAGTTGATATAGCGTCGTAAAATAACAACTAAAATAAAAAATTCTTCCGGAAAACGTATCATGTGTGTTTCTTGTGTTAAAATTTACATTACCTCGTTAACATGTTTCAGCCTGCTATCGGCCATCTTCAGAACTGGTTGTTGTTGGTCTTGGCGCCTTTTATTTGTGTTTCCTGTGGGGGTGTGTTTGTTTAGTGTAATGTGGAGTCAAAGAGTGAGTGTGTTCTGAAATTGAGTTGTGTGTTGAGAATTTCATTTGGATGTGTTTTTGTGTTTCTGTATATTTCGTATTTTTATAGTGTGTTTAGTTTCTGGTTTCTTGGTTGGATGTGTAGAATTTCCATTTCTGTGTTGATGTCTCTGTAGGTGTGGTTAGCATTTATCATGTGTTCTGCATATGTTGAATTGTTTTGTAATTTTATTATGGCTGTGATGTGTTCTTTATAACGTGTTTGAAATGACCTGGCTGTCTGTCCTATGTAGAAGTTGTTGCTGTTGTTATATTTAAGTTTGTTCTGTATATGAAGTTGTAATTTAATTTCTTGAATGAGGTTGCAGTCTTGTGTGTGTTTTTATTTTCGCATGTTACTGTGATGTATTTTTTGTGTTCTTGTGTTTGTGTTATATTCTTATTTTTTTGTGATTATGTTTTGTTTTTCTTATTATGTTGTCTATTACGTTGGCGTTGTATCCGTTTTGTCGTGCTATAATTTTATAGGCAAGAGTGATAAAATTTTGTGAAAAATAAAAAAAATCACTAAACAATTAAAACATGAGATTACCTCACATTCGCCTTAGATTTGGACAACACTTCATAAAAAAACGTAACCCGGTAATCAATTAATTATTTGTCACTTTTACAACCAATCCGTTGTATTGTGAGAGCATACATTAGATTTTTAGATATTGAAGTTCACTGCCTATGATTATGATAATAAATATCGTCATTACGATCTCTCAAAGACAGGACTTCTTGCAGTTCGTTCCGTTCCTATAAATCTTAGTCGTCCATTTAAGGGGGCTCATACAGTAGCGGTCCTGCAGATTGTAAACCTTTCACAAAATTTTAAAACTATCACTAAATATAGTTTTGTCCACTGCAATTTCTACTTGATCCACCGAGAATCGAACCTACAGAAAATCAGAATATTTATCCCATTCAGGGGACGATTGCTATACATTTCGTCAATCTACCAGGTATTCCCCGCTTTCCTCCTCTCCTGGAGGAAGCTTTCTAATAATTCCTATCGCTTCTAAAATGTAGGCCTATATTCCTCTGCTAAGTTTAAACGCGCAAACTTCAGAACTAACTTTGTGCATAGTAATCACTTGATCGCCGAGCAAGACTTGATGTGATTATAACTTTCTCATTAACTAAGACGAAGAGTATTGCGGTGTTGCAAAATATCTATTTTGTGATTTTTACGGAAACGTAAGTACGTTTTCAGCATTTCATATAAGAAAAAGTGGTAACGGATACGCTGTAATATTCCGTCTCTGAACATATCTTGCACTTAATAGTCAGTACTTACGGTTAAATTTATCAGAAAATTATGCATGCAGACTTAAGAAATTAATGGGTCTTTATTTGAAATCAAAACATAAAATGACGACAATCTAAATATAATCTATGCTTTTGATCTTGTTTCTTGCTTAAGATAACCAGAGAAATAAGTTACTGTAGACATTAAGGTATGCACCGATTGGTAATTTTCTTCAAAAACTGAAATTTTCTCATATTATAGCCTGATTCTTCTAGTTTTTAAACATATAGAAGATATCAGATGATAGACGACATTAAGATATATGGATCATATGAAGAGACAAAGATGAAGACAGAAAATAGGAAAGAGAATGCTGGATTTCCAGTGAAAGACCTGCCCTTGGGCAGAACACTATGAATGGATGAATAAATAAGTAAATGAGTAATTAAACAAACAAACAAACAAATAAACACACAAACAAACAAACCAACAAGCAAACGTTTAGGTTTTGCCACTATTGATGGACGAAATTTATTTTTTTCATACTCCATGCGCAGATGCCTGCGCCAAGAAGTGAGTTAAATCTATTTACGAAAGGCTTACAGATCCCAGTATGCTGAGCAGGTGTTTGCATGACAAGACTCAGAATGCAAACGAGTCTTTCAATGGTTTGATTTGAAGACATTGTCCCAAAGAAACGTATGTAGGTCGTACAACCCTGAAACTTGTGGTCATGGAAGCTATGTGGCAACGAAGTTGAATTGGATATATTCTGGAAGATGAGCATCATCCCAGGAAAATACACGATGGCTGGTGTGAATGCTGCAGACGAGACTCGAACCCTGAAGGCCAACATACAGTGCACTCCTGAGCAACATCAGCGGAGACGGTACCAGAGGGCTGTGAAAAAGAGGAAAATTGACCTCAAAACACAAGAAGAGGGCCTCACCTATGTTTCAGGAGGATTTAGGAGCATGAAAGTAAGTTATTTGTTACCTAGCTTGAACTTTAACTTAAACGTAAACTTCATTGTTACCTTATTTCAGTTTTTTAAACATTTTTCAGTTTTTGAGCAAGTAAAAAGTACGCTTAGAATTGAGCAATTGACTTCATTTACACACCAAATTGAAGCTTAGACATAGAGCTATGTTGTAATCTAAAATCACCTAATTTAGTTCAAATCAAAAGCTTTGCCTTCGTATAAATAAATAACAAAAAAATAAAATAACTTTTTTACATGTTAGAAAAAATTATATAAAAATAAGTGAGAAATGCTATTAAGTTCATTCTAGACTAAAACATTCTTCATTGTTTAGGGATCAATTTGGTGAAAAAATTAATGATGCAGGTCAATTGCAAGCAAAGAAATGCTTGCCGAAAGAATATACGATTTTTTCACAAAGGGTGTGCCCTGTACCCCCAAAATTTTCTTTTCTGTTTCCTTTTGTATTTCTTTCATTTAACTGTAAGGAAGTAGTAAATCAATTTTGAATTACATTGAGGAGAAATTGTAAATTTTTACTCCAAGAGTCGATGCATACCTTACTTTCTTAGGTCATTATATCTGCAGTGCTTGGGAAAAGTGACATAAGTCAGTTTCCGCAAATCTCTTTTGATAATTTATTAACAACTTGCGGAACATCTTCTCGCTTGGAAAAGAATACGTAAGTATTTCTCCCATTACAATAATTCATACAGAAAAAAATCAAAACGACATAAACCAGTGTAAGTTGTCAATAAATTATCAAAAAAGGTTTGTGGAAACTGACTTATGGCACTTTTCCCAAGCACTGCAGATATTTCGGAGCTATGAATTGTTATACAGAATTGAAGGGTTCAGAGCCTTATTGGGCCAAGCGCCTTATATTAAAAACGGAGAAAGCGACGGTTAAAATTAAGTGAATACCATAATTGAATAAAACATATAGCAAGTAATATAAAGTAGCCTATGCACATTAAAACTAAATTGTATGTTAATCGTCATTAAATTATAGTATTCACTTAACTTTAACCATGCCTTTCTCCATTTTAATTAATGGCGCTTGGCCCACTATGGCTCTGAACCCTTCAATTATTTCCATCTTTAGTTGCGAATGTTTCAAATCCCAAAAGTTTTCAAGCCTCTCCATGCTAAGCCAATAACCACATATAGAAGAAATTCCTTGCGTTAATAGAATTAGCATTCCTTATCATGAACATAGTTTCAGGTATGACTGAAGTCTTCCTCTTCTTTGGCTTCACGGCTCTTTTAGTTTAACCTTAGTATCCGCGAATATAAAAAGAATTAAAAATGACATAACACACGTGGCTGATTCATCCTACCCATTGAAGTCGTTACAAATGGTGCAATCTATGTGGCCGACTCGATCCTAGTCGTTGGGGTTATTAAAATGTAACAATCCATATGACAGATTCCATCCTACTCGTTGGGGTAGCTACAAGTGGCACAACCCACGTTACTCACTTCATCTCTTTGGAGTCACTACAAAAATGACAATCTACATGGCTCACTCCATCCTATTCGTTGGGGTCGTTACAAATGGCACAATGTGCGTGGTCGACTCCATCCTATTCATTTAGGTCATTACAAATGGCGCAATCTACGTGGCTCATTTCATCCTACTCGTTGCAAATGGCATAATCCATTCTTCCGATTCCATCCAAATTCGATGAAGTCGTTATACTAGGGCATTCGATAACTAATGGCAACAATACTATAAATCAGTGCTCCTAGCGGTAATCATTGAAATCTTGTACTACGTAGTACAGCAGCGATTGTTTCATCAATTTGGAACACAGAAAGTCTCGAAGTAGCCATATTTTGTAAATACAGTGATTGTTTCTGATTTGTAATAAACAATACACCTTAAAGGTACGAACAAAGATGCTTCATAAAAATTCGAGTTGCAATAGAAAAACATGTAACTCAGTCCTTTAGGGCAGTGGTCGTCAGCACTCGCTGAAATATGTAGAGTGCATGGAGGGTAAGGAAATATGCTACGTCGTTCACAAGGGATAAAGAGACAGCATACCCGCCAGCAGCCACCAGTGCACGCTAGGCAGTGTCTTGTCCGCGGGTAACAGACGCTAGCCCGAGTGCAGTGTTCTGATGCTTTAGGGCATTACAAGATTGCCTAAACTACTGAAAGTTGGATGGAGCGAGGCATTCGCTTTCAATTGACAGTTGACATCCGAAGAGCTTTAGATTCATCAGTGACACAGATACCCAGAAATGCTGCTGCAAATGGAGTCCGTCGTCTTTAAAAGAATTGCAAACGTATTGTTGACATGACAGGAGACTGTATTTGAAGTATGTATTGTCAAAAGTAACCTAAATAAATTTAGTGTGAAACAGTAACTGTGTTGCCATTACTTTTCGAATATCCTACAGCATATTCCGAATCTCACCGGACCGATGGACAACAAAGACGTCACGCTACAGCGAAATGGGAACAAAACTGCTGGAAGGTTCGATGGCTGTCATGGAGGCTGTACAAGTTGTTGTCTGTGCTACGCTAGCAAGATTTTGCGAAATTTCCATACTGTCATTTCGTTCAAAGAAAAGAGAGCCTAACAATTTATTCCTTGAACCAGTAGCAATAACTGGTCCGTTGATATGTTCGCTCATAAGCCATTAACATATTGTTTTTACGTTGTGCTCATTACAAACAACACAGCAGAACTAAAGCAGAATACACCGCCATGACACAACAGTGCACGATGTAATTCGTCTGCTAATTCCCGCTCTATACAAAAACCAATCAGATCTACTGATGGCGGTTGATGGAGACTGCCACCACCTCTGCAAGCTGAAGGTACCGGTGCGACACTAGTGGAGCATCAGTGACGTCATCGTTTAAATTGGGAACACCGTGATGCCATCGGATTGCTCAGCGCTGAGATTCGGAATACGCTCCTAGTAAATGGTCAGATTCACGTGACTGATTCACTGTGAATTCTACTCTTTGCGACCTTCACAGATAGCTAAATCTATATAAATGACGAAGGCATGTGTGTTAGGCTATACGATTACAACAATCCCGATACCGTTGTAGACCTTTTGTTTACCTGAAGACGAAGATAGATGGAATCTTCCATACGTTGTGAGGTATTATATAATCCACTAGCAATGGGAAACACCCAAGCTAAATCCCTTCTGGGATATACATGTATTACATTTGATAGTAATAAACACAACTTTGTATTCAAGATACTAGTACATAAACATTTCTTAGCAGGTGTTTATATTACTGAGAACAAAACCCAACTGAGAACAGAACTACAAGTACCAAATATATCTAGAACGAGAGGATTTTGCACTATTGCCAGAATATTTAGGGAAAGTCTGCTCCAATCAACACTGAACTCTTCTAGGGGCGTGGCAATATTTTAAAATGATTTGCAAATGATAACGCTTGCAGTGCGAACCGAGTGGCTTCATGACTCAGCTAATAGTTTCTCGACAATTGAAACGCGTTTCTGGAGCCCCGTAATTTGTGCACCCCAACCCTTCAGACGCACACCCCTACGTCACATTTCGGTATCTCTCATGCCTCATTAAATCATTTAGAATTACACAAAAGGAAAGACAATGATGCACAGAGGGGATGATAAACAACGAGTACGCCGCCATTGTTATCTGTCCAATCATGTGTCAACAATGGCCACAGCCCCAGAGGAGCAATGTAATGGCGTTATGTATCGATCAATCGATATGTTCCCCACAATCACCATAGCGTATCAGAAAGACGTTAAGCCCCAAATGAAAAGAATTTTACTTTGGAACAAATTACATAGGGTTCCAGTCACTTCCGACTCAGAAAATGCGCTTCCCTTCCTTCTCGACTATTAACCGCATTCATACGTGTGGGGTAAGACTTGATTCCTATGGAATATAGTAGACGAGAAGGGTGTTCTAACATCCCCTTTTACCATTCGATCCCATTGCCAGGCTGCGCTTCTATATCTAATGTCTATGCTTGAACTCTAAATTTACAGCTATTACCATCACCAAGAACATCATTACAACTTCGAGAGTTTTAAATTTTATGTTGTATTTTTAATTAAAATTCATTCATTCATAGTTTTATGACCGAGGACAAGTTCTTCACTGCAAATCGGGATTCTTTAATCTTTCCCATTTCCTGTCTTCCTCTTAGTCTCCGCATATGATCCGTATATCGTAATGTTGACTATCATCTTATATCTTCTTCTGCTCCGAATATTTCTCCCGTTTCATTCCTTCTAGTGCAACCTTCAAGTAGGCGGTTTCTTCTTAGCCACTGACCCAGTCAACTTCTTTTTCTCTTTCTAATCAGTTTCAGCATTATTCTTTCTTCACCCACTCTTTCTAGCACAGCTTCACTTCTTATTAATATTTGAGAAGAAAAATTCGCTCCGGCGCCGGGGATCGAACCCGGGTCCTTGGTTCTACGTACCAAGCGCTCTGACCACTGAGCTACGCCGAATTCAATCCACACCACCGGACCGAACGCTCCTCCTTCGATGTTTCCCTTTGTAACCTGACTCCAAGTTAGGCATACACGTTGACGTTCTATGTCCAAGTCAACTGCCATTATACATGGGGCGCACTCAACTGAGTGACTGTTTGGCCGGGATAACGCAGTTAAGTGCAGAGTAATCTGTACAGATATATGCACTGCTAGCTATGAGAATATTAAAGATTTCATTAATTTGTCCTACAGAATAATATCTGTATTATTGACAATTAATATTTGAGGAGAAAAATTCGCTCCGGCGCCGGGAATGGAACCCGGGTCCTTGGTTCTACGTACCAAGCGCTCTGACCACTGAGCTACGCCGAATTCAATCCACAACACCGGAATACAGACATTATTCAGCGTCGATGGTATCGGTGATAGCGAGTTGAGGCCGAGGATTCGCCACAGAATACCCGACATTCGCCTTACGGTTGAAGAAAACCTCTGAAAACCCAACCAAATGATATGTCCTAGCGGAAATCGAACCCACACCCGAGTGCAACTCCAGATCGGCAGGCAAGCGTCTTAGCAGACTGAACTATGACGGTGGAATGTCTGGTCGTGTATCTCCTTCATTTCTAAAGTTTATCTTTACCATAATTATCGCTACCGCTATCAAAACTACTTCATTACAAGGTCTGCAATATCAATCATCATCACTACCACAACCATCAAACTTTTTAAAGATGAATTCCTATTTTCGTATTGCAAGACCAATGTATTTGTTGAATTATTCAGAAAAAGATTGCAATATTTTTTTTTTTACATTTTGTACTTAATAGATAAATTATCTTCGGTTTACAGAACAAATATTCAAATGAAATTATTAAGACTAATATTAATTTTATTAATTTTATTTATTTATTTAATTTATTTATTTAACTAGCTAGCGAATACAAATTAAAATTATAAAACAAAAATGTTTCTATTCACTACCGTAAGAGCCAGGCTCGTGTACGGTGTGGTCTTAGCCAATAATATAACATTGCATTTACAAGGACAGTTTACTAAATACAGTAACTAACTTAATTCAATCCGATAAATAACACACACAAAAAAAAAAAGGAAGAAGAAAGAGAAAAAGAGAGAAAAAACTCATTTAATATAAATTGACAATCAGACAGAAACCAGTGATATTCAATAAAAACATGAATATAGTCGACAGAAATAAAAGGTTAAAAAATATACAAATTTGTTAATATTATATATCATGAATAATTTTATAAATTTCTTTTTTAAAAGCTTCAATTTTAAAATATTTCAAATTTGGAAAATGGTTTGTAATTTTATTATAAAGTCTTGGGCCGAAACTAGCACCATGTTTAAGAGCTGCACTTGTATGACATTTAGGCTCAATTAAGGGGAAAGTAGACTTTTATCTTCGAGTACGATATTCATATCGATTAGATTTACGTTTTATTTGATTTTTTGTGGTAGTAAGTTAGTAAACTATGTTTATAAATTTCTTCCATAGTTAACACTTTAAAATCTGTATAAATTAAATTTGTTGGGTAATCCATGTTTTTGGTTAGACAAATTTTTATTAATCTTCTGTGTAATAAAATTAATGGATTAAGTACAGATAATTCTACTCCACCCCAATTAATTATACCATATTGTATTAATGATTGTACTAAAGCTAAAATATTATTCTCAATGCCTCCTTAGTGATAAAGTTTCGAAGTATTATGAAATTATAAATTGTCTTTCTTATACTTGTACACATAAAATCAATTTGTTTATCCCAACGCAAATGCTGATCTATAATAATTCCTAAATATTTGACTTGTGTGGAAGGTGTTAGGTGTGGGCAATTACAATAATTATTTGTTAACTCATTACATGAAATATTATGTATTAGTAAGTGATAATTATTCATAAGTGGAGGTATAATTAAGATATAGACTGACCGGCAAAAAAGGAACACTTTGAAATCCTTAGTACAAACTAAATCAATTCTATATTAATCAACAGTTATGGTAAAAATTTTATCTGCGTTAATTTTAAACTTTTAGAACGGAAAAAACTTTAAGTTAAACTTTAACAGCGATGTCTGCTACGTAATAACATTAAAAACTTCGTTTCTGCGAAAAAGATGTCAAGTTGAAGAGCTAGGAAAAAAATGAATGACGCAAAATTCATGAGTTTATTGTTGCGTTTTTCATTTGCTTAAGACAGTCATTTTGTGTTTTTATCAAATATGACTCTCTCATCTTATGAAGTAGCAGCTACTCTCATCTCATGAAGTAGCAGCTACACTCGTCTCATGAAGTAGCAGCTACTCTCCTCTCATGAAGTAGCAGCTACTCTCATCTCATGAAGTAGCAGCTACTCTCATCTCGTGAAGTAACATTGGTTGAAAACGGTCATAGTCTTCGACACGTTGCCCGGACCTTGAATGCAGTCCTGTATGGTGCATAGGGCACTGCATCGCTTTTGGGAAACTCAGCAGTGCACTGGGAGACTGGGTTCAGGATGTAAGAGAAAAACTTCAGTCAGAGGTGATCGATTTTTGGTGCATCAGATCTTGCAGGTCCGGCACACCATCGCTGTCGAATCCCGTAATCGACTTCAATTGGCCACGCATATCAACATAAGTGAAAGGGTAAGTTAGAAGGAGGCTTGATGAAGCAAATCTGAGATCTCGGAGGCCCTATAGGAGATACATTTTTCGTACATTTCTACATTTCCACACCTTCATATAAATTACTCAAGAAAGTAGGAATGGTACAGTATTTCTATGAATGCTTGAATGCAATATATTAAATTTATTCGCTCACATAAAGGATAACTATTACAATAGTGAATTTATGGGAGATAAAGGAAAGGTATGGCTACTATTCTTCATCGCGAGTGGAACGAATATCGCAAAGTATTTGCAATGTATTATGCAGGGATGTGACTTGTACCGTATTATCTTTATTACATACGTTTCGTATTTGGCCATTAGATCCATAATTTTTATCACAACATAAAACCTCCTGCGTGAATATTACACTAAATCATGAAAGTAAGGGTTCGCAAGGGATAAGGGTAGCCACCCCTTTGTTTCAGAAGTAAACGTGATAAATATTTAAAGCAAGTAGCATCGCAAAGTGGTTGGTTGCCATAGTAACAGTAAAATATAAGAAATATAAAAACATTCAAAGTGTAGAATTTTTTCCTACAATCGTGAATAAGGTATTCAAATACCTTTGTTATAATCCAGGGTTCTTTTCTGAATGTTATAGTGATTTAAACGAGAGCCGTTTATTTTAGATTCTACTAAAATTTGCTTTGTTACATAGATATGATTTCGAATCAAGTGCAAATTATAAATCTTTGTGGATCGTTTTTTCCTGGTCAACAACAATACAATTTTTCACGAAATATATACGAAAATTATAATTCAATTTTAATTCCCCAGACAGTTTTACTGCTAGACGCGTTGATAATCGTTCACAAGTTATGATTCGTTGCAATGTAAGTAGTTGTACAACTAGAAAATCGGTTGTAAATTTTTTTTTTACTACATAATCTTCGCTTTGTTATTATTGCCTTCAAATATGGAAAACTACTTACAAGCAAACATTCTGATGGGGGCAAATAGAAAAATTATTTTTTTTTCCTTCCACTACAGTATCTTAATAATGTCAAGGGAAGTGCTTATACAAATTTTGGCCACTCGGTCCAATGACAAGGCCGTCCAGAAAGTGATTTTCCCTGAGGCCGAAAACTAGCATAATTGCATGGAAAGATTTATTGAAACAGATACAGCAATTGTTGTGCTATTTGTCAGCATATCCCCCACTGGAATTGAGACATTTGTCATACCATGGAATCAATTTTTGTATCCTTGTGTCGTACAAGTCAGCCGCCTGGGATCGGAACCACCGTTTTGCAACCGACTGCACTTCTCTGTCGTCGATCCCATGATAGGCCTACGACAAATGTCTCAATTCCGGTGGGAAAATAGCTCATCAATTAACTGCTGTGTCTGTTGCAATACATTTTTTCAATGAAATTGTGTTTTCTTTCTGTTAACTGCCCCTGGCGAACTTACTTTCTTACGGCTCTAGTAATTGCGGTCGAGTGGCCAAAAGTTGTATAACCACTTCTTTTGACATTATTAACATAGTGGAAGAAAAAAATTTAACTTTTTTTTCTGCCTCCATCAGAACGTTTGCTTGTTAGACAATTTTGGAATTTTACCAATTTATCAAAATTTGAGTTAATTCCTTAGAAAATAGAACTTGTAAAGCACGATTCATTGCCATGATCATAGGATAATAGAAAGTGATAATGATTGATAGAAGAATTATCGAATTAATGTGACTGAATTGAACTATTGGTGAATTTCTGAGGTAGACACGAGTAGAACCACTGAATGTTAGATGGAGGAGTCATGTGAATGTGTGGAACTTTAAGTGGACGTTATGTAAATCGTTGATAATTATGTCTGAAATAATTCTTAGCCGAAAGTCATATGCCTTTTACTACATCTATAAATTTAGTACTACTACATAACGCACTGCTTTACTCCATTCCTAAGAAGGCGGCTTGGAATTGAATTAAATTTTCGGGAGGAGTACACTATGACCCAGAACTGAGACCTTGTACGATCTATTGCGCTAACCCTCAACCTAGTCGCATTCCCAAACCTACACAGGCTGGCTACATTAAGATGCGCTGTGTACCCAAATTGCAAGCAAGTCGTACCTAGGCCAGTCCCATCCATGCGTCGTCAGACGGCGTTCGAGGAATGCTATGGAATGATGACGAAATAGAGAAATACTGACGGAATGATGTAGATGCCTAATGTGGGTAAACGGGAGAACTCAGAGTAAAACCCCAACTGCGGTCTTATCCGCCACAATTGTCACTATGAAAAATCACGAGTTTGAATGGGACTCGAACCCGGAACACCTGCGTGAAAGGCTGAAGGTCTGACCACTCAACCACAGCTAGGGACAAGAAGATGGCTTACTTTGTAATTTAGACTGTTAAAGCTATTATCATCGACCGAGTTTAAACCCGCATATTGTAACCCAGAGACAAGAGAGGTAACCAGGACATATTTTTCACCAAATGATTCATAGAATTTTTTCACGATCAAATGTAATTTCCTTTCGAAAGAAGCAACTACTAAATTATAATTTAAAAATTGTTTTCATAATAATTCCATGAACCTGACAGAACAGGCACAAGAATATCCACAAAACTCCACAGAAAAATGTAAGGTTATGATAAATTATGGAAAGGACTTCAACAAAAGTACAGTTTTGATCTATCTTTCCACAGCTATTAAGCCTATAGTCAGTAACGCTTCATTCTTGATATACGAGTAATTCTATTCCTTTGTTTTTCTAATATAGGTACCACAGTAAATATGTCGAACACATCTTGATTTTTATATAATACCAACTAAAATTTTGTTAAGATCATATTAAGTGTGATACTTGAGATACGTTTTGTTCTTGATATTTTCTTCTTCTTCTTCTTCTTCTTCTTCTTCTTCTTCGTCAACCCGTCCTATCCATTACAGGACCGAAGATATATCCATTCACTAATTTTTCTATATCGCATCATCAATGCTTCTTCGCCTAACTATTTCTCGGTGCGTTTTAATTTCTTGTCTTCTTATCACAGCCTGGGTACTCGTCCTAAAAATGACCCTTTATTATCTATGCCTTACCATAAAATAGCTCACTATTCTTCCTCTTTCACAGTATCAGCAATTCGTTTCTGGAACTCCCTACCCAGCTTCCTCAGAAACAGTCGAACGATATTACAACTTAAAAGTAAATTGTTTAAACACGTGACCAGTATTCATGTGTAATTTTCCTTTGTGTGTATGTGGGTAGGCTGTGTGTGTGTGCGCGCGTGTGTGTATGTGTACGTAATTTTCCTTAGTGTTGTATAATTATAATTTACTTTGAATTTATTATTATGTTTGTAATTTGTAATATTGGTTTTTCTTACCGCTAGCATATTCATTGAATGTAACTTCTAGCCTTATATTATTTTGTAATTATTATTTAGTATGTTTGCATTATTTTATTGAACTTGTGCTTGTATGACTGTATACATATTTTGTTATTGTTTTTTTTTTAAATATTAGTAAAACTGTATCAGCTTCTTTTGTTTCTGGCTAAATGGAAGAGAAGGCCTAATTGCCTTAACTTCGCCAGAATAAATAAATAAATAAGTAAAAATAAATCCATTGAAGGGGAGATCTTGATATCATAGAACGGAAGTTCTGAATAGGCCACATTAAGTGTGATGAAGGATGGATAGAACAGAGAAAAATTCTCTCCGGCACCGAGATCCGAACCCGGGTTTTCAGCTCTACGTGCTGACGCTTTATCCACTAAGCCACACCGGATTCCACTTCCGTTGCCAGATCCAATCCTCTCAGTTTAAGTTCTACGTCTTAGTTTTCCCTTTGGTGGCCTACCCTCATGTAGGGCCTACTATGCCATAGAATTATGTGACAGTGGCACAATGTCAAACGCACTATGTACAGAGGTGCACTCACTCTAATGAGTGACTAAGTGGCCGGGATCCGACGGGATGAGCGCCGTCTTGAGTCACTAGGTCATTACTAACGCATATCATGTTATTATAGTAACGCAGAATTCCTTCACGGAAATATCATATGTACTTCGGTACACAATAATAATAATAATAATAATAATAATAATAATAATAATAATAATAATAATAATAATAATAACAATAATACTAATTTATTTACTATTGGTCTGAACCAATATTTTGGGTTTCCCCCGTGACACAGAATAGCTTACAATAAAATGTAAAATGAAAAATTATATAAACAGGTTTCAGACAAAAGTGATTAAGACATAAGAAAAAAAAATAGAACCAAGTATAATTTAAATTGAATGTACGCCATAAAGATGCTGATGCTACAGAAAATTGTATAATGGTGGTGACGATGGCATCTTGAAGATCTCTCGTCAGCTTGTATTTTTCCCTCCACTTTACAAAGGCTTTCGGAATGGTGCCTCTCGCTCCAAAGAAGAGACCGGTAACTGTGATTTTTTTCAATGTTGTATTTCGCCGATAGGTACTGAATCGTGGGCTCGTAGATGTTTTTTTTTCTCTTCGTTCACTTCAGATGGTTGAGTGGCTGAGATTTCAAATCTGATCGTAGGATCAATTATTTCGCCTGTCTGTTTATTCCTATTTATAGCTATGATATCGATCCTACGATTGCTCCCACCATCAGCAACACAATGAACTTCCTCATGAACGTCTAGATTTTTGGATCGAAGTGCATCTGCGATCATAGAACGTATGATGTTGTGACGTTTTATTCTGAGTACTTCTCCCTGTGGGCAACTCCCAAGCACATGTGGTAAAGTTTCATACTCACTGCAGTGCCTACAGTGGGTTGTGCCTGTAGTGCGACTATGGAGAGAACGTACTGGTGCCACCATCGCAATCATTTTTAGCATTAATAATAATAATAATAATAATAATAATAATAATAATAATAATAATAATAATAACACTTTAAGTGTGTCACTTCAGTTACATGTTTTTATATAAAGCCATTTCCATTTTGCTGAATTATATTTTACCAATGAGGTCGAAGTTCTATCAAAGGGTCGCTACTGCTGCAGCAAGGCAGATCTCTTACTGTAGCTTGAATCTACTCTTCTACATCCGTTATATCTTCTCATTATTATCTCTAATACATCATTCCATCTGTCTTTAATAGTATCCGGACTTTGAAGTGATACTGAATGAAAATATGTAGTGTAACTTGTTTGAACTCCATACACGGAAGAAATAATATATAGTAGTTGCAAGTAGTAGTAGCAAGTGGTAGTGGTAGTAGTAGCGGTAGTGGTGGTGGTAGTGGTGGTGATGGTGGTGGTACGTAATTAAGTTTCTACTGAGTTAGTAAACAGAACTTTTACGCATTTGAAACGATTGCAGCGTTAGCTTAACAATTCGTTTCGATATTTTCACTCTTTAAAACTTTTATATTAGCATACCGATATAACTTCACCTACAAGCGAAATATTTGGAATAATATTTGAATACATTGTTGTAGTTAGTAGTGCAAAGGTTAATAAACATTGTGAAAATAAATAAAGGGAAATGAATAAACATACTTCAAAAGGCAAATAAACAAATATTGGTAATGTTTTTAGAGAATTGTGTAATGATGGCCGTACAAATGAACACAAAATGCGTAAAATTCCTGAGGACACAATGGCTTTGACGGGGTATGGCGGACCATTATTCGAATTTCAAAATACAAACGCGTAAAAAAATAAAACACTGCTGATTCGAACATAATTCCATACGAATTTTAATCGCCGGTTTACGTAAACACAATTAGTGGGTGTTATTTTTTTTATAAATCGTTGTTGGGTTGTGACTGGGCATAAAAAGTGGCCATTTTCTTCCATATTAATGTCATAGCAACGGATCCCATAAACCCCTCACCTCCCCCACATAACAAAAAGTTATGACAATACAAACCGATAACAACTCTACCCCACGTCACTGATACCAACGCACTCTGGATTTAATTGCCGCGGAAACAAATGAAAATCATTGTTAGCACTATCGATACTTGACGATTCGAGAGAGGGACGCGTGACGTGTGAAGTAGAACCCTTCGCACGACACGAGAAGAAAACTAGTTAATTTCTAGGGTACAATAAAAGTGTAGTCAGAGTTTTTATACTTTTAAATCAGGAGTTTTTAAATGTTGGAATGCTCTAAAAACACAGAAACTGTAACAAATAAAAGTTTTAGAAAGCTGGATTACTACTGCACTCAAAAAAGAATGGGGTTATTTGTATAAACACCACTAATACAATATTTAAATAATGTTTTCAATTTGTTTTTCGACAATAATGGCTTACGGAATGAAAACATTTCTAGTTTCACACTTCGAAATTTTCTTTAAAATTATAAATACCCTAGTTCAGTGAGAGATTCGTATGGCATTCATGCTAATACTCAATTAGACCAATTCGTTTGTGTGGAAGTAAATAACTCTTCCGAAGATACTACTTCCCTTCTGTAAAAATTTACTGAGAGTGTAATACTTACCCTACTTATCCTCCAATCACAATCTAAACACTAGGTCACAAGAAAGCCAAATCCTAGCAATTCCTCCCCACAGAACATCCCACTATTCATCCTCTTTTACGGTCTCCGTCCCCCGTGAATTGAATTCTCTACCTCAGGAGATTAGGGGCTGCCAGACAATAACCACTTTCAAGAAAAGGCTAAACGATTTCTTACGGGCGCAGTCAAATTGAAGTTATAATTGTGATCGAGTTTAATAATTTAATTTACTGTAATTTAGGTATGACTATCATTACTATTATTATTATCATTATTATTATTATTATTATTATTATTATTACTACATAATTATTTTATTGGTGTTGTGAAGATGAAAAGAATTGTCATTGTATTATATTAATTATGTATTATATTGTCTTGTATTGAAGTATTGTATTGCTTTGAATTGTATTGTATTGTATTAATTATGTTATATGCATAGCATTGTAGTAATTTTCTATCATACTGGTTGAGTGGAAGAGAAGGCCGAATGGCCTTAACTCTGCCAGTTAAAATAAACTATTATTATTATTATTATTATTATTATTATTATTATTATTATTAAATAAACCATTATTATAATAACCTGCTGAATTTTAATCAACTAGAGCCATCAATAAATGTAAAATTGTCCAATTTACTGTCGCTTTTATCTTGTACATATCTATGATTCGCTAATTTCCACCCAATCTGGTAGCCTAGTTCCTTATTTCTGCAACAGTGCACATTTTATTTTAATTTCTTTGTAATTGAGTCACTCCTTATCTATCCCTCACTGTTACTGTGACCAAATGTCGAGCAAATCGTCTTTGCGTAATTTCCAAAAATTACATTACATAAGTAATTTAGTGGCTGAGTATACATTATAAAATGAAGAGCTGAAACGGTCGACCATCCTATATAATGTACATTTCATGTCTTTTGAAAAAAAATCTAGATACATGCTAGAATTAGTCTTTGTCGATAGAATTGAACCCTAGGCACATGGTCCGTTTCATTTAATTTATGAAAGAATCTTATAAGGGTTCAGTTTTAACAATTTAAATCGTTTTCTAAGCCGATTGACGTCTTCGATACACGTGTCTGTTGAGACAAGTTTGTTAACAGCGTATTCCGAATCTCACCGGACCGGTGGACAACAATGACGTCATGCTGCAGCGGAATAGGAACAAAGCTGCTGTAAGGATCGATGGCTGTCATGGCGACTGTGTAAGTGGTTATCTGTGCTAAGTTAGCAAAAGTTTTTGGGATTTCCGTACTGCCATCTCGTTCAAAGAAAAGAGATCATAAACAACTTATTTCTTGAACCGGTCGTAATAACTGGTCCGTTGACATGTTCGCTCATAAGCCATTAACATATTTTTTTACGTTATGCTCATTACAAACAATACAGCAGAAATAAAGCAGAACACACCGCCATGACACAAACAGTGCACGATGTCATTCGTCTGCTAATTCCCGCCCTATACAAGAACCAGTCAGATTCACTGATGGCGGCTGATGGAGACTGTCACCACCTCTGCAAGCTGATGGCACCGGTGCGACACCGGTGGAGCATCAATGACGTCATCGGTGGAATTGGGAACACCGTGATGCCATCGGATTGCTCACCGGTGAGATTCGGAATACGCTCTATAGGATTTCCGGGACACTGTTCCAGCGTGTGCGGTATAAATATCCGGTCGCAGAAATGAAATTATTTCCTCCAAATTTCGTATAAATCTTTGAAGACGATGACACGCTTGCGCAATGGGACATCACCAAATAGCCAGGTAAGAGGTGTTTATACACGGCATATCTCTAGCGGGTGCGCTCGTAACGCTGTGAATTTAATGTGACCAATCCCAACCCCCCAGGCCTGAGGGCGGGACTCACCCTCCGACCATCAATTCGATTTGTACTCCCCAGAGAACTGCACCACTACAATGTTCCCGGTCTCGTATTGGTTGTTACACATTTTTTCCACCCTCTTTATTTTTTCAGCAACCCCCAGGACAAGTATAAGCTTTTGTTGTGCGTTACATTTAATAGAAGCGGATCCGGCGCTGTTACGGTTACCGCAGTTCGTTTGTTTCTTCTCTCGTTTGTTTTGCGTCATGATTGGATGGCGCGATAATGCGGGCTGCATCATCAGCGCACAAGATTGTTCTATTTTTAAATTGCTTCCTACTTCGCTCTCTATTCGCCGCTATAGAAACTGCGAGCTACAGTCACCTCAGTGTAATGAAGTACAACTGCATATAAAGTAAAAAATAAGTACAGAAAGAATGAATGAATGAATGAATGAATGAATGAATGAATGAATGAATGTCTAAGTATGCATACACACGAAATACAGAAGTGACAAGAAGTAAGACTAAGGAATAAAGGCGAGAAAAGTAAAGACAAAGAACGGTAAAATAGAAAAGCAAAAGGAAAATAACAATGATGAAAAAGAATCTAAATTGGGGAGTGAGAAATAAAATTGAAAGAGGAAGAAAAATGAAGGAAACAGAGAAAAATAACAAATAAATGAGGAAGAATGAATAAGTTAAGAGAAGAGAGAGGAAGGAAAGTAAAGGGAAGTGAGAGAAAGGTAAAGCGAAGGAAAGTAATAGAAAGAGAAAGTATAGTAAAGTGAGAGGAAAAGCAAAGAGAAGAAAGGAAAACCAAAATTAAAAGAAATAGAATACAAGAAAAGCAAAGAAGAGAGATCTGAAGTAAAGTAAATTGAACTGTAAGTAGATAAAAGTGCGAGGCAGGAAAAGCAGGGAAAAGCGAGAAGAATAAAAATAGGAAAAAGTGAAAGGAAGAAAAAGTAAAGAGAAGTCAGAGGAAGAAAAGTAATAGAAATGAAAAGTGAAAGAAAAGAGGAGATGGAAAAGTAAAAGGAAGAGAGAGGAATGAAAAGTGAAGGAAATTAGGGGCAAGGAAAACAAAGAAAAGCGAGAGAAACGAAAAGTAAACAAAAGTGAGAGAGAGGAAAATTAAATAAAAGTGAGAGAGAGAAAAATTAAAGAAAAGTGAGAGGCAGGAAAAGTGAAGAAAAGTGAGAAGCAGGAAAAGTAAAGAAAAGTGAGTGGAAGGAAAAGTAAAGAAAAGTGACAGGCGGAAAAGTAAAGTGAGAGGCGAGAAAAGTGAAGAAAAGTGAGAGGCGGGGAAGTGAGGAAAAGTGAGAGAAAGGAAAAGTAAACAAAAGTGAGAGGAAAGAAAATTAAAGAAAAGTGAGAGGAAGGAAAAGTAAAGAAAAGTGAGAGGAAGGAAAAGTAAAGAAAAGTGAGAGGAAGAAAAAGTAAAGAAAAGTGAGAGGAAAGAAAAGGAAAGAAAAGTGAGAGGAAAGAAAAGAAAGGAAAAGTGAGAGGGAGGAAAAGTAAAGAAAAGTGACAGGAAAGAAAAGTAGATAAAAGTGCGAGGCAGGAAAAGTGAAAGAAAATGAATGGAAGAAAATTGAGGGGAAGGAAAAGTGAAGGAAATTGAGAGGAAGGAAAAGTGAAGGGAATTAAGAGGAAGGAAAAGTGAAGGAAAGTGAAAGAAAGAGAAAGTTAAAAGAGAAGAAATAACAAAGAAAAGGAGAGGCAAAGAAAAGAGGATTGATAAAGAAAGAAAGAAAGAAAGAAAGAAAGAAAGAGATAGAAAGAATAAGGGAAAGAAAGAGAAAGTAAAAGTAAAGAATGGAAGGAAAATGTGGGGAAGGGAAACTAAATTAGAAAGGAAGTGTTTAGGAAAGAAAGATGAAGAAACGATAAAGAAAAGAAAGAGAAAGGAAAAGTTAAGAAACCAGAAAGGAACAGAAATTAAAAAGGAGAAGTCAAGGAAAGAGAAGGAAAGAGAAAGTAAAGGAAAAAGAGAAGCAGGAAAAATAAAGTAAAGTAAGAGGAAAGAAAAGTAAAGGAAAAGAAGAACAAGAAAAAGTAAAGGAAAGTGAGAGGAAGGAAAACTGAAAGGAAATGTGAAGAAAAGTGAAAGGAAGGGAAAGTGAAAGAAAATAAAAGTGAAGAAAAGTGAGAGGACAGAAGAGTAAACATAGTAGAGAAGAAAAAGCAGTAAAGGAAAGAAGGAAAGAGAGAGAGAGAGGAAGAAAAAGTAAAGGAACCAGAGATGAAGGAAATTAAAAAATTGTGAAGAAGAAGGAAAAATAAAGAAAAGAGAGAGAGAGAGGAAGGAGATGTAAAGAAAAGAGAGAGAAAGGAAAAGTAAAGAATCCAGAAAGATGGATACTTAGAAATTGAGCGGAAAAAAAATACAGGAAAGAAAGAGAAAGGAATAATAAAGAAAGAGCGATAGGAAAACTAAAGGAATTTAAATTGAAGAACAGAATGGTTATAAAGCAGAAAGAGAGAAAGGTTATAAAAAATGAGCAAAAATGGAAAGTAGAAACCAACTCCAAAGGAATGAAATGTAATGCAATCAAATGTGATTCATGAATTTAGAAGTAAATAAAGAAGAAAGAATATAAGGAAAGGTGGAAATGGAAATAAATATAAAGAATGCATTACAAACAATACAGCAGAAATAAAGCAGAACACACCGCCATGACACAAACAGTGCACGATGTCAACAAACAAAATGAAGAAAAATAAAAAAGTAAATTTTAAGTAATTTAGAAGTAACATAATAAAAATGAAAAACTGAGATGAAAATACAATTAAGAGTATATGTACGTGAACAACTACAGATATCAACAGAAAATGCATGTTCTAAATTTCTAAAATTTTATAAGGCAATGAACTCACAATTGGACAAAAATTACAAGGTACCACAACAAGACTTATTAGAACTTATATATCTGATAAAAGTATAAAAAAGATTACTAATAATATTTTATATTTTTCAAACCAGTTTTATCAGAGTATGAAAAATAAAAACGAAGAAATTTTGCACTTATATAATTTGGTAACCATAACATTGTTATGGTTTCCCTGACATCTTTAATATATTTCCTACATATAATAAACACTTATTTCTGAAAAGTAGACTACTCTCAGACATGTAGAGTAGTTTATTTTAATACAATTAATTTTGTATTTGTCCTATAAAAAATATATTAAAATTTACACATTGTTTTGGAACCTATTTTTTCTATTTTCAAAGAAATGGGCATTATTGTATTCTACCTTTTTCATAAATTCATGTTAAATCAGTGTACAAAATTTCAGAATTCTATCTCTAATGGTTGTGGAGTTATGAAATATTATGTGGTGAAAATTTTATTTAAAGTAAAAAGTGAATTCTAAAAAATATTATTAGTAACCTTTTTTATACTTTTATCAGATATTTAAGTTATAATAAGTCTTGTTGTGATACCTTATAATTTTTGTCAAATTGTGAATTCATTTCTTTATAAAATTTTAGAAATCTAGTGTCTGCATTTTCTGATAATAATTGTGGTCGTTCACGTACATATACCCTTAAGAAACTAAGAAAAGAGGAGAAAGTAGTTGAAAGTAACTAGAAAAAAGTAAAAGAAATAGTAGAAGATACAAAGTAACAATTACATAAACGAACAAAGCTAACGACTGGATAAGACGACGACATGCGAGAAACTGTTGAAGACTCCATTGTGTAGAATTTAACTCGAATTAGCTGGCTTGTACGATCATAATTACAGCCACACAGCGGAGCTTCGAGGCCGCATACCCCCGCAAACAGGCCGGAGTGGACACGCAGCCATATCAGGTTGTTACGGGAACGCAACTGCCATGCCGTCAAGATAGGCGCATAAAGGCCGGAATAAAGAGATGCTCTTTTTTGTGTGTGTGATAATGGCGGCGATTGTAGCGTACAAACGCAGCAACAAAACATCTCTTACATGTTATTTAATGGGAGCGGTACAACAAAAGATCCGTTACATCACATTTAATGAAGGTATTTTCATTCATGAATCGCGTACATTGCGCAGTATTGTATTTCACGGCTCCTCAACAACAGGTTCGTCCTATTCCTCATTCCACTGCAGCTCGTCGTTCAACCGCTGCCAGTCAGGAATTTTCCAGCAAACGACGCAACTAATTGCACAACATTCGCCGAATGGCTTTTGCATCGATTTTTCATTCCAGACATCCAGGTTCAAATCCTGCAATGTCGAAAGATGAATTTACATTCTTTGTTTAAATAGTCTCTGCCAGCGCTACGGCTTCCGACGCTGGAATTACAGATTCGAAGCCTGGATTGTTCAAAATTAGAAGCTATGAAGGAAGATAGGGGAGACTACCCTTGGTTTTCACACATTTCACAAATATATTATTTAAAAATATTCTTATAAGATATTTATTAATATTTTGTCATAACCAGGCTTCGATCCTGGGCACAGAAACGCATGACTTTCAGAACGCACGGTCGATAGTGTTGTGTTGGTCGAGTGGAGTGAGAGATTGAGCGCACCGTTACTTCGTGTCTCAACATGTAAACAGTCCGTCACAGTACGACACAAAATATATTTCACCCTGTACAGATGCAGTATATGCAGTACATTCCTAGTGCAGACAATAATTGTCTATCATTAAAGTATTAACGTGAGTTATAACCTTCAATCAGGTGTCCCTACGTCGAAGCATGTTACACGTACCGCAGCCAAGCAGCAATACACACAACGGTAATGCACATTACGGACCCACCTGTGCTGTTGCAGTCGGGTGACTGCATTTATTTATACTCCGTGTACACTAAACCTGATACTGGTTACTGTGTATCCCTAGGCCGAAGCCTGGTCACAATAGTTAATTCCATCCTATGGCACCTTAAAATAAAATTTTCGAACACGAGTAGAAAGTATTAATCAATTTATTTATAAAGTGTGGAATCAGAACAACCAACCCCATTTCAGGGTTGGTTGTTACATTGAAAATAAAACCTGAAATAGCATGTTGGACGTTTAATCCTCGACTATTTGAGAATTATATGGAAGGCGAGAGAGATTAATAAATAAAAACATTGTAGAACATTAGAAGAAACTAATACAGTTGGGGAACTACAAAGATACAAAAATAGTGGAAAGATAACATTTTCAGAATGATCGCTTTTAGTTCGAATGAATGCAGAAGAATTGATAGACCAATAGGTTCTAAGAACTTTCACACAGGAAATATTCACACAAAAGTAGTTCACACGCTAGTCAATTGGCATAAAGAAAAATACACAGAGGGCTATATTCACCTGAAGAGAATTCACACCAGGAATATTTTCACAACAGAATTTTTATTCGAGACTGATGGATCATATCACTGAATTTAATGGAAACAACTACATTACAGAATTTTATGTGTACATGTCCGTTAATAATCTTAAAGCCTTCCGCCCTCTTTGTGTTCATCGTATCTAGCTGCAATATTTTGTAATCTCAAATTTAAATTCTTGTACTTCCTTTTCTGCGCTTATTTCTGAATTGTTTGCGCGGGAGCGACAGTAGGTTCATTATCCGCTGTCCGTTTACGATGAACAGTAGTGGCAAAAAAACCGGACCGATCCTTGTAGCTGATTTCAAAGCCTTGTTCACTCCAGAGCACAATAGACTGGTAACTAAGATTTCGTGGTTCGAATCCTGCCTGGGAAGAAACCTTTTTTTTTTTTGTTCCTTATTCAAATTTATTCCCAATACTTTTCCATTGCAGCGATATTTTACTACTTAATTAACTTATTATTCCCAGAACATGAATTTTACCAGCAATCGAAAAGTATTGGGAATAAATTTGAATAAGGAACAAAAAAAGTTTCCTTCCCAGGCAGGATTCGAACCACGAAAGTCTTAGTTACCAGTCTATCGTGCTCTGGAGTGAACAAGGCTCTGAAATCAGCTACAAGGGTCGGTCCGGTTTTTTTGCCACTACTGTACACATCTGCGAATAGCTTGGGATGGTGGGTGATCATGATTGTTTAACTTGGGAACCTGTACATTACTACCATTAGGCGCTGTTGTTATTGCCCGCCTTGTTCAAGTAGGTCTCTTCCTACATATGCAATGTGCTCTTGTCCGTTGAATGTTTTTCGATTTTTAATTATATAAATATTCATTATGAATTAGAATAAAACAATTTCTTTCACTATAAATTATTTCTCCCTCTTCTTTCATTTTCAAATAAGTCATAAAAAACATCACGCAGCAATTTTAAATCAGTCCCAAATAACCGTGGTTACGCGTGTTGTGTGAGTATTGTACGAGATTGAATGTATTGGTTATATTTTTTTTGTGTGAATAATCCTGTTCGAAAAGTCTTGTGTGCGTGAATATTCCCTGTGTGAAATGGGCAGATTGCCTTAAATATCGATCTAAAGGCAGACCGAGAAAGAGATGTATCAAACAATATGGAGACGGATTAAACAGTCCAAACCGTGAGGCATAAGATGAAGTTTTATTCTAATTGATTATTTGATTTGTTTCCAATACCTCCCTATAGGCCTATATGATGGACTAAACCTCTACTGGACTGCCTATTTGACAGTGTAAATAAGTGCTATCGATTTGGACTGTAGTTGTTCACTTAGAACATGAAGCTTTTAAATGTTGTCAATATGAGGTATTGGTTTCTTAGAAAGGTTGAAATTCCTGAGATATATTCGTAACTGCGTTTATATCAACTAGATATCTTACTTTTAAAATTAAGATAACTCTGCCAGCTAAACCTTGATGACGGTTTCTATTATTATTAATATTAATGTGACAATACTCTTCTAGCCATCATTATTTGTTTCTTATCTACATCTCAACTATATTTAATATACTGTAATAGTTACATTTAAATAATCCAGAAGTTTTTAGTTCGCCAGATCTGCTGGAGACGATGGATATCAACCACGTATTTGGCCATAAAGAAGTCTCGAATGATATAACATTTTTATTTCTAAACAGGAACATTGATATGTCAATATGGAATCTATTTCTAATTTTGTAGATCTATCTTCCAGATAAAGCTCCCTTTGAAGCAGACTTGAATAATTTTTAGGGGAAAAATTGTTCCGGGGCCGGGTATTGATCCCAAGACCTTTTTTTGAGCGCGCCAACGCTCTACCGATTGAGCTACCCAGGAACGTCACCCGACATCGTCTCAATTTTTCCCTTTATATCCACATACTTCAAGGGGCTGACAAGACGCCAGAAACCCAAATCGAGTGCACACAAACTCTGTGTGACTTAAAATTGTGGCTTTCTGTTAACATACCTATAGTAACGTATATATTATGCAAATCTAGCTTTCAGGTAAAGCTCCCTATGAAGCAGAGGGAAAAATTGTTCCAGGGCCGGGTATCGATCCCGGGACCTTTGACTGATCGCGCCAACGCTCTACCGACTGAGCAACCCAGAAACTCGTTGGTGCGCTCAGCCAAAGGTCCCGGGATAGATACCCGGCCCCAGAATAATTTCTCTCTTGAAATTATTCGATTTCTACTTTGATTTCTGGGCTCTTTTTAAGCGTAATGGAGGACGAAAAATTTTAGATGATTGCCATTCGCTTTGAGACTAACGTAAGATTGAATTATGCAGAAGCATTTATTCCAAGTGATGCGATATAAGCCGCTTTAAACTACACCCGTAGTGGTAAATAGTTTTGGGCACTGAAATAAATTTTGTTGGCACCGCTGACCCTTATTTAGAGCATATAAGCGGATTCCTTACACAGGCATCATGGAATTTGACATGGCGCCAGACCAACATTCCTCTTAGTCCTCTCATTCTTTTCCTTCAACCAATCTCGTATTCCTTCTGAAATGTCTGCTTGTTAAAAGCTGCAAGGATTGGTAATTTTGTTCAGTAAATAATTTTTTTTCACTGTGTTAGGTGCAGAGCTAAATTATTGAATTTTTAAGGCGCAACAAACTGTTCTGTACGAAATGGCCAAAGATCTATTTCATAAATGCCTCAGCTATACTAATATGATGTCCTGTGTTCTGTAGTCCAAGGTCGGATATTACAGTATACTGAACCCACTTCACTTGAATTTAAGTCTGTCAAAAATAGTGTCACATCTCTGGAAAGTTAAAATATGAACTTCAAAATCTTTCAAACGTTGTAAGCTACATCAAAATGTATCTAATAAGATATGGAACTCGTTGACTATACACTGAAGCATAATACTAAATTTTAGATTAAACAAATAACTGGAATCTTGGTTTATTTCAGATACATAATAGTGTAAGACACTGAATTACTTGAGAGCAAAATCTATTCAGAATAGTTAATTGGAAAATAATTATGGATATTTTCGAACTCGTTATTGTGATCCTCTTTCAAAGTTGAGTAATGTTTATTCACGCGCCTACACTGGACACAAATTGACTCTAGCGTGAACATCGTCACCATGTACAGTATGTAAATTAAAAAATGAATAAAGATCTATACCTGTGTAATTTATTTTATTCCATAATGGATATTTTACATAGGCTATTTTGCACCCCGAATTATGCGATGAATGATAATGAGATGTACCAGCCCACTGGCTGCATGAAACTCATCAGCTCACCCAACGTACTTCCTATACTTCCCCGCCCTAAGTTCACACTGTCAAGATGACCAAGCAGCACAGAATCCATTTCGACAGTTCTTCAAAGTTGTCGAAGTGCCCTCGGAAATTCTCTTAAGGAATTAATCTTGGCAGAGATATTGTCAAAAGTTCAGAACCCAGAGACGGTTTCGGAGAGTTCGCCACTCCTGCAAGCAGACTACGACATGCGTCATGACCTGAATATGCCTATGGAATGAGATGATGAAGATGAATGATATATGTAGACAGTGGATGCGGGATGACTCAAGGAAAAGTGAAGTTGTTTCGTATCAGAGTATATGGCATGTGCCGTGCTGTCCGTCTTTTGGTACCTGGCGAGTACAGCAGCGTACAAATCAAATGAACCCCGATCTGTTCATTGTAACATTGCAACGCAATGTGTGCAGTTGTGTTATCCTGCTCAAGTATTTAGTACGCGTTGAATATGTTGTGCTGATCCATTCATAATGGCAAAACGTTAAATTCGCTCGGAGATACGAAATGCAATTCATAAGTATGAAAGTGACATTTTATGTATTAACGAAGACAATATCGTGTGTAATGTATGTAAAATTGAAATAAAAACCAGAAGAACTCAGGCTATAGAGAAACATTGCAACAGTACATCGCACAGGAAATGCGTTGAAATGAAATCTGAGGAAACATCATCATCATCATCATCATCATCATCATTTAGTTGTGCGGGTCTAACGACACGTGCAACATGATGCTCAGTACAAATATTCCTCTAAAGAAATTGAGTGATCCCCCTTTTAGAGATTTCTTCAGAAATTCTCTCGATACAAAAACTGTTTAAGCGATAGGCGAAGACGATTCAGCTTCGACAACTTACGAGAATATATCGTCGTTTACTGCAACGCTTGTAATTGCATCAATGATGACGAGTACTGAACCTTACAGGGTATGTAACTACCTAGGGTACGTTATTTTTCTTTTCCTTCTGACTGTACGGAGATACTGTAGCATGCTGACGTCGTCTGTTTACGTTTAAAACCTGTTCAGCCAATGATCTGAATGAAAAAATGTGCACCTACATTCAACGATAAGTCATCCCGGATCTACTGTCTAGATATATGAAATATAAATTGTTTTCTACAGGGAAGACGAAGAGAAATGAACAATGGCAATGAAATTTCCAACCCGGTATTTGCTTAAGTAACTGTGGAAAAACACGGAAAAACCACAATCAAGTTGGTCGATTCGGGAATTTGAACCGCGGACCTTCAGAATGCGAATCCCGTGCTTAAAGCATGAGACACCTCGCTCATTTACTGTACAATAAATTGACTATCCTCACAGGAGAACTCACAGCTGCTTCCTTCGCATGTGAAACAGTCATGGGTTATATGGACAGTCATACTATTATTAAACGCTGTAAATTAAGCGCCATATAATAAGGAGAATTCTCAGTAACAAAATAATGTAACACTGCATGCTACTTCAATCCACTTCTGGAACATATTTAAATCCACACCTCTGATCCGACAGTGCATAAACTTGACTACATTAATAACAAAGTTTATACGTGTGCTACAGACTTTATTTACACGCTCACGGGCGCGCCTGGCCTGCAGGCAACTTCTCTCGCGCTGCAGTGGAGCGGGCCAGTATCCCGCTTCTCTGCTCATTCTCGTTTCCTTAGCAACCCGCGATATTAGCTGCGTGGTTGGCCGACAGTGCAGAATTCGCAAGTGCACATTGAGCGTTAATGAACGCCTATCTTATGTCATGGGTGCATGCCAAAACTCTGTCCATGATTGTACTATGTACATGGCATTCTATGTCTGCCAAAATCACTGACTAATGACCTAGCACATGAGTTCATCTCCGCAGTATAGAATGTACAGTACATTCAATTATGGATATAGTGAACAAATGGACGAACGTGACCATGGTCTACAAGCGGTCTAAATCGTAAACTTGGCGTTACGAGATAATAACCATCATGGCTTCCTATTTGGTTTAGCGAATGACTGTCTGTCTGTGTCGCTTTGATCGTATTTATCTTAACAAGAGCCTCATTATAGTGTGGAAAGACTGGAATTCTCCAGCAAGGGAAAATGTACAACACTGAGTGGGCTGAAGTCTGAAGAAATAAATGTCATGGACACGTAATATACGAATACTATTACCGCTTATAGCATATGCACCACAATCAAAATAATACAATAGGGAAGAAGAAAAATGTGGATTCTGTAAACGTCACTTTTATATAGGTGTTATATTTGTAATTTTATGCTCGACCATGCCGAAATGTAGTAATTATACATCTGGTAGCAGCCCTTTAATGGACCTCATTCAAGTACACCTATTCATTAAAGTTCAGGTGTTCCACCAATCAGAAAATACTATTGTAGCAATATGAAAGCGCAAGTATCGATTATTCTCGGATATGTAATCGAAAGACAACTAGCGCGAGATTAGACAAAGTAAAAATGGCGGACACTAGTGATAACGAGCTGCAACTTACACCGCCGGAAATTTCGGCAAAAGCACTCGATGTGACTAATAACTAGACCGCGGGAGTGCGGGCCCTAATACGGCGATTACAGTTGACTATGCAGAAGGTATAGAGTATGACGTAAGTCTCTCTCGCCTTTCGTCATACTGTTCCGCGTATCGAATCCGAAACATTCAGAGTGTGTTTAGTTGTCATACTGAAGAATTGCGTGTGTGAAATGACACATATTGATAGCCCAGAACCAGACTGTTCCAAGTCCACCTTACTATTTTTTTTTTCAGAAGAGTTATTTTAAGCTCCTGACATTCAAAGCTTCATGAGACAATTTGGAATAGCTTCATAGCAACCTTATGGAGAGGAATATTTATAATTTTGTTCGATTCATATATGCAGACAAGAACTGGAACACAATGAAACACAGATTTCTTTCTGATAAAAAGTCTGGTTCTCAGCCAACGATATTGCAATGCCTAAAACAACTCGCTGACGAAATGCAATACTAAATAATTTGGTGGAACAATTCGGAAGCGATATATTTAACCCAAGGAGAAAATGTTGTATGTGTCGTGTGTAATTTCAGATTATTACGAACTAAGAAGTACTATTTTGAAAGGCACTGTAATAGTAAAGCACACAAGAAAAATGTTGAACGCAATTCAAACAAGAACCAATCGAGTTCAAATAGTCGGTCACAATTCAATATAGACTTATGTGACATGTTGGTACACACAAACACTCCATTTAGAATTTTGGACAACCTCCACTTAGATCATTTCTGGAAAAATATACAAATCAACATATTCCAGGAGAAGCAACAATACGTAAAGAATGTTTACCAATTTCGTACCAGAATACGATTGCCAAAATATTAAATTAATTAAGAAAGTATCGGAAACAATTAACAAGGTACACCAAGGAGTGTATCCTGAGAAGGTAAATGACAAATTACATAGTGTAATAAAAAATAATGGCTATGCAGTGTTGAACAGTTTGGTGAAAAAACATGACAAAAACTTAAATGACAATGTAAATCTTTTCACGTACTTTCCATTAACCTCATGTGATGTCGGAAGAAGATTTTCGCAGTACAAAAATATTCTGATACACGCAGAAGTTTCTCCTTTGACAATCTACGTATGTACATAGTTGTAGGAGTATATTGTAATTCCTTATTGTAAAGAAAAAGATTCCCTCGACTTCACATCAATTAGATAAGTACGAAATGTATGATTATTGTATGTATGCAATTCATATACTCAAGACTGTACGTCTGAAGCACGCACAGTGAGTTGCTTACCTGAGAGTTCAGTACACTCGCCACGAAACACTCCAGTCATACTTAACTTGACGGTAAAGGGCCCTCACTCCCGCAGTTTACTAATAACTTATTAACTTATGGACGAGCATAAAAGGTCGTATGAAACTTGACTATAATGGTAATTAAGACGCTCGTATGAAAATTATGAAACTCGCTTGCGTTCGTTTCATAAACATCCTCGCGTCTTAATTACTACCATTATAGGCTCGTTGCATAATGTACTAAAATAATTGACTGAAAAGAAAAATTAATTTAATTTCTCATTCAATATTTTATTTTTGATTTAGAAAAAGCATATGACCTCATAAAAGGACAAAAAATTATTTTAAGTTCTAGAAGAGTTCCAAGTCCCAAATAATATATTAAATTCAATAAAGAGTCTTTATGTTATTGCACTAGTGAAAATCAAATGCATTGTGGAAGAATTGCAATAAAGATATGACTCATAAGCAAACATTCCCATGGGGAGCAGATAAAAAAGTTACTTTTTTCTCTTTCACCATGTTAATAATGTCAAAACAAGTGCTTATACAAATTTTGGCCACTCGAGCGCAATTACGAAGGCCCCCCAGAAAGTAAGTTTCCTGGGGTCGTTTACAGAAATAAAGCACAGTTTTATGTAAAATTTATTGGGACAGATACAGCAATAAAATTGTTGAGCTATTTTTCAACATGTTACCCATCGAAACCGAGATATTTGTCACATTGTTGTTGATATGTATTTATTTATTTATTCATTCTGGTAGAGTTAAGGCCATGAGGCCTTCTCTTCCACACTACCAGAAGTGAAATACGTACCGTAATGAAACAATGTCAAAAATAGTAAAGTCATACTTAAATATAAAAATCATTTTCATGCACAATAACGAGCTTACCTATAATGAAATATTGACTAAACATGATATATAATTAAGTGATTTAGAATTCATATCCTAATTCTACTTTATGATACGCCTAAATGACAATTTATATACACTCACAGAATAACCTAGAAAAATCGGCTAACACTCACAAATGAATTTCATGTAAAAGTATGTAATTCTTAATTTTTAATTTAAATTGATCAACCGTTCGGCAATCCCTGACATGACGAGGTAAGGAGTTCCATCGGCCACAAACTGACACGGTGAAAGAGAATGAATAGATAGAGGTACGGTGAGGAGGAATGGATAGTAAGGCCTGATGTTGATTCCCTAACGTTGTAAGATATTCAAAGCGAGTTCTCAGATATTTTGGAGTAGAAGTGAGTAATATTCTAAACAGAACAGATAAAGAATGTGCTGTTCTACTCTCATTCACTAGGTAAAGACTAATTTTTGGTCCTACAGAATATATCTGTTATGGTAACAATGAGTATTTGAGGAGAAAAATTTGCTCCGGCGCCGGGGATCGAACCCGGGTCCTTAGTTCTACGTACCAAGTGCTCTAACCACTGTGCTACGCCGAAGTTCAATCCACAGCACCGGATCGAATCCCTCTCCTCTAGTGTTTTTCCCTTTGTGGCCTGACTGCAAGTTCGACATATAGCCTATGTTGACATATTTTTAGTCAACTCTCATTATACAGTGCATATTAGTTCATTCACTAGTTCAAAAAAAATTGCTACATACAAATGGCATGGTATAAATTACATTTTATCTACCAGAGATGATGGAAGTAGTATTTTTGTAGCGTAATAACTGATTATTTGTAGTTAGTGTAACTGAGATATAAATACGCTGAAGTTCTTCAAATCCCCTTTAGCCGATTACTTACAACATCAATTTATTCAGATAAAATGACTTTAATTTTCTGTTAAAAATAATGTGACAAATCCGATTTGTGTCGTCAGCCTGCTTTAGGAAGTCAAGTAACAAAAGCCGATGTCAGAAGGATCCGATGAGGTAACTATAGTTACAGTAATTGATTCTGAAAGACTTCGTTCTCGGCTCGTGTAACAGAAGAAGATCGGATTTTTGTCCTTCAGCCGTTTTATTTTCCTCGCCATATTTCGCGTGCCGCCACGTTGTGACTGCCCCTGTCACACGTCATCAGCTTGTTACTTTTAGGCGGCGCTGTTGCATGTATCTTGTAATTGGGGAAACCACAACCCTACACCCACCTGCTGCATAAGATTTAGTTTTGTTTAATTACGTTTAATTTATTTAATGATTTAGAGCAATCGCTCTGTGATAGACATAAAAGTACAGGAAATTGTTTTTAATCATTCATGGACTACTTCTCTGGTTTGGTAGTAAGCATGCTGACTTCCAGATCTGATGCTCTTGGGTTCGATTCCCTGTTTGTAAATTTTTCTAAAAAAAAAAAAAAGAAAAGTTCCCTGAGTGTCTAGAGCAGGCATAGCAAAATTGTGATTCTTGAAACAGCGCCTGAACTCTGACGTAAGTTCCACGTGACAACACCCCTCTCCGCGCTGAATTCCTTCCTCTAGCGTCGTCTGTACTGTCAGCAGTGGCTGACTCTGTTATCTAGTACTATCTGAATAGTGATTTGGGTTCATAACAGATATTTCTGAACAGCTGAACAAGTTAAACCAGTGGTTGCCAAACACCACGAAATTGTGACGTAATAGAAATGCAACCCGCACATCACTACCGCAGGGAGAGGGGTGGAGTGGGTATCTCCTCAGGTAATGCAGTGAATAACTGTGCAGAGAGAGACTGTGACCAAAAAACAAAAGCAATATAATATTCTCCTACTTATTAACTACACACACTTTTTTACATGTTAATTTTTATCCTCCTATTCATTATTTTTGTATCATTAATAAAATAAAATAAACTTATTTTTTTATTTACCAGCAGATATTTAAAATTAGAAAAACATACCAGGCTGATCACGAAGTTGTAAATTACACTATATACTTAAAAAAAGTCGAAGTACTTTACTCCGATTAAGACACAGAAGCCGATACTTTTTATTGTTTATTTATTAATGAAATATTCAAATTACACTACATACGTAAAAAAAAAACGTCGAAGTATTTTACCCCGATTAAGACATAGAAGCCGATAATTTTTATTGTTCGTTTATTTATGAAATATTCAATTTACAGGTAAGGGCATGGTAGTCTTCATAACAAGAAGAATAATGACAACTTACATTGTTCTTTTATACTTGATTTAAAATGTCACAACAAATTAAGTATCTCATATTTTTGCATCTGCACAAAATAAATACTTTTCCTCCCATGCTCCTTAAAATTAAGTTTTCACTTATTATCTGTTTTCGAAAAGACATCGAAACATATTATCCTACACACTTGTAACATTACATGCGTACGTCCGCTGCTGATAAATGTCTTTACTTATATCGAAGTGATGGCTGTAAACAGAGGGTGGGGGTATGATGCCATAGTTACGCTTGAGTGAAGGCAGGGGCATGTGTCGCGACAGAGATTTTGGCGATCACTGAACTAAGCTGCCGACTTCAAGGATGTGATCAGAACATTGTTGACATGTATGACGCAGCAACAAAGATATTGGTTTAACTCAATCTGTAGTAAGTAGAACTCGTGTCTCGAGGCCGCGATTGGACATGGATTCGAATCCCTGTTGGGCTCATTCGGTTTTTTCGAGGTTCTCCCTATTAAAACACTATAGAATAGGTTACTTATAATTTATCCACTTTTTAATTCACTAAAGCACAAAGAGAGACTAGAAACACTACCGATAGTGCCAGGGTTGTGTGGATGTCGACTGTCAATTGGAAAAAGCAGTATAATTAAATATTTCAAAACATAAATTAATATACAATACACATTGTTATCAATTTAAAATCTATATTCAATTAATAATTTTCGAAGACGAGAAAAATACCTTTAAACTCTAGGAAAATGCGATTGAACTTCAAATTTCCCCATTTTTTTTTTCAAAATAACTGTCATCGACATCAAGGTAAAATATGCAGTTGCTTTGGGAAAAATGCTCCACGAGATGAAAAAATAGAAGAAATGCCGACACAAAATATTTATTTAACAAAGATTACAAAAACAAGAAATCGAACTTGAAACATTTCTCCATATAATTTTCGCAACAAAAATATAACTCTCAAAAAATTAGGCACATTATGTGGACGTTTAATTGTGGCACAGTCTTCTTGATGTCTGTTTTGTTAAATTGATCTCAAAAGTGGCATGTTACAATATGTCAAGAGAATTGAGGCTGCAGAGATGTGTGTACTGATAACCTGGATAGAGATTATGAAATACAGAAATAACGGGCAGAATATCACATGCATAAATAAACATATAAATAAAGGATGGCACTATCACATGCTGTGTAAATATGTGCAGACGTAATGCGAAACAATTCTGGAACTACAGACTGAACAGTCAAGTAGACGTTGTGCATCCTAAGATGATGTGATGAGCTGCATTAAGACACAGAGAATCTTTATTATTATTATTATTATTATTATTATTATTATTATTATTATTATTAATCCATGGTGCGATAGCCATAAAAAGTTAAGTCCCACCAGCCGGATGCTGTCCTCACGTCCACAAGTGTCCGCAGAATTGAACGATCATCCAACCAGAACGGAGATATCGTGTGATTAGTACGATAATTCTTTCAGCCATTATTAAAGCTGGTTCGTAACAAGATTTCGCTACCTATCCCTAAATTCTTCATGATGCTGAGTGCGTACCGGTCCCATACACTGGCTGAAATTTCATTAAACAATTTCTTCCCCACGAGGACCCGAACCAGCGCGCATTCCATAACTCGATTCCAAGCACGATGCTTAGATCACAACTCTACGGTTCGAGGCTTTAATAATAATAATAATAATAATAATAATAATAATAATAATAATAATAATAATAATAATAATAATAACAATAATAATAATAATAAATTATACTTATTATATACAAACGCGTCCACATCTATGGAGTAATGGTTAACGCGTCTGGCCGAAAAACCAGATGGCCTGGGTTCGATTCCCGGTTAGGGCAATGTACCTGGTTGAGGTTTTTTTCCGGAGTTTTCCCTTCAATCTAATATGAGCAAATGCTGAGTAACTATCCGTGTTGGATCCCTGACTCATTTCACCGGCATTATCACCTTCATCTCGTTCAGACGCTAAATAACCTAAGATGTTGATAAAGCGTCGTAAAATAACCTACTAAAGTAAAATAAATAAATATACAAACGCACAAGTATTGCTATTTACTTGCACATTGATCATTTCCACTAAGAAATTTGTATTGTGTTATTAATTTATTTAACTCTCTCAAAGAAAAAGCATATAAATGGAAGTAAAGAGGATTATCAATAGAAACGCATATAGTTATGTATGAACCACATCGATATGATAATTTGGAAGTTATGATTTAACTCATTTGATCTGAATGCTTTTCCCCAAATATCTCTGTAATTATTGATCGCCAAAGAGTACTTCCTATATCTAATTTTATAAATCTGGTATTTTCTCGTCACGCCCTGTTGTTTGAGGCGGCATTTTTCGCACACCCTAAGCATATATCCACATATATTTACGTTGTGCACATACTGTATTTTTCATGCACTCGGATTTAGAGAAAGAAGAAATGTAATCTTGTACTGAACTGATATTACTAAACAGCAGAATTTAGAACTGTTCTCCTTGTAAAATGATGGAGTCTAAGAAGTTAAGAATAATAATTTGAGAAATGAAACGAAAAAGGTACTTACAAGAATTTTCATGGCTTACCAACACAAATTGCAGTAAAAATTTTATATAAGGATGATGAAACTTAAATTGTGTAAAAAAAATCTGCATTTATACGTGAATTTACATTTCCGACGATAACGTCACAGACATCTTTTCATGCCTATTAACAAAGTCGTTTTGTACATCAGTTTATATTATTATACTGTATATCTCTTTCCAGATTATTGATCCCCATTTGCCATTTTTCCGAGATTATCTAGATTTTACTACTTCCTATCTCCATTTCGACACAAATTCAACAAATTATTTTGCAATCTGCTGTTTAGTATTGTCTACAATCTAAATCGTTTTGTGTGAATATACTCACTAATTATATTTTAAACTAAATATCTCCTGAAATAATAGTATTTAATAGAGACTTTTTTCAATATCTTAACTGTCCTACGTAGAAAATCCACATGTTTTCGTTAATTCGGGATTAGCAATGCTTTAGTAGACAATATAAATGCAAATTTATAGGAAATTATGTAATAGTATATTACGCTACAAGGTTGGGAAGAGCTTTTTACAAAATCGAAGAAAAGTTTGAAAAATGAACAGAGCGGTTCTTATCCGCATGGCTAGGCTTTGTGCAATACCAAACACACCAAAGTAAGAAGCGCCGTTGCTCAAGGACACGTAATACTGGGTTTACTGTTTTCGAAGAGGTTCATGGTCTATCAACCACCGGCAGTACTCGTAGGATAGATATGATCGCTTTCCAAGACCATCGGAGAGGTTTTATAATTGATCCTACAGTTCGTTTCGAGATTTGCAAGAGCCAACCACAAGATTTCCATAAGGAAAAACAATTCATCTATTAACCAACAATCCGGTATTATCAAGAGAAATACCAATTACAACAAATAGGCTTGATGGTCTGAGCAAGAGGATTCATCCCGAACAGTTTATTGATTTTTGCTAGGCTTTTAATTTGGTATCAACTATAATTACCAATGTTTGTTCACTTGTGTTGAAAGACTGGAATCCATTGTTAAGAAATCACCTCAGATAAGACGTTGCACTGTAATTTCTATCTTTTTCCCTTTCTTGCATTGGTTTTATATTCATAACAAATTATCCATGTAATATGTAATATTCAAAATTTTGTTTTTTAAATGGTATACTTTGTTTTCTAGGCAATCCCTGTTTAGGGAAAGTGTTAAATAAACAAATAAATAAATAAATAAATAATTAATTAAAAATAAATAAATCAAATGAAATCGTTGTATCCTTATTTTGCCCTTAGTTCTATGCAAGAGATAGTAAATATCAATACCTTAAAAACAATATACTTTGCATACTTCCACTCGGTAATGAGTTTTGGAATAATATTCTGGGGAAATTCCACAGATAGTAGGCCTAACAGTATATTCCTATTACAAAAAAGAGTAATTAGAATAATAGTAGGTGCCAAATCTAAGGAATCGTATAGGACCGTTTTCAAAAAGCTACAAATAATTTCCATGGCTTGTAAGTATATTTTTTTCGTTAATAAACTTCCTCATTATGTAATCGTGATTTTTTTGCAACCAATTCAAAAGTTCATAGCATAAATACGAGTCGGCCATCAAAAAGAAGTACGTTATATGGCAGTAAAATTTTTTTGTAGCTTTCCTATGAGTATAAAAAATCGAACTCAAATCATGAGATTATTTAGGGTCAAATTAAAAGAAGTACCTAATTTCTTACGTCTTCTATTCTGTAGGTGAATTTATGACATTCAACGCTTCATGAATTTCTGTCTTGTATTAAGTGTTGATACTAAACCTTTGTGTTGTATTAGTAGACTATATTGCAAAACTTTTCTGTACATATTTCAACTCGACTGTGACTATAATTAAGACTTTATAGCGCTATTAACATTTTTTACATGTTCCATATTCAAGCTGTGAAGCGATGTACGAATACCATGAAATGTAAATGAATGCAATAAAATGGTAAGATTGCAATCTAAATAATCTCTAAAACGTAAATATCTTAATAAATTAACCAAGAGTTTAGCAACAATTAACTTCCAGTTGACCAGGAAATACGATCAGGAAGACCGCGATTTGGTTGCGACACAAATATGCGGGGGTGGCCCCGAACCCCGGACTGCCAGCTCAGGTATGTTGTATAGGATACTGCACTATGCCGCACTGCAGTAGGGAAGGGGTCGGAGGGAGCCCCGCCACCCTTCCCCTTCATGAGGGCGAACAAGGGCGTGGGGGGGGGGGATCAAAGCGCAAGGCTTGAATAGGATGATTCCGTTCCCCAGATCCTATCATTTAAATTGGGTTCATGTTTAACTGTGAATATTGCGATAGGATTAAGGATACTCCGACTAATGACTACATCGTGTGCAGGTGCCCTGAACTTAGGCGACTCTTGCAGCAGGTACCTCACGGAAAAAAATACTAAATAACGTACAGTACTCTTCTCTTTTTATCGACCTGTGATACTCTTCGCTGGACGCACCGTCGAGTTTGAGAGGATTCCAGGTGTGAAACGTGTCACGCGTGAATATAAATCTAAGGATCTTCTATGGTGTCAAGAAGAAACAGGAACTGAATACTGTAGAACCTCAATTATCCGTGCTAATGAAGGGGGTGAACTGAACGGTTAATCGAAAAATCGGATAATCCGTATCATAAAAGATTTTCATGAAAGCCACCGGCGTGGCTCAGTTAAGGCGCTTGCCTGCCGGTCTGAAGTTACGTTCGGGCGCGGGTTCGATCCCCGCTTGGGCTGATTACCTGGTTAGGTTTTTTCCCGAGGTTTTCCCCAACCGTAATGTGAATGCAAGGTAATCTATGGAAAATCCTCGGTCTCATATCGCCAAATATCTCGCTATCACAAATCTCATCGACGCTAAATAACCTAGTAGTTGATACAGCATCATTAAATAACCAACTAAAATAAAAAAAAATTCGTGAATTAAGTCAATAATACTTACACTTTCGTAATTTCCTCCGTGGTCTTGTATTTAACACACTAACTTAGTGGAACAGAAGTTTTTCAAAGTCAATCTGATTGTCAACGACGGGTTGTCAAAGTCCAAAGAAACTCTTTGTTATGGTTGTTTGTGGTAAGTTAGGAATAGTGGAGGTCTCATATTATGAATTTATGTACGTACTTTAAACACTTTATTCTTGATTATTCTCGAGCACAGTTTAACTCTAATCTCATATTCTGATGCGGCATGAGCCACAGTTTCTCTTTCCAAGTCACTCAATTATTTGTACTTTTTTCAATACTTAGCACAACACGTTTTCTTTTAACATCCACGGAAGACATTTTGTATAGGAGTTGTACACTACGGCAACTCGAACAGCAGACCATGTTGTGTAAAGGTAAAGACTTGTAATGACTAATAAATTACTAACACTGTCTAGAAAAAAATACGTACTAATATAAAGTGTCATAGTACTTCATATACTGTATTTCTGTACAAAAAAAAAAAAAAAGAAAGAAAGATAGTCTGATAATCCGCCAATCGGTTAATAGGGTGACGGATAATCCAGAGTTTACTGTACTTCGTGTTCAGAAGCTCTAAACACTAGACAAGATCTGGCCTTAATTATTTCATGCCGTATCTATAATCATGATAAAGTTATATGAGGAGGCCCGTTCCAAATCGTATTAAGTCCACCCACGGACAAAATTTAGTTTTATATGATTTCGTATAGATATGAACATGCCCTATCATGCTGTTAAGTCAGTTTGGGTCTAACTGTATTAAATCCCCTTCAAAAGAATGCATGAAAATGGGTGTTCGTGGCAAACCATATTGTGTCCACGTTTTTGTACGCGTCAAATCGTATTCTGTCCAAAACCAATTAATATTTTTCATTGTAAATTTGCGAGTCAAATTTCCTGCACTGAGAAAAACTAGCGCCAATTTACAGTATTTGCAGTAATGACTTACTGTTGACATTCGTATCAGTTCATTGCCGCTGCAGTCCAGTTGTGCATATGACATCCGTGAAATTGGAGGAAGAAATGCCTATAGGTCAGAATAGCAAAGGAAGCAGGAAAAGAGTGAAGAAGAAAACAGTACGACAGGAATAAAGTGAACTTGGGCATAATATTTTTAACTTACTATATTTTTTAATAATTAGTAGGATTAAGTGTTCAGGAGACTTATTTTCGTTAAATCATGTCGTGTACAATTAGGTAATCTTGTTTCAATCTGCAGAAATATTGATAAGGATCCTGATTTAACACTGTTCGAGCCACTATGCTAACATAGAGAAGTCGGTTCATAATATACGCAGGGTCAAGGAAAGGGGTTTCTCAAAAAAAAAAAAAAAAAAAAAAAAAAAAAAAAAAAAAAAAAAAAGGAGATATCAAGATCGTTAACATTCATGAACATTATACCTTTCTGATGCAATATATCATAAGAGTAACTCAAAGAATGTTACCTATTACTTAAACAATTACTTTGGTTGAATTTTTAGAAATATTGAGAAAGAAAATATTTTTTCTTTTTTATGTTCATGTCAAACCGTATTATGTCCATGATATTTTCTGAATTTCAGGACAGTCTGATGTAAAAGTGATTTCAAATATAATTGATTTTGATAAATTAAGTTCTTCCATTAATTAAACATTTTAGCATTTTAATTTACCTTCCTTACCTTACATAAACAGTTTTTCTTCTTTCCTGAAAACATTACATCAGTGGACTTATTAGGGTTTGAAACGTACCTCCTCATATATGAAATCATGGATTCATTCACTGGTTCTGTCCTTACCCTTGCAAAGAGAATAGACCATTATAGTTACAAGCATCCAAGTTATACAAAGTGTATGACAGAAGATTACCGCTTAAGGGGATGCGGAATGGCCTATCTTGACAATGTTTTTGGATATTTAACGACGGTGTTGGATAATGTTAAATTATGTCTCGCATAAGGAACTTTTCCTCTAAAACTCTTGAAGCTAGACAGCTTATTTTTTATAACTCATATACACTTAACTTGACTTTATGCTGGAACAGTAATTTTTCTTTAATAATTTATTTTCTTACTAAGAAATAATTTTTCCCTCCTTCGTGTATTTTGTCTAAGATTTTCATACTCCCTGTAATATCTGCAAAATTTGATAAATGTATTAATAAATTTCAAAAACATTGTTTCAGTACATATAAAACATCCAAATAAACAAAGCCTAAAAATTTCAGCTTTCTAGATTAAAAAGAATCTGAGAAAAAGGTCCTTTTGTATGAAAAACTAAGCTTACGGAAAATGAACGTTGAAGTCACACACACACACACACACACACACACACACACACACACACACTCACACACACACACACACACACACACACACACAGAGAGAGAGAGAGAGAGAGAGAGAGAGAGAAACTATACGCGCCCACTTCCGAAAAACCAAAATTAACATAAATGTAATTTTAGTACAATCATGTATGGTACACCATTTTAACGAGGAAAAATTAAAAACTCAATTGGAAAAAAAATAATAATGCAAAATTGTGAGCCAAATTTTTTTTGGAAAATGGGACTAAAATTAAAATCTCTACAATCTACATCCTTCTTGAGAACACTTAAAAATTATAATGGATGCAACTTTAGTGTAGTCATATGTTATATACCATTTTAAAGAAGAAGAACCAAACAAACTTGAAAAATAAAAAAACGAATAAAAATTCTAGTTCAAAATCCAATTCCAATCACCTGTAGGAAAATACAGCACAAGTACAAAGCGAACATGTCCAGTTCCGTTACGAAACAACATCGTCGTAGTAATGAATGAGCCTTCATTAGTATGCCTCTATGTCACGGACTAAGGGCCCCTTCAGACGAGACCACTTAGCAGTGCCACTAGTGGCTCGTTAGTAGATAATTTTTCAATCTTCCGGTGAACATGAACATGGAGGGAGATATATTTTTGGCAACCTTGCTCATACGGAGAAAGGATAGACGTAAAAAGTATAATAAGAGTGAGTCCATCCATTGGTTTTGGAGACAGAATCGAGGACTATTTCGCATTTTATTTGACGATTTAAATCAGGATTATAAAGAGTTTTTTTTCGTATTTTCGTATGTTTAGTAAATCATTTCAATAGTTTCCAGCAGGAATTACCAATGAAATTCGAAAAAAAAAAAAAAAAAAAACACCGTGGCACAATAGCCTGTATACTGTCGTAGTGGTGCAAGGAATCGGTAGCACCTTGTACATAAAACATTAATTTTCTATATAATCCGAGTTACAGCTATTGTCATCATAACCATAATAATTATCATCAACTTGATTTGTCTTACATTGGCCCATTCTGCAGCCCTTCCATTATGACTTTATCGGACATCGAACTAGATGGAAGACAAGCGCCCTAGCGCTCGAGTCTCAAGGTGCGATTATCAACACCACTGTGATGGTCATAATACTGCTGATCGTTTTTCTTCTGATTGCGAGTAGCGACGTAGGGAAATATATGATAAGCTAAAATTAATTAGAAGGCTACTGGCTTTGACTGTGAAATGATCCAAGAACGAAATAATACCCACCAATGTAACATATATCCACAATTAAGTCGATCGTTCACGTATTATGCTTAGTCACATTTCAATATCTAACAATAACCATGAAACTCTGTGTGTGTATGTATGTATGTATGTATGTATATATGTATGTATAAAAATATTGTTTTATTTAACGACGCTCGCAACTGCAGAGATTATATCAGCGTCGCCGGTGTGCCGGCAGGAGTTCTTTTACATGCCAGTAAATCTACTGACATGAGCCTGTTGCATTTAAGCACATTTAAATGCCATCGATCTGGGCCGGGATTAACCCACAACCTCGAGCACAGAATGCCAGCGCTATACCAACTACTCTACCCAGGCCGATTGTGTATGTATGTATGTATGTATGTATGTATGTATGTATGTATGTATTTTACTTGTAAAAATGTTCTGCATGTAAATGTGTTTCATGTTGACTACGTTCATTTTTTTTTATAATTTTTAATACATTACTAAACGACGCTGTGTCATTACTTGTTTTTGTTGACGTCTAATTAACTATGGAAAAATGATATTTGGTGAGATTAGGCCAATAATGCACCACATGATTACCTGGCATTTGTATTACAGTTGAGGAAAACATCAGTAAATTTCAATCAAGTAATCAGCCCAAGAAGAAAGAAAACTCACGCCCGACCGCAGCTCCGGATCGGCAGGCACATACCCCTGACCTCTGCCCCCTAATGTACACCTTTGACATGCATGTAGAGTAGATGTTTGTTGTATATGCATGTATGTACAAATTGCATATAGGTGTATGCTGATGTAGTATCTATGTAGCCATTATCATAGCCTATATATAGTCGACAGTAATTTGGCCAATAATAATTTTCATAAATCTTGAATATCCACGATGCACATAATTCACTAAAATTCATTCATCCGTTTGCAACTGACAAAATGCAGTATACTTATTTTATTTAAAAAGATTACGGTCCTTAATCAAGTAGGGGAATCAGAGCTTGATCAAAAGTTTTTCTATTATTAAAAAAATTAAAATGATTATTTTCTTAAAGTCACCTGAAAATGGATGTGACGTTCTATCTATCCATCCATCTATCAATTCATCCATCTATCCATCCATCCTAGCTATCCTATCTATCCATCCATCCATCCATCCTATCCATCTTTCCTATCTATCCATTCATCCATCCATCCTATCCAATCCAATCCCATCCCATTCACCCACCCATCTATCTATTTATTCATTTTTAAATTTATTTATTTATTTTCTCGCATTTCTTTTTCAAGTTTTTTAACACAAATTATGCGACTAAAATAATATTTCCCACTAAAATAGCCTAATATTGACAGAAAATTAAATCCATATTTGCTCTTCTTCTTTAATTATACAATTTTATGTGGATTTGTGCTGATAACCGTCATAAGGCATAGACGAGGAACTTATTTTTTCGTAAGGTTGAAAGTTTCCTGGCCTAATTAAGTCCATTATTGAACAAGAAAATGGGATACCTTTACTTGCTCCTTTGTTTTTGCAGTCTAATCCTCTTAGGTTATTTTATGAAAAGATAACAAATGGCACAAAGAAAGAGAACAGAATAATTTAGTCCAATTAGAGTCATTCTTTTAAACCAGAGAATGCTTTTTTTTAAGTCTTGTACTTTTGTATGATTTAAGTCATATTTAAATTGAAGCAGCACTGAAATGAACGTTACTCGAAATTCAGCAGAAAGCGGAATATGAACTTCAATTAAATAAACAAAAAATAGTCCAATTACCGTATTTATAAATACAATTATTCATTAGTCTGCGAGAGCCATTTCATTTCTTGTTCTGAAATCATGAAAATCTCTGTGAATAAGTTAATACATGTAGCGTGAAGTCAAGACATCGGTTTGAATCCTGCGGAGAATAAGAATACACTATGCTTTTAGTATGATGTAACATGGTATTCCTGTACATTAATGTTACAGTATTCGTATCAGAAGTTCTTCACTTTCAGATGACGAAAGATTTAACCGAATACTGTAACGTACTTCATATTTGCACCAGTTACACAAACCGGAAATGTGCATTATTATTAACTGTAACAAGGCTAGATAGGATAAATGTTACTTTCGTCTCGTTTCTCTTATCTATACTCTAACCACGACATGAATACCAGATCACTTATCTGTGGCACGCTAAGTACCTATATCTCTTCATAGAACATGTTGTTATTCATCATCTTTTACAGTATCCACCTCGCGACAATGGAATACACTGTCACAAAGTATTAGGGGCTGCAAGACAATAAACATAAAAAAAATAGCTTAAAGGATAACCACCTTAGCAATTCACTCTAATTATACTGACTATATGGCAACTTCTTTCTTTAGACGTGCATCCTAATAGCGCTGTATTTTAAAAATTGTCTCTCAATAATCTCTTCCTATTATCTAACATTATTTGAAATATATTAACATTCTATGTATTTTAGTTTAATTTGCTATACAGTTTGTATTTCACTGTTTAATTAATAGTTCATAGTATTTTACTGTTTAATTTATAAGTAACCCTTGTATACACGTAACTTTTATCTAAATCCAATTGCTATATTATTTTGTAGCTTGTAAGTTCACATGCATGTATACCTTTTGCTGGTTGAGTGGAAGAAAAGGCCTTAGGGCCTTAACTCTGCCAGCTAGACTAAATTATTATTATTATTGTTATTATTATTATTATTATTATTACGTACGGTATTTTGTTTGTTATATATACAGTATATATATATATATATATATATATATATATATATATATATATATATATATATATATATATTATGGGTAAGTTATTTTTACTGAAAATTACGAACTATGTAATATTGCCAATTACTGTTTTTTTACACAATGTTAATTGTTCATTGTGTTTCTTATTCTAAGGTCATGGATTATTGACAGAAAGAAAAGTTTGGTTACCACCCGTCTATACATGTTTGTTTTGCTTGCTTGTTGATGTTGAGAGCTGCATCACTACTGTCCATTCGGTACATGTTTAGTCCAGTTTACACAACTTAACAATTTCGGTACGAACCTCTTATCTCTGGTTAGAATATACACCCTTCCCCATATTATCCCTCAGGGTTGCTTGTTCATATTTGTTTTCATAGCAAATTGACTAATTTCCAAAATCGAGACAACTCTCCCAGTCTGTAGTTCTCCATAGTTTCTCTAAGGTGTTAAGACAAATGTCGGTGTCAGCTGTAACACAACTGAGCCACGGACCTACAACTCCCCCACATAAAATTTGTCATTTTCCAAATTAAAGTCTTCACAAATCGCAGTCTTTACTTTCGTGTGTTGTCTTGGGTACTTCGGGGCGAGCTAACTCGATATAAAACAAGTATGATATGAAGGGCTCAGAGCCAAGCGCCATTTATTAAAAACGGAGAAAGCAAGGGTTAAAGTTAAGTGAATACCATAATTTAATGAAGATTGACATACCATTTAGTTTTAATGTCCATACTTTATCTCACTTCCTATATGTTTCGTTAAATTATGATAATCACTTAATTTTAACTCTTGTTCTCTCCGTTTTTAATAAATGGCGCTTGGCCCACTATGGCTCTGAACCCTTCATATATTATATTTTGAGAATACTGGAGATGATATTATAACGAAAACTAAGTATAATTTTTAAAAGAACACGTAAGTGATAAGTCATTGCCAAGACCAAAGTAAGCCTATACATTGAAAGGATCGAATTCGCGGCCACGCATGTTGGCATTTTTAATGCATCTGGAGACTGGTGAGAGAAATTTTGAATTTCTATTATAGAAAAGTTTGTGAGCTCTCATATCTTTCGTCAAAATACATAAGCTAATATTGTTTAAGAAGAAGTTGCAGGATATATCTCCTTTGAGGACCATATAAAATAACAGACAATCGAGCTCATGGCGTCTAGCATATAGATTTCGACAGTTGAAGTATTCGCACTATCTCTCATAACTATACCCGGAATTAATGGGCAGATATATGAATGAACATAAAGATATAAATTTTCTTTGTACATTTTCCAATTTAGCCGAGTCAGTAGGCCTAGTTGTAATCGAGTTCTAAACTACAGATGGGTATTCGAGATTCGATCGCATCAATGTATAGTAAAGCATTAAAAGACAATCGGGCGTGAAAGAAGAATAAGTTATTGATCGTATTATTCCCAACGTTCTGATTGTGTGATTGCAAATGTGATCAAAGTGACTATGTAAATACAGTTTATTGTCAATCAATATTTCCAGATCGTTTATACAAACAGTTCTATATTTTAGAAAATTATTTAAATAATAATTAAATTTAAGTGAAGAAGTTTTTCTAGAGAAGGTTATTATATTAGCTTCGGAGACGTTAATTTTCATACACAATTGTCTTCCGACCATTTTGCAACTGAGATAATGTCACGTTGAAGGGACTGACAATCAGCACTACTTCTGATTGTACGGAAAACAGTCAAAACTTATTATTTTACATATAGTGAAGTGTTTTGTGGTATTGTACGGAGTAGAAACATGGGCATTATGACGAAGTGAAAAGAAGCGAACAGAAGTATTTTAAATGTGGATATGGAGAAGAATGGAACGTGTGAAGTGGAAAGACAGAATAAGATATTAAACTGTGTTGAAAAGAGTGCGTGAAAAAGCATGATGCTGAAACTGAAAAGGAAAAGAAATTGGTTGGGTCACTGGCTGAGAAGAAAATGCCTACTGAAGTATGCACTGGAAGGAATGATGAACGGGAGAAGAGTTCGGGGTATAAGAATATATCAGATCACAGACGACATTAAGATATATGGATCATATGCGGAGACAAAGAGGAAAGCAGAAAATAGGAAAGATTGGAGAAAGCTGAGTTTGCAGTGAAAGACTTGCCCTTGGGCATAACAGTGAATGAATGAATATCGTCGATGCATATAATAATAATAATAATAATAATAATAATAATAATAATAGTTTTTAAATAGGTTATTTTACGACACTGTATCAACATCTCAGGTTATTTAGCGTCTAAATGAAATGGTGATAATGCCGGTGAAATGAGTCCGGGGTCCAGCACCAATAGTTACCCAGCATTTGCTCATATTGGGTTGAGGGAAAACCCCGGAAGAAACGTCAACCAGGTAACTTGTCCCGAGCAGGAATCGAACCCGTGCCACCTGGTTTCGCGGCCAGACGCGCTAGCAGTTATTACACAGGTGTGGACTAATAATAATAGTAATAATAACAATAACAGTAATAACAACAATAATAATAGTAATAACAATAATAGAAATAATAATAGTAGTAATAATAATAATAATAATAATAATAGTAATAATAATCCAATGTCACGAATTAATGATAAAAAGTAACTACAGAAATTATTGAAACTACTTTATATAAAATGGGACACTGAACAGACAAAACTAGACTTTCAAGACGAGAGTGTCATCTTTCGGAATTCAAACCGCGGTCAGCAACCACTCAGCTTGGCTCCCAGTGCCTTGGGCTTGTATTGGATTCCTCCACAGTGGCTGAGATCGACACCAAATCCCCTCTCAACGGCAATAATGGGAGCGGGATTCCTTGGCGGGAGCCGGAGGCCGTATATCGAGTCCCTAAATCCCATTTTCCTCTTGCGAGTTTCGTTAAGGCAAACGTCGAGCCGTTGCAGGGTCTAATATAGACCAGACGCACCCCATCCCTAAACTCATCCCCATCCCACACCACAACGAATTCGCACTTCATCACCTCCTTCGCCACTCGCAGCAAAAACAGTTGAATAACTGGCACCGCTACTTGCCGGCCGCTTCTCACCAGTGTAGTCTACTAAGTTACTTACAGAATGAGAACAAGTGAAAGTCGATTTAGATTTTCTGCACACCCTGCGATTTCTATTCGAAAAATTTCCGATTCAACGTATGTCATACAAGTCAGCAATTTCACAGAAATATATTTCAACTTTCGTAAGTCATTTTCTCGTCAAAACATATCTCAGCCCAGTCAATTGATATAAAATACCAAGTTAAAAGAAAAAACACTTCATCATCTCAAGTCTACATGTAGGTAATATAGGTGAAATCAGTGAACATGTTTAAGATTTTATGTAGCTGTAAAATTAAACTTAAAACTTATACAACACCGAAGCGCTCTTTTATAAAGGCATAAGAAATGAAAACTTATTGAAGAAGTCAAGCAATGAAACACCTTTCTTCTAGAACTTATCTAAGATTAATTGTCTTCCTTCATCTGTATGACTAACTCTATATGCAATTTTCTTTAAGTCTGACATATCTTAATAATAATAATAATAATAATAATAATAATAATAATAATAATAATAATAGGGCCTAATAATAAGCCTAATAAGAAAATTTGATTAATTTCACGCTTTGAAATATCAAAAAATACTCTTCTTCTTCTTCACTTCATGGTATGGGCAATTGCCCGTTCCGGCTTCAAAGGTCACTCCATCTTTTCATCGGTCGTCCCTGATCTCTTCGTCCTTTTGGTTTATAATTTATTGCTTTCTTGGGAAGTCTGTAGTCGTCCATTCTCTCTACATGTAATTTCCAATCTTGTCTGCAATTGTCTATTTTATCAATAAGTGGGTATACTCCTAGTTCCTGCCTAATATCTTCATTTCTAATTCTATCCAATCTCGTGCATCCTTTTACTTTTCGCAAGAATCTCATCTCTGCCGCTTGTATTTTGCTAACTTCAGGTTTTGTTGTAACCCAACTTTCACTTCCATATAAAAGAGTAGGGACTGCCATTACATTGTAGAATTTTATTTTTGTTTCCTTTCTGCTTTTATTCTTCAAAGTTCTATTAATTGTGCCACATACTGTTTGGAATGATTGTAATTTTATTTTTATATCATTATCCTTTCTGTAACTCACATCACATCCCAGGTACTTAAAATTTGTTACTTGTTCTATTGCTTTATTATCTATTTCAATCTTAGATCTTACAGTATTTTTGCCTTGAAATGCCATTACTTTTGTTTTTGTATTTGATATGTTAAAGTTATGCTTCTGGCATATTTTATTCAGTTCATATACTGCTTTTTGTAGTTTTGTTTCAGTATCTTTTATTACAATCATATCATCGGCAAATACCAGAATATTAATTTTTATTCCTCTATCAATTAAAATTCCAGGATCTACTAAAATTTTCCATTGTCGAACAATTTCGTCAGCATAAATATTAAACAGTGTCGGTGATAAACTACACCCTTGTCTTAAGCCTATATTTGTTTCAATTTCTCGAGTTAAATGTTTTCCAGTATTTACGGTAATTCTTGAGGCATTATATAAACTCTTAATCATTCTGATAATGTGCTGTGGGTAGCCTTTAGATTGTAATATTTGAAATAGTTTTGGCCTGTCGACTTTATCTAATGCTTTCACAATATCTATAAAAGCCATGTGTGTTTCTAAATGTAACTCTCGGCGCTTTTCTATTATTTGCTTCACTGTGAATACATTATCAGTGCACGATCTTCCCTTTCTAAATCCGCTCTGTTCTTCCAGCATCAGAACGTCAGATAAGATTTGCAGTCTTTTATTTATTATTCTTGTGAGAATTTTATAACCTACATTCATAAGAGTTATTCCTCTATAGTTTTCACATTTATTTCTATCCCCTTTTTTAAAAACTGGAATTATTAATCCAACGTTCCATTCGTCTGGAATTTCGCATTTTTGCCAGCACATATCATAGAAATGTACTAATCTTAGTTTCAAGATCAGTCCGCCATATTGAAGGAGTTCTGCTGTCATTCCATCCAATCCAGATGCTTTTCTATTTTTGGTTAATAATAGTGCTTGATTTACTTCTTCCAAAGTTATGGGGTCGATAATTATGTTATCATAGTTATTTTCTTCATTTGGCTCTATTTCGTTCTCACTTCTGTTAGTATCATACCATAATTTTCCATAGTGATCTATCCATTGTTCTTCTGATATAACATTTAGGCACGAGGTTTCCTTTTCTGCTTTATTAATATGTTTTAACACCTTATAAGCCATTTGTTGACGTCCATGAACATCATCCTCTATCCTAGATATAAAAGTATCCCAGGATTCTTGATGTGCGTCTCTTACTAATTTTTTAGCCTGGTTCCTCTTTTCTTTATAAATCTGGTACGTTTCTGCATTTTTATTTTGAAGATAATGTAAATACCACTTTTGTTTTTCTTTAATTGCTTTTTCAATCTCTTGGTTCCATATACGTACCCCTCTTTTACTTCGTATTTTCTTTTTCTTTTCTAAAACTTCAGATGCCGTTTTAATTACAGTATTTTGTATTACTTGCCATTCTAGCTTTATGTCTTCCTCAGTTGGTATTTCCGAAAGATATTTACCAAGTCTTGTTTGATACAAGTTCCTTATGCTATCTTCCTGTAGAAGGTATGTTTTGTATACTTAATCATCTCTTTTCTCGAGCAAGTATTGTTTTTTCCATCTAGATAACATTATTAATTTTGCTATAACTAAATAATGGTCAGTATATAGATCACTTCCTCTGTATACTCTCACATCCTGTGCTAATTTGTGTAATTTTTCGTTTACAATAACATAATCTAATAACGACCTGTATTCTCGCCTGGACCAGGTGTACTTATGAATATCTTTCTTTCTATAGAATGTATTCGTGATTTTCAAATTGTTGAAAGTTGCAAAATTCCTCAGTTCTTTCCCATTTTCGTTCAAATGATTTTCTCCATAAGTCCCAACTATTTTAGGGATGGGAAGATTGCCCACTCGTGCATTCAGGTCCCCACTTATTATGACATGATCGCTTTTGGTGCACTTGTCTAATTCGTTTTGTAATATTCTATAGAATTCTTCTGTATCTTCTTTTCTGCCGTCTTCTGGGGCATATACTCCTATTACTGTCAGATGGCCTCTCTTAATTTTCAATCTGAGTGTTACAATTCTTTCGTTTACATATGCATAGCTTTTGATTTTTGTACTCCATTTTCTATCCACAACAATAGCTACTCCGCAACAAGCTCTTTGGTTTTGTTCTACACCACTATAAATCACAGTAAAATCCTCTAGATCTTTCGTCCCTTTTTGTTTCTTTTTTGTTTCTGTTATGACTGCAATATTTATTCTTTTCCTTTTAAGTTAAGTTCGTTACATCGAAAAGCAGGGTCATATTAAAAGTCTTCGTTGAATTCTTACATCACTTCCTACCACCAACAGTTTGTAAAACAGAAGGCGATAAACTAGCCAAGTACTAAACTTGGAGCGAACAAAGGGAATCTGGAACCTAAGAAGTAGTATATTTAGAATTATCATTAACAATATCTGTTAAAGTAGGTATGTGTTTGAAGAAATCGTAACATACACATACATACATACATACATACATACATACATACATACATACATACATACATACATACATACACACACAGTCCACACCTGTGAAGTAACGGTCAGTGCGTCTGGCCGCGAAACCAGGTTCGAGTCCCGGTCGGGGTTGAGGTTTTTTCCGGGGTTTTCCTTCAACCCAATACGAGCAAATGCTGGGTAACTTTCAGTGCTGGACTCGGGACTCATTTCACCGGCATTATCACCTTCATTTCATTCGGACGCTAAATAACCTGAGTTGTTGATACAGCGTCGTGAAATAACAAAATAAAATACATACATACATACATACATACATACATACATACATACATACATACATACACGTACATGCATAGAGGCAATCATAACTGATTCGGGAAAAACAGTAAAAATTGAAATATAAAGTCGGCTGTCCTATGAAACAACAAGCTGTGCCCTGTTCAAATAAATTCGTAACTTTCTGAAAAGCCACACATACACATAAGCACTCACAAAAAGTCTGTAACTACAGTAATAAAGTCACTTCACTCTTTGAAGGATTTTACTTCAAATATCGAGTTGTGACGGAGTTTAAGGGTTGTAAAATTCCAACGGCGGGGGCGAAGAGAAGCCTGGCACATCTTGCACAGTGTTTGTCGCGATGGGGAAGCCCCTCGGCTTGCAACTCTTACAAGTGTCTCGCTGCGAGAGAAGATAATGGTAGGAAAATGATACTTAGACCTGATGGGGAGTGCGACAGACAGACGGAGGGAATTGCATTTGTATTTGCTTACGGGACGGAGTGCAATCAGGGGCTCACAACCGGATGAGCTGTATTCCGCACTGAGCTCTATGCTTGTGTTTATAGCATGTCTTCATCTCATTTACTACCGCCTCATTCCCTCCTTCACTCTTTTTCTTCCTTCCGTTTCACTCGCATTTCTCATTCTTTCTCATTTTTACTTCCTGTATTTCGTTTCTATTATCACTTTTTATTTCATAACAACTTTCTTTATTATTATGGTTTCAATTCATTTTGCTCTCCATTTATGCAGACAAGGAGTATTATGCTTAGACTATGTGAATGAAAAGAATATATGAAATAATTTTTCCAAACTTCGTACTTTACGCTATATAGTCCTACAATTTTCTTACCAATATCATATCACAGTCTAGTATACAGAGTCACGAAGATTGGGATGATTTTGTGCATTTCTCGCGACAGTTGCTAGCCGCTTAGAGCGCTGTGAGTACTAGGAACAATAGACTGTGCCACTGCCATCGTGATCTAATACAGGCCGTGAGGCAGACCATGTGACTCGCTTAACCCGATCACGAAGGGCGGCGTTTGAGCCATATAAATTAGATGGAATGCATGAAGAGTAACATACATTTCTCTAAAATGTAGTGTAATTTCATTAATAAAATTTAAAACAATGATTATGAGACACTTCAGACATAATTCACTTGCGAGTTAAGGTGTAATATTATTTTTGGTGTGAAAATTACGTTGTTCGTATGTGTAATATCTGCCTTTATTTCGATTAAATATTGCAAAATTGTTGTACATTCATTTATGCACGATTCAATAATTTTCAGTTGCACCGCGTGGATATTTAGATATGTTGAAATTATAGGTTATGTTTACTGTACCAGTGCCCCTTTCTGTCTAATGTTATTGTTCCCCAATGCCCAATGTTATATCATATGGAAATTATAGGTTATTTTTACTATATTTAACTTATATTCTTTTTTATTAAACCTCAAAATAGCTTCCATTCTAAACTTATATGTTGATGCGAACAGATTAGGGTATGTTAACATGTAATTTTATTTTATTTTATTGGGTTATTTTACGACGCTGTATCAACATCTAGGTTATTTAGCGTCTGAATGATATGAAGGTGATAATGCCGGTGAAATGAGTCCGGGGTCCACTACCGAAAGTTACCCAGCATTTGCTCGTATTGGGTTGAGGGAAAACCCCGGAAAAAACCTCAACCAGGTAACTTGCCTCGACCGGGATTCGAACCCAGGCCACCTGGTTTCGCAGCCAGACGCGCTGACCGTTACTCCACAGGTGTGGACTGTTAACATGTAAAATTCTCTTCACATTAAAATAACACAGTTTTGTAAATATTTCTGCAACATACGAGTATTATGCAAACGGAACTTATGGACACATTACACTAATTAAACTTAGCAATAATACGCAATAAATTTATAATATAATATTTCACTGAGCTCCATTCACTGAAATAGAAAACCCGAACATACATTACGGCCTGGTCTAGATCGAAAACGCATTGACTGTGCCGTATTTCGCACTGTTGTGAAAAGTTGTGTAAACTGTGAAATGTTCGTTATCGGTTGTAAATTTTATAAAAATAATACATAAACCTTATGTATTTCATATATCAATAGCGGAAGGAAGGTGTTATTTTTTTCAAAAGAACACGATATCGAAAGTACAATACATTTTATCGTCTGCTAGGGAAAGGATCTGCGATGAGGCGATAGTAGCGACCTGGTGGTTAGCAACTATCGATGGATACATATTTATTAAGTATTGAGCTTCGTGACTATATATACTAAAGCGCTTTCAGAATAAGAAGGCATATAAGGCGGAGCTAGTTCAGACCGGTCTAGCTCGACTAGCCAGTAACAGTGAAGCGGTGTTGCCTAGTTAAATCGTCGCGAAGTCTCGCTGAAGCGTCGCGTAGTAGTTTCTTTCTTGCGCGTACAATATTAAATGGCTAGTAATTAATTTTAAGCTGTGCCATTCGATAGAGCTCCGAATTCTGAATCCAACTGTACAAGAATGGCAATTGTATGTCAACTGGGTCGCGTGTTATCGCTTTAAGACTAAACAGAGATATCCAACCTACACCATACAACATATTTTGCTCTTACGTCCATTTCTTTAAACGAAGATAGATTCTGTTTATTTTCAAATTCAGATGTGGATTGTTTTCTCTTGTGTGATGTGTAACTTACCGTAACAATGTCTCTTGAAGAGATTGCAAGTGGCTCTGGTATTCCATCTGTTATACGCAAAAGGATAGTCCTACACTCGCAGGCGAGGAGTATTGTATTTTCTGTATAATAATTTTTCTGAAGGACTAGCTTATGATGCAATGCGTGTCAGTTTTTTAGAAACAAAGAATCTGACTGCAGAGGCGTGTGGTTTAGAAGTACATACGTTATCTCGTATTCTCGGACAGGGCAAAGAGATAATTCAAATAGGTGGTATACTGTAGGCTACCTGTATTTACCTCTCCTGGAAAATAACGCAAAACGTGTTAATTATTTGACGATTTTTAGAATCGTGTATTACTTCATCGTACGATATTTTAAATATACTATATTAGTAGTATGTATTAGCAGTGACGTTATAGGACATGGAAAGCAAGAAGAAAGCTGAGAATAACCACGGATACGATTTTCACTTTTCATTGGAATATTATACATGGTATAAGACGAAATACTGCTTAAACGTATGAGATATTTGGTTGATATTGTAAACATAAACACTCCTGCTTCTTTTTCGATGAATTATACGAAGAGTATTAACAACATTCTTGATTAAGAGCATTAAAAACTTTATAAGATGAAGCACTTTAATTACATTTCACTTTTAAAATAAATACAGGCGGTCCACAACTGTGGAGTAACGGTTAGCGCGTCTGACGGCGAAACCAGGCGAGTTCGATTTCCGGTCGGGGCAAGTTACCTGGTTGAGGTTTTTCCGGGGTTTTCCCTCAACCCAATATGAGCAAATGCTGGGTAACTTTCGGTGCTGAACCCCGGACTCATTTCACCGGCATTATCACCATCTAATTCAGACGCTAAATAACCTAAGATGTTGGTAATGCGTCGTAAAATAACCTACTAAAAGTATAAATAAATACAGGAATGCTAGAAACGAGGAGATTTTATAATTCCAAAACTCAGTTTCTATTTTAAAAACCTTGCATTGTATATAATATATTACATTATAAACATTTTTGTAATATACAAATTTACCTTCAACATATTAACGATATTATTGGGTTACGGTTTTCATATTCACTTATATATAACTACTTTCACTCGTAGGCTTATACTGCCCAGGCCAGAATGATAGAACAAGGAACTCTGAACCTCTAGGTGGGTATAAGCTTGAGGATTAAATGAAATTTTAGATAGGCTTCATTTAACAAAGTAAAAGAAAGTAATCTTCAATTTCAATATGAGTACTGAATTAGGCCTACAGATATGCTTATATTCTTATAGCCGGATTCTTAGCCAGACTATAGAATCCTGGCCCTCTAGATACGTAAAAGTTAGAGAATAAAATTAAATTAGATAGACTTATTTTAACAGAGAAAAATGAAATAAGCTACAGTTTCAGTATGAATACTGAATTATGTATAATCACATATTATGCTTACGTTGCATTATAACCAGATTCGTAACGAGAATATAGAACTCTGGACCCCTAGGTAGGTATCAGCTTGACAATTAAATTAAATTAAATAGGCTTCATTTAGCAGAGGAAAAATAAATTACGTATCTACAGATACGTTTACGTTTTATTATCGCTAGATTCGTAAGCTGCCCCTACAAACAAACTTTATCTCATCTTTCCTCTGGAGAAATAAACGATAATAAATTCAACACTGCTGTACAAGGAAGTCTGACATAAGGATAAATTTTCTCGCCCTCAATGTTTTCAAGAGAGTATTTCAACATGTCAGATAGTGCAATACAATGTGCAGCATTCTTTTTTTAAAATTAAGGCATTCTTTGTCTGACATTAGCATAGTAAATTTCTACATATCTGTCACTTTATTTCGAAAGTTAGTGCCTCCAAAATCTACTGATCTGTGAAGCGAAGAAGTAATAAAGATTGAGATGAAAATTACTTCAGTAAGAGTAATTATATTTAAATATTACACATAATGAAGGAACAGATCTCGACCCACCCGCTCGCTGCAATGAGCTGCAACTGATATTTCTGTCCTTATCTGTTGTCTCTGTCTTCTACGTCTCGTGTACCGTGTGACAACTCTGACAACGTCGCACTGCTGCTAGCACTCAATTGGCTTAGGCCATATGCCTTCTTATTCTGAAAGCGCTATAGACTGTGATCATATTATGATTTCTTACATTTTAAACGTGGGACTACAAAAATTCATTAGGACGTAATGATAATCTTATCTAATTCAATTAAATTTTACTTTTTTCATTAGTCGTATGATAACTTGTGGCTGGTAAGAGGAAGGAGGAGGGTTCAGTAGAATTTTAAGAAGGCTAAGATTTCCATGATCCTAGGCTTTTGACAGCATTAGAAAATATTTTTGAACACTCTGTATAACAATATTTTAAAATTGGAAATAGTCATAATACGTGATATTACTATTTAATACTAACAATAATTATGCATTATTTTATGTATTTGTATTATCACAAGTTTCTAATAACGTAATTATATATCATGTATTGGTCAAAACGTATAGCTAAAACATTCGAAACGTAAATACGAAATTATTTCAATTTCACAAGTTCCTCTAGATACACCTGAAGCATTGTAACATACAAATTTTTCTTTTTGAAAACTTGTCTTGTTTATAAGTAATTCAGTTTTTCATCATTCCTGTAAAAAATTGTTTCGACATAAGACGTGTGATTTGAAACGATGTTTCTCATATGTGGACAAAATACTACAACCAAGAGTGCTTTCAATATTGCAGAAGCGGTTGGCGAAAGATTGTCCTTTACGCACGTCCACATGCTACGAGTTGTGTTGAGGACTGGCCTAATTCCGAACCAATTCAAGTGTTTTCTTGGCCACCACAGTTTCCTGACTTGAATTCTATTGAGCACCTGTAGGGTTTGCTCCAAAAATGGATCCAACTTTACCTCGACCATATCCATGCCCTTAAATAGCTGATATATTTGCTTTCACTTTAGTGGAATCAGATTTCACAAGAGAATATTGATACCATCGTTCTCTGCATGCCGAAGAGGTGCAAAGGTTGTAAACTTAAGAGGAGGGATAATATTTTTCTCTGTAATTACATCTTAAATCATTTGTGATAAGCAGCTTTAGAGATTAATTCTGATAACTTGAAAATGATAACAAGAATTTGTTTCCCACGATTTAAGGTTGTTTAAATAAAAGCTTGAAATAATGCAACTGTACTGATATAAATCTCTTTTCAATTACGTATAGTTTAAAATTATTATTAGGGACGTTCGGTTGCGTCAAAACAAAGCCTTGGTTTTTCTGAACCGACGCATGCGAGTTGCGAGGCCCACCTCGCATTAATCCGGACTACGCGAGAGATAGTGAGTGGTTTCTATAAATGCGAGATGCGAGGTCTGCGCACCTCACAGCCATAGAAACCACTCATTATTTCTCGTGTAGTCCGGATTTGTGGCCTCGCACCCCGCACGTCGCAAGCGTCGGTTCAGAAAAACCAAAGCTTTAGGCGTAACGCAGAAAATCCGGAAAGTCACGATTCGATTCTCGATAGTGTCATGGATTTTCTCCATTGATTTCATGTTTCCGGCAGCACTATGGTCCTGAGGATTACTCATCTAAGATAAATGAGTATCAGAGGCACTTCCTTGGGGGTAAAGAGGACGGACATGTTGAACCGATATTCCTAATACCCTTAATGCCGAATGTCCGTAATCTCACGCCACCCTCTAGTTTGATTAGCGTTGACTTTACCTTTACACAATATTATTAAACATCTTGGACTATATGGTTATGTGTATTTTATAATTGCACAATTCCAACTGTGCAATTTTGTGAGATGAATGCATTGGTTGGCTCTTAAATTTTCCTATTAACCCTTTCCTGAAGTAATTGTGCATTCAATTTTAAGTTCAGTGGGCCCCAAGCTTCAATTTTAGGCATTAAGTGGAGATTTATCTGTCTTCATTAGAAAATTCGTTTGGACTCTTTCTCTTCATATTCCTATGTTATCCTAAGAGATGACCTTGTGTCATTCTAATCATATGAACACGATACATTTGAACCCGAAATCGCACTAATGCAAGCCACCTCACTCGGTTGGTATGCTAGTGTACCTACTAAATTAAAAACAGCAAACAGAAACATAAGTTAAATAGTACAGACTTGATTTGTTACAAAATTTTGTGTCATTCTAATGTTAGTTAGGTTTTTATGTAATGCAGTCATTCCAGCATTTTCTCCATATGTTATATTTTTTAGTTGGTTATTTAACGACGCTGTAGCAGCTACTCGGTTATTTAGCGTCGATGGGATTTGTGATAGATGGTATTTTGCCGAGATGAGGCCGAGGATTCGCCATAAATTGCCTGATATTCGCCTTACTGTTAGGGAAAACCTCGGAAAAAACCCAAACAGGTAATCAGCCCAAGCGGGAATCGAACCCACGCCAGAGCGCAACTCCAAATCGGGCTTCCAGGACGTTTCGTCAACAGCAATACGTCTACGGTCAATTCGCCAACATTTTTTTTATCAACGGAGAGTATGGCTATAGTTATTTCGTCTACAGTCTTTTCGCCTACATTTATTTTAGTCAAGAGGAAAATTCACATAAGACGTTTCGTCAACCCATAACATTTCGTCAACACAATTATCGGTGCCATGGTTTTGGACATGAAATTGTAATCGAAAATTTTAGTACGAGTATGAACATGTATTGATTTTTAGTGCAGATTCTAACCAAAAGTTTCGATATGCCGAGACTAGTACAATCCAACAGGGACTGGCCTATGTTAGAGGACGAAATTACAGGAAGTGGTTGTTACTCACCATGCTAATATCTGGAAGTTTCTAGACAACATTCGCAAGGATCAGCGTGAAAACAACATAATTATAACAAACTACTGGGAGGACACCACAATGTTAAGCGGCCTATTAAAAAGGAATATATTCTAAATGAGACCAGAATTGAAAATATTGTACGGAAATGTGATGAATATGAAATAAACAATGACATACCCCGTTATTTACGTTCTATCAGCTACAATTTGAAATTATAAGCAAAAACAACGTAGATGATGTATGATTATTACTAGTACAAATAAAATTTACGCTTTTACACTTCATTAGTTCCATTCCTACTCGTAAATTTTTTCAACTGGCGTACCCATAGTATTGACGAATTTTGACAAGTAGTCAAAATATTTCGTTGACGAATTTCACAAGTAGTCAAAATATTTCGTTCACGAAATAAGTGTTGTCGACATTCCCTTTGTCGATTTTATCAGTTGTCAAACACATCTTGATAACGAATTTCACCATCAAGCAAAATTAATCGTTGACGAGATGTCTGTAGACAGAACGTTTGCTAGTCTCAAATCGGCAGTCAAGCGCCTCAGCCGACTGAGCTACGCCGGTGGCTTTCATAAGTTATAAATGTCTGATTAACGTATTGTGGCGCCAGTCTGGAATGTTCTAGTTGCGTCAGGGAGTTGCGCGCGCATCTAGCCTGGAGGAGGTGCGTGGAAATACGAACCCCTGACGCTAGCCGAGGTATGAAGCGAAGGTGGAGGAAAGCTACTGTGACTGGGCGGAAGTAAGGGAGCATCCGGAAGCAGATATCTCTCGAAGATTCTGAAAGCCACGTGAATCGAAGATTAATGAGCATGTGGTGTAGTAATAAAAGCGCGAGTGGCCGACAGAGAGTCAGTCCGTCTTGAGTCTACAAGTTAGTGCTGCTTATGATTAGGTTTTCTCCGGAGCGGTTGTTTGCGCGCTTTCAATCGGAGACCTCCGATTATCTCCGATTGATGCCGCGCAGGTTATATATGTGCTGTGGCGCAGACATACACTTTCCGCTGAGCATTCCTTTAATCGGATCAGGTAGTGATTCGAGTCCGCTGATGTCCGCGTATCTTTTAAAATAAGTTATAATTTGTTGTTGTTTAATCTCTCTTTTATGTTAATCTCCCTCTCTTCCTTCGGCTCTTTTGTGTTGCTTAAAGTGCTACGTTAGCTGACAGATTTTTTTTTTCTAGTTTTGAAATTCATAGTATATGTGGAAAGCCGTATTAGTTTTATGTCATTGATCAAATTAATAACATTCAATCTAACTACAAAACTAACGCAGAAGTAAAGCTTTTCCGTAGCTAATGTAAACATTTAGGGCCGTATTCATAGACATTCTTAGCGCTGGCTTTCGGTGGATTATCAGCGAACTAACGTTTTTCGTATTCATAAAACAGTGTTAGCTATATGATATGATATGAATCCTGTTTAGCACGCTCGTAGCGCGGGCTAGCGAAATGTCTATGAATAGCACCCTAATACTTTAATTCTCCTAGAAACTCTCGTTTAATCGCAAACAGGGTTTGTCAATTATTATTCTAATCGATTTAGTTAACGTAAACTATATTAAGGGAGCTTCAGAATGAAACAAAAGGAACGTGGGCTATCAATGGGATAAAGTTTACTGTCCCACATAATTTATTCAGACTCTTCACCGGACAGGATTGTGATTATTGTGTTAAAGGGTGTCAGTATTTGAACTGCCTCTTCTAAAACGCACCACTCTTGCTCTGTAATAAAAATATAAGTGGGTATCAACTTAAGGATAATTGTAATTATAGGCTATTATTACCAGATGTTTCTTTAGTTTCATTCAGAAATATTTTAATCCAAACAGTAAAATATAACTCAAGTCGTCTTGTAAATATTTCATTTGTTTTTTATTGCCTCGAAAGTTACGTTTTAGAGAAATTTCAAGACTTTTTCATAGACTGTGAGCCTTTGGGAACAATAGCACTAAAACAATTTAAAAAGAAATCGTATCAAATATTTTGCGTAATTGATTTCATGAAGTTCGCGATTGTGCGATCGCTTCAAACGGTCTAACAAATTCGAAATTCCACCACCCTTAGAGTAAATTCGCCCACAAAGTTTACAGTGTGCGACTTTATTATTACCTTCAACTAAATTAAAGAATTTCCATGCGACGGATATCCGATTTGGTGCCATTTTATTCCCCTCACAACTACCGTCAGTCCGTACGCGCCGGTCGTCCTTGAGCTAACTGTCGCTTCTCTCCGAACCCCCGCATCCCTCCGTATGTCCCATATTCCACCTACGGTAGTATCGGAGATCACCGGTGGAGAGCTTTATTCGTAATCTCCGATTCCTCCGCGGTTGTAGTCACTCCGATGAGCAGCACTGCTTCAAGTCTTCTCTTGGACAGCAGCAAGCGACGCAAGGGGGACCTGAGTTCGACGCGCAGTGGACCGTAGCGGGGGACCTCAGTTTGACGTGCATTGGATCGCGGCCGGAAGACTTGGGTCGACGTGCAGTGGACCGCATCTGAGGGACCTGGGTTCGACGTGCAGTGAACTGCATTTGAGAGACCTGAGTTCGACGTGCAGTAAACCGCCGCTGGGAGACTCGGGTTCGACGTGCAGTGAACTTGAGTGAGTCAGTAACTGCGACCGTGTCTAGCAGGCGAGTGTGACGCAGTTAGGGAGACCCGAGTTCGACGTGCAGTGAACTTGAACGGTGAGCTATAAGAACTAGCCAACACAAGCGAACTGAGAACTAACAGTTTTGTTCTGCATTGTGAACATTAATTGAAATTAGGAGTACATTGTTGTTCTTCTCAATAATACAAGTCGTGCATTGTCATTGTCGTCGTGTGGGGTGCAATAACGACTATTGTGTTGCTGTGTTGAGTGAAAATACCCATTGTTGTCGGGTGAATTATTAAAAATAAAGTCACATTGTTGTCGGGTGTGTGGTGGTTAAAGTAGAATAAAAGTCACAGTATATACATTTTACACACTATCCGGTCCTTATTACAGTACACAGATATTTCTCTAACTTCAAAGATCTCTGTGCACCCCTGCTCGAAGAAATAGATAACCGAGCCAGAAGAAGTGTCTGCACTTCGTCAGACCGGCCCGGGCCGGGAAGATGGACTAGCGACACCTACTGGATCGAGCCCCGCGAGGTCTCTGCTAATTAAAGGGGGAGGCGATGGTGCTAGCGCGAAAAAAAGCAGACTGGGGTGAGAGAAGACGTGAAAATAATGATGAAAGGGACCTGATAATTACACAAGAGACACTGCGCGCGGTCGAGATTCCTGTTGCCATGGTGATTTGTTTAACGGCGAACACATTATGACGTGCTTAATTAGTGACTGCTTGGTCGTTACGATTTTAGAGTTCTATTGTCTTTTGTTTTGTGGCGCTGACAATCGCTTTGGTTACGGCTGTTTAAACTGTCGCCCACCTCCTTATTGCTCCCACTGCCGGCTCCTTTCCCTGATGCAGTCGACAATTTCTGCATGTCTGGTCGTTCCCATAACGCTTGAGCAAAATTAGGCTATTTAAATAAAGACTACAGAATTGGTGCGAGTAGAATGACATAATTTCCTTCTCCGTAGCATAACCGTTTCAACTTAGTGGAAGTGTGAACATCGGAAGTCGGAATGCAAACATTTCTATTACAAGTAACGTCATATACCCTAGATAACATACATTTAACACTTTGAACTACATTCATGGTATTCGGAAAACAATCCTAAATTTACTTCTATGATCTAATTGAGTCGTTCAGTTACAAAAGCAGCTACATTAGGAAGATATTAGCTTCAGAGAACACAGGAAATATTACAACCTTATTGTATGATTAAATATAGAAGTTTAAGTCTTGTAGGGTGCTATTCATAGACATTTCGCAGCACGCGCTACGAGCGTACTAAGCTAGCCCCGGCTATCGACTGGTTACTTGTACAGAATTCAAATCATATCCTATCGCTAACACTGGTTTATGAATACGAAAAACGCTGATCATCCACCGGAAATCCGCGCTAAAAATGTCTATGAATAAGGCCCCTTATCTTTAGGTAACTATGGGATGGATAAAATACTTCTAAAATATAAACATTAAATTACTTATATTTTAATGAATAGTGAGAATTATATTTTGGATTTACCTGGTTTACAACACAACGAATATTTCTTGACATTATTTTATGTTGAAATGGCTTACATAATCGAAGAAAGTAAACATTTTAATATAAATAAAAGACAAATTTTGTTTGGGATGCTACACCGATTTTATTTATTATTTTTTATTTCTTCCATACAATCAAATGACTAACTTCACAGGCCTATCTGTAGTATTGAGTCATTTAACTATGCTTTCAACTATAGATGTAATTCAGAGTAGGTGAAATAAGGCAAACAAGTTTTCCTGGCATTCTGCATGAAGGACAAGGTTTTTCTGCGTGTCATAAATCCACAACACGGATCTCATAGCTTTACTCCCCTCCCTTGGGAAACTATTCTAAGGGCTTTATTACCACCCTTTAAAATCTATAGCCCACGGCTGGGTTTAAATTCGCTAACGTTAGATCCGAAGGCCGGCGAGGTAACCGTGAAATAGAGCTGAACAACGATCGAGAAAGCAAGACTAACAGCCCCCGCAAAGCCGAAAACCCGCACGACAATGTTGTATTATGTCGCGTCCTTGATGTAAAGACTGCTTGTGAGTGTTCAGAGAATAGAGTTTGATCACTCCCGAAGTCCCGAGCGTCAAGCAGCCTTGAATCGCCACAGTTGTTTATGCCTGACTGAACTTTCATCTACTTTGGCCACTGTTATAGGCCTAGGCCTATATGTATAAACAATCAAGTAGTCTATTTGAAACATCTCCACCTTTCTGTGTATAATAATCCGTTCCCCAGTGTTTATTTAATTACTAGGCCCTTATTAAAAGACTAGCAATTTTCTTTTCATATGTTTAAGATCAAGTGTGCAATCTCAGGTAAAAAGATATTGTTATGTTTTATGTTTTCTAGAAATGCAAATTTATTTGAATTCATTTGAGAATTTTTTTTCTATTTATATAACACTAGGTACTGTAATATAATAGGCTATAATAGAACCGGAACATTTTCATAACTAAGATAGTGTTCTGTTTTGTCTTTTTGTCTCATTTAAACATTTATAATGTTATTTATTTCAATGATGTATGTTATTCAAAGTTACGAAATCTTTCCACGCTGACCAAATGCTATTTCGAGAGTGATGAGCGAGACTCGAAGCGCACGAGAATGACGAGTCGAGACTCGAAAGACAAATGCAACGAACACAGCAAGCGAGAGCGGCAGTTAGTTTTGTTCATCTCTACCGTGAAACCCTCAAGACGATTTCATCCAATGAAAATTTCACATAATTTATATGTGGTTTGACATCCACAGGAACGGAGGATGCATACAAAATTGCGGCGAACAAATTTTCAATGGATATTTTGATATTCGTTATCAAATTAATTCTACAATTTTCTACTACCAATATATCAAATTTTACTCGGACTTAAATAGCCTATCTATATTAAAATAAACGGTTAAATAAAAACTGGTGATCAGCAGTGGGTCGCGTATTTGAGCTGAGAACCGCTCGTTCCTACTCAAGTTACTACACGCATCTGTTGTTGTTTTTCTGACTTCACGGGGCGCACGGAATTACCAATCAAACAGTTTTAGTACGGAAAAAAATACGAGAACCACAAATTGATTTTCCCTTGAAATTAGTTGTTGGACGTTTGGAGACCAAATGTGCAACGAAGGAGAAATAATAAAAAAAAGACTATCAAGTCAACTGCTCTCGTACGGTGATTAACCGCCTGGGTTAACTCATTTCGTTTCAAATTGTTCCATTACTGTGACAGAGATAAAGAGCGACTCTGCCGGAATAGTTTCTAACTACTGATGTAGTTCAGTTTAACATAAAAATCATTAAGTTAGACCGTTTCAATCTGTTTGACTGACAGGTCGAAGAACTTAACACCAAAATATGTATATCTTATTGTGAACCAAAGAATAGAAATCACTGTCACTAAATTTTAACAGAAGATTTCACATCACAAAATTATTTGAAGAAAATATTCGTATTACCTTACAAACAAGTTCATACTCTGTAAAAGCAGTAGAGATCTTGACTTCAAATACAGCAAACCCGAGTTCGATTTCCAGAAAAATAGAATATTGTGACGTTATACAACTGAAACTAATGAGGGAAATAAACACTGTTGACAAATTTTCACTAGAAAATAATCTGGAGCATGGGCTGAAAGAAAGAGAGCGTGGCTTGAAACAAGATGCGTAGATAAACAAGCGATATTTTACTACTTAATTAACTTATTATTCCCAGAACATGAATTTTAACAGTAATCGAAAAGTATTGGGAATAAATTTGAATAAGGAAAAAGAAAAAGTTTCCTTCCCAAGCATGATTCGAACCTCGAAAGTCTTAGTTACCAATCTATCGTGCTCTGGAGTGAACAATACTCTGAAATCAGCTACAAGGGTCAGTCCAGTTTTTTTTTTTTGCCACTACTGTACATGCAATACTATTTTTGATGGTATCATATTCATATATAGCTACATACTTTATCGTTTTAATTTAATTCTACGTAATCAAATTCATTGTATTTAATATGTTCAGACTTGTAGACTTGTTGTTTAGTCAAATGTTCAAAGACATGTCTGAACCTCACAAGTGATACCAACAAGGCACCACTTATGAGGCAACTAGGCCAGGAAATAATGGGATAGAGTGGCCAGTTCCTTTTCCCCTTCATTGCATACATCGTCGATTAGCTACATATTATACTAATCAGACTTCAGGTGTAGACTTGGAAGGTATTAGTCAATATTATGTATTTTATTAACGTTCATAAGGAGATATTTTTTCTAATATAAACTGATGATGCCCGAAGGGGCGAAAGTACTCGTTGATATTTAATTTGTTTTAGGTTATTCACATATAAAAAGTGATTAAACAAATTTTATGACAGTCAATGAAGGATTTTACATAATAAATTACTTAATACGAAGAAACTTTCTCCATAGCCACTCATAGGATTGGATATTGAATTCCGAATTCACTTGCATGAAGTCGTCACTTGATAGTAAAAAAAAAATTACCCATTTACTTCGTTGTACCAAGTCACCTTGGTTAATAACTAATTACTGGTATTTAAACACAATCGTTCCTTTGATCTCAATGCTCTATGTCTAAAATTCTTTCAAACCACCTGCAGAAAAATGGAAGTATGCTGTGCATAATTAATGCAGAAAACTCACCCAGCGCCGATCTTATGCTTGCAGACAAACATAACCTTACCTGTAAAAGAAAAGAACAGTTATTATTCTGAGTTCTAGATATGTTCTACCACAAATAAATTTTTATGCGCTTAATTAAAACCAATGAAAATTAAGAAAGTTTTGAATCCCTGACATGAATGTCTAACAAATGATGAAATCAGGATTTTAGTGATGTTATTTGGTGCTTAAATTTCAAATAAAATAATAAAAAATCCAGGAGTGACCAACTTTAACAGTAACGTTATCTTTTTATACGTCACAGCAGTTTAAGTAATTTTATGATATCTTCACTTTCTAGAGGGGTGACTAGGAGCTGTTTTATACCGGTATATATAAACATTTGAAAGACCATATAAATGTTACTCTATTAATCCTTACATAATGGTACGATGCAGTATTTTAAGCTTTATGACAAATTTATTATCAGATACAACTTCAATGCAAATATAAAAGAGCAGTACAAAATTGTATTTAAAGAAGTATCATCATTATTAACAATAAATTTTATGAATTGTAAGTGTTGTGTGCATATACAATACCAATGTTTATACTTTAAAATCACTATTCTGTTGCACAGTCATGATTTAAATGAAATTCTTATAACGTTTATTATTTTAGACGATTCTGTTTAATTTTAATCCATTTACTATTACCAATGATGTTGTTAAAAGTTTTAAATAATCAACTTTTATGACTTGACTGTGAAACTATTATAGTGCACTACCCTAGCGACATTGAATCCATAACACATCTCCCTCCTAACAAAATATTATTTCTTTCTAATAATGTGTTCTTTAGAAGCATTTGAATGCCGTTCTGCGCATTGCTGTTATACGAGATCTAAAATATTTGATGTTCTATAAATAAAATTAAAGACTTTATAGTTAAGTCCTTGTTGCAGAGAACACCTCAATTACTAATGCTTACAAAAAATCATATGCAGACATTGCTATCGGTTTAAATTTATTAATTTGCTTTGTAAAAACATTTATATATATATATATATATATATATATATATATATATATATTTAAGTTTAGTGAGGAAATGCAACTTTTAATTTCGTGCAATAAACTTATCTTACACTTACTTGTTGAAAAAAAATAACGAGGTACACATAATAATTATTATAACACGATTTATTTACTATTACAGAGAAAATCATTTCATATCCATTATTCTATTTTATTTTTGACAAGCATTGTATGATTTAGTTGCACAGATGTTTTAATCTGACACAAGTCTTTAAGAAAAAATATGAATATATCGGGAGATCCAATGAAAAGTGGAGTCTGCCGTCAATCGTCCGGTTTTTTCACTATTCGTCCCGTATTATATACGAAATATTCTATTAATTAATTAATATATTAAATAATGTCTAATTAACAAAATTAGTTATTAATAACAGAAAAGAAATTAATAAATGACAAATGAAGGATGATATTAGGCATATTTACCGCAAAAAAATCCGCTTTCTTGGGATAAACATCTTTAAAAAGATGTTGGTGTTTAATTCCAATTTATCGGCCACCTAATGGTACACAATATATTATTCTTAATGTCTTTTCAAATGTGTATGAAAACAGCATCTTAATATATTGATCTTATAAAATACAGGAGGTCGCAAAATTAAGCGGCCCACTAGATATAAAACTGGCATCACTTAAAAGTACATATCGCCGTTGTTCCTGCTATAACTCCTATGTTTAAAATATAAAATTTTTCAGTAGGTAAAAAAAAACACATGTATTCATCCTATGGCAGCCGTACAGTACGATTATTTAGTCCTGACAGTCGCAGGCGATGTGCGCCTTGGTCAGGCGAGTCCATTTAGTTACGCCGCCAAGGGGTGTTTGGGTTATTCACTCGCTTGCCTTCGAAGCGATCGGATGTCATGCGTGTGGTAGAGCGGTGTGTTTCCAGTACAATTAAGCTGTACTGTATTTCTTTACCGACCGCTCGATCTTATCTCTACTCCGGAACTCTCTCCACTCCTCCTATTACTTCCCCTCTTTCGCGTCGCTAAGCTGGCAGGACTAAATTATCGGTCTGTACATAGGAAACTGTGAATTTTTATATTTTCGAAATAAAGAAATATAATTACATATAGGAGATTTTATTATTTGCTGTATCACTATTTAAGTTATTTAATAGAGCAAAAATCTGAAAATCGATAAATAAGTCACATAGGAGTTATTGCAGGAACAACGACGATATATTGAAAGCTTTAAAAGAATACCTGAACTGTGAAATCACGATAAAAGACTATACAGAGAAGACTTCTGAATAGGTGTTTTACCGAACTTTTATGAACGCACTCTTTATAAAATGTAAACAAGATTGGTTTACACCTCAAACATTTAAACAGAGTCTGGATCATTGCAGGAATAAAAACAAGCTGTAAAAGAATCCCAAATACACGGCCAAGTGCTGCTCAGAGGAACAGCATAGCGTGTAACGCTGGAGGTCGTGATGGTCAATAACCATTTATTCTTCTCCACAGTCGTCCAGTATATCCAATAGCGGAATACATTACAACCCCATTCCTCGCCTATATACACTCTAGCAAAGAATCATCTGTCGCGTGATGCAAGAAGCTTTCAACACTTGTATTGATTTCAGATGGTGATAAAACCGCCCCCTGTGGTAACACACCATAAACCCGAGTTAGGGCAATGGGCTTGTTGTTTTGAATGAAGCCGTCCACTGGCGCCTCTCTGAGTGGTGGCTTCTCGATAAGACTCTAATCGTAAACACACGATGTAGGATATAGCGTATGTCTACATGTCGCATGAAGTTATTGCAGCACCGAAATTTGCATATTGTAATTAGACAGCGAAAACGACAAGCAACAAAAAATTAAAGACCTTAAAATTCTCCATCGTAAATAATAGGGTTACAGATTAAAATCTATTTTCCGAAATTAATTTAATACAGTAATGAAATTTACTTCATTTTTTGGTAAGTTTACTTCCCCCCCCCCCCCGCTCCCCTTATATAAACTGCAGAACCAGTCGAAAAAAAAAAAGCGAGAACATTTGACGTTTCGCGGAAGCCAGGGGTCCTGATTTTGGACATAATGTAGTCCACGGATATTTGTTCGCTGTCAAAGTGGTGTCCTGTGTTGGCTTGGCTGTGTTACGTATCGTATTCTCACTTCATCCTTATTATCTACCATCAGATTAGACACCTTAAAATTAGGATGAGAATGATACCCCCAAAAAGTATAAATTTACATTGCGTCTGTTTCATTTTCTTGCAGTTACGCTGCACTCACTTCCGCAAGAGTGTTATGAGGTTCATTTACGCGTCTCACGCTGGGTGGTGGTGGTGGTGGTGGTGGTGGTGGTGGTGGTGGTGGTGGTGGTGGTGGTGGTGGCAGTAATAGTAGCAGCAGTAGCAGTAGTAGTTTTATTTTGCCTGGCAGAGTTAAGGCCATAAGGCCTTCTCTTCCACTCAATCAGGTTTCAATGATATACATGAAAAACAAAATTATATGATAGATTAGCTACAAAACAACACAAAAGAAGATACCTTAGAAATTACATAAAATATAGTAGAAAATTACAAATAGTCCAGATCAGTTACGTAATATAAGGACAATATAAAATAAGGTAGAAAATTACATATAATCAAAATCAGTTAGCGTAAGGGGAATATAATTTATAAGACATAAACTGCTTGAGATAAATTCGATGATTAATTCACTTGAGATATAGTAAGTTAATATATTAAGGGAAAATACATGTGGGTTACAAGACATAAAAAGTTGAAAAGCAAAATCGTACTATATGGCATACAGATACAAATGATTAAGTAATATATCAAGATAATAAAAGAGGGGAAAAAAGATGAGAGAGGAGAAAAAATAACAACTTGGTCATTTAAGACTATTCAGAGACTTGCGCAATAAAAACATTTCTAAATAGAGTGTACTTATTTTTTTTTTGGCTGGGTATGTTGGCTAAGAACAATAGGCCTACCTGTGATAACAGTAAGTTAACATAAGATTCATACAACACAATTTTGAACTAACCCAGTTCCTATGGAAGGGAATTAAGTTACCTGCAGATTTTGGCAATGAGAGTACAAGCGAAAATTTGTTTCATGGTGGTCGTGTGATTGGATTGTTTAAGTTCATTATATACTAACTTTGTTCGATAAGTTAAATGTAAAAAGAGTTTACAGAGAATTATTCATGTGCTAAAGTTATTACGCGTTCTACACAGTACTGAATCTATTTCCGGAACCAGCACTGCGACCTCACAAGGTCTATTATGCTAACACTCAAGCTAGGTGCATTCCCAAACCCACACCGGCTGATTACACTAAAGTTTTCAGTGTACTTAGGTTTCGAGCAGGCAAATTCTTTCATTCATTTATTATTATAATACACTGCTCTCTTAATTTGACTGGCCATATTGGAACTTAATCAATGGCTTTCCCAAAACACGCTATGAAATGCTTCATATAAAACAATTTTTGCTCTAAAAGGAAGCAACAACGAGCAAAATTGTATAAACTTTTTTGTTTGAAATATCTCAAATAATAACCTCCTGAAATTTATGACATTACGGTTCGCCCTGTATACAGGTTTTCAATGGCTTCCAATTATATATTTTTGAAAACCACTTTTCTTCTACTGTTTTTCTGAGGTGTCCATAATAAAATTTATACGTCTGCTTTCAATTGTATCGATAACATTTATTGTTACTCCCATCTGCTCTCGTATGGTATTATCTCTAAATCTATCTGTCCTCGTTACACCAGTAGTCCATCTCCATTGATTTTATTTTCTATTCATTTCTTTCTGAAATCTTCCATATCTCTGCGACATACAGAGTAATACTTCCTACAACTCTATATACCCATATACCGCCATAGGGATTTAAAATTTCTTAATAAAACCACAGTCTATTATATACAGTCACGAAGTTTGAGTTGTTGAGGGTATTAGGAACAATAGACTGTGCCGGTACTATTTCGCAGTATGAAATGAGGCGATATCTATGGATGCATATTCCCTATGTATTGAGCTTCGTGATTGTATATACTAGACTGTGATAAAACTATGTATAAAAACAATGAATAAATAATAACTTAATCAGTTGGCCATGTTTACAAATTAGCAGGCTTTGACAATTTGTAAAACAAGAGAACGTAATTTACGGTTAATAAGTCAAAGCATGATATTCTCGTGTGTTGCAATTTATTAGAGCCTGCTAATCTCTAAACATAGCTCACCGATTAATTTATTTCGTCTGATGTTTTTATATAAAAATTTCCCACGGCAATGTTAAATCTGTAGGTCCTATACCCAGAGAAACACGCGGTATTTTTAACATTGTTTGTAAAATGTATTGTTTAGTGAATTGTCCGAAGACAGATTTGAACCTCATAAATGACACCAGTAAGAAATCACTCATTAGGCAACTAAGCCAGTTCCTTTCTCCCCTCCATTGCATACATCCACGATTAGTTGACATGTAACACTTATTATTTTGATGTAGCGAAATATGTATGACATTTTCGTGCAGGAATTTGGGTTATCATATGATGAAGGATGGATAAAAGAGAAAAATTCTCTCCGGGACCGGGACTCGAACCCGGGTTTTCAGCTCTACGTGCTGATGCTTTATCCTTTAAGCCACACCGGATTCCACTTCCGATGCCGGATGGAATCCCCTCAGTTTAAGTTCTACCTCTCAGTTTTCCCTTTGGTGGCCTATCCTCATATACTGTCACAGAATATGTGACAGTGGCACAATGTCCAACGGACTATGTACAGAGGTGCACTCATTACGAGCGACTAAGTGGCCAGGATCCGACGGGATAAGCGCCGTCTTGAATCAGAAGTGATTACTTACGCGTATCATATTAATATGATGTACCGAAGTATATATGACATTTTCGTGCAGGGATTCTGCGTTATCATATGATGAGGGATGGATAGAACAGAGAAAATTCTCTCCGGCACCGGGACTCGATAGTGGATAAAGCGTCAGCACTAGACATGAACAACGATCGAGAAAGCGATGCTAACAGCGCCCGCAAAGCCGAAAACCCGCACGACAATGTTGTATTACGTCGCGTCCTTGACGTAAAGACTGGTTGTGAGTGTTCCGAGACTCGATATTGATAACTCCCGAAGTCCCGAAGTCACGCAGCCTTGAACCGCCACAGTTGTTTATACCTGACTAAACATTTATCTACTTTGGCAACTGTTATATATGTATAAACAATCAAGTAGCCTATTTGAAACATCTCTATCTTTCAGTGTATAATAATCCGTTCCCCAGTCTTTATTTAATTACTAGGCCCTTATTAAAAGCCAAAGAATTTTCTTTTGATATATTTAAGATCAAGTGTGCAACCTCAAGTGAAAAGATATGAATGTTATGTTTTATGTTTCTTAGAAATGTAAATTTATTTGAGAATTGTTATTTTTTTTCTATTTATATAACTATAGGTAATATAATATAATAGAACCAGAACATTTTGATAACTAAGATACTGTTCTGTTTTGTATTTTTGTCTCATTTAAACATTTATAATGTTATTTATTTCAATGCTGTATGTTATTCAAAGTTAAGAAATCTTTCCACGCCGACCAAATGCTATTTCGAGAATGACGAGCGAGACTCGAAGCGCACGAGAATGACGAGTCGAGACTCGAAAGACAAATGCAACGAACACAGCGAGCGACAACGGCAGTTAGTTTTTTTCCTCTCTAGTCAGCATGTAGAGCTGAAAACCCGGGTTCGAGTCCCGGTGCCGGAGAGAATTTTTCTCTGTCCTATCCATCCTTTATTATGCAACACTTTTATTCCAAATAATTCAGTGTAGCTGCCTTGTTTCAAATTTGCCTTTGCCAATTCCTTGCTTTATTTCTTGCATTTAGTTCTGGAAATTATACTTATCGGTGTATTATGCGCCTAATGACAGCTATTCTAGGATAGCATCCTAACTTTATCTTATACTAGCCGTACCCGTGCGCTCCGCTGCACATGTTAGAAATAAATATAAAGTAATTTAGATAATTAAAATAGGACGTTTGATCCAGGGAACATTCGTGTTTGATAGAAGGATAAGTCGTTTAATATTTTACTTAATTTAAATTGTATTTAAATAATTAAAATGCGGTCATTTTGGTCCAGAGAGCAATCATTTGGTGCAATGGCAATTCCTTTAACATGTTTCTTAATTGTTATTACATGCAACCATAATTTAATGAAGATTGACATATCATTTAGTTTTAATGTGTATAATTTATATTACTTGCTATATGCTTCAGAAGTTACTGTAATAACATTGTAGAAAATTATGTCCCTTTAGAGAAATTACACTTTCCAATGGTGAAATAATAATTAAACAATTAATTAACTTCCGATATTACTTCATACAAACACAGAAACATTCTCTGTAGGCTGTGTTTAATAGCTTTCGATTGTTATTGTCCAAGGCCCCTTATAGACGAAGTCATTTGTTTTTATTTCAGTACAGCGCCTTAGATGGCATTGTTATTGTAATTTTAAAACTCATTTATCTCATTAAATATCAGTCCTATCAAAATTTTGTGTAGAATAAAACTTATCGGAAATTATTTTTAAAGAAACGTTTGTTATGTAACATTTTTCATGAAAATCAATAATAAGGAAGATATTTCGATTTATTTAATTCAAACCCCCTTATAACCCCTCTTTTAAATAAAGTATTTTGAATGCCATATAGCCTAAAATCTAAGTTACAATGGACTTAATTTATATTCCAATTTTCATATAAGTCGGTTCAGCCATTATCGCGTGAAAAGGTAACAAACATCCAGACAGACAGACAGACAGACATACATACATACAAACAAACATTTAAAAAAGGCGATTTTCGGTTTCAGGATGGTTAATTATACATGTTAACACTAATTATTTTTGGAAAATCGAAAATTACCAGAAAATTTTGGCTACAGATTTATTATTAGTATAGATTATAAACCAAGGGGATTCAAGATGGTGATAAAGTGAATTATTATCTTGGAAAAGGAAGTTTACGAATGTCTGCTTGGAAAATGAGAAGAAAAGATGTCAATTAATGAATAGAAGGCGGCGAATCAAGATATATATATATATACCTAAAGTAAAATGCGCTTAGGGTGAATTTAAGTATTTCTGAAAACACCCCACGGCGAAAAATGAAGTGTAATAACCGTAAACTCGAGGTAGGACAACGAGCAGGTTGTTTTGAATGAAGCCGTTCAGAGGCGCGGTGGGTGTCCTCGATAAGACTCCAAACGTAAACACATACTGTATATAGCATGTGTCTACATGTCGCATGAAGTTATGTTGTAGGAAATTTGCATATTGTAATTAGGAATGCGGAAACAGCAAGCCAGAGCTAGTAGCTGGCCTGATAAACGCAAAACGGTTTTTCAACAAAGTCATTAACATCGCTTAAAACACATGTAAACAGGATGCCAAAAGACGGGAGCTCTTAGCTGTAAGCTCAAATTAATGCATATGTAATAACTGCAGGTTTTAATAATGTACAACAGGTTTATCATTTTGTAAACAAGGCTATAATACAACCCTCTTGTTTTATGACTGTTATTTAGAATCAAATTATCCCTTCCTGCTTCGCCCCCACCCCTCACCGCAGTCATTCGCTTACGTTTGATAACGTCACATTGCCGCTGTGAATGTAGAAAACCCACCTGACTTGTATTCTCCGTTTCTATCTTCCATGCAGGTATCTCACTCGGTTGACAGGGAAATATTTATGGATTGTGGCAAAAGTTGGTGCAACACGACTCTGATATCGACTGCCACGCACGCTAACTTGAGTAATATTACGACTTTTTATGTACCTGATAAAATGACACTGTGTTAGCTGCGACCATATATCAACTCGATTGTCAGACTTGTTGCACCAATGTTAATACGTACTATCAACGCTCGGAAATGTTAGTTTAATTCTGTAGATGGTGCTTAGATAGAAGCACTGCACGTAAAGTTATTGTTAGTGGTAATGGTTAGTATTAATTAGTTAAACCCTATTTATTTATTTTATTTATTTATTTATTGGGCTGCAGTGCGTTACAATGTTGAATGACAGCATTGACCTCCGGTCATACAACTATCACTCACTTATCAACATGCAATTTTCATATATAAAGGCAGACTTTCTTATATTATCCTGTATGTACACAAAGCTACATTTTAAAATATATCTTTTGAAGAATAGTGGTTTTTCTCGTCGTTACAGCAAGCGGCAGCAACTACTGAAAGTGATTTTACTTATTTCAGAGTTGCCAACCTAGGTAAGTATGTTGAAATATTACAAACATGGTGCTAGTTTCGGCCCAGGACTTTATAATAAAATTACAAACCATTTCCCAAATTTGAAACATTTTGAAATTGAAGCTTTTAAAAATAAATTTATAAAATTATTCATTATATATAATATTAACAAATGTGTGTATTTTTTACCTTCTATTTCTGTAGACTATATTCATATTTTTATTGAATATCACTGGGTTCTGTCTGATTGTCAGTTTATATTAAAATGTGTTTTTTCTCTCTTTTTCTTTTTCTTCATTTCTTTTTTGCTCTTGTTCGTTATTTATTGGTTTGAATTAAGTTACTTACTGAATTTAGTAAGCTGTCCTTGTAAATTTTATGAAATATTATTGGCTAAGATCACACCGTACACGAGCCTGGCTCTTACGGTAATGGTTAGAAACATTTTGTTTCATAATTTTAATTTGTACTCGCTAGCTAGCTAGCTAGTTAGTTAGTTAAATAAATTAAATAAAATAACTGCTCTAGAGTTGTAATGAAAACCACTGCCTTCTATGTATGCTACAACCCTACAATGCAATAAAATTCATACAAAAAATACAGTGTTAGTTAATATACTTTATACGAAACAAATCACTGAATTTGAAATGTACTCAACTTTACTTAAGCAATTCAAACTTCACTTAACAAAAATAAATAAATAAATAAATAAATAAATAAATAAATAAAAATGATTCCAACTGAACACGAAATATTACAAGTACCTGAATAATTTTTACTCCTTCACAGTGAAGTTGATGGTGAAGTTTTAAGTTTGCCAGACTGCTAACATCAGTCAGCTGTTCATAGTGTGATCAGAGTTACCTATATTAAGATTTTAAAAATTATTATTTTCAAAATATACTATCGTGCAAAAACGTGAATGATAGGAGTTTTGAAAAGAACCAAGTCTCTTTGCCATTAATATTAAATTCATTATATTCAGTATACTTTTGCTTTGGCTTCAAAATAATTCAGGGAAGAAATGTGATAAGAAGAGAACATTTATTGTTATGCAAGTGATTCGAATGATTAAGAACCCAAAATTAGAATACCGGTACATAAAGCGGGTTAAATTTTCATAATCTATGTCTCTCTCAATTCTGTGAATGTTTTCAAATTACGCCAACAAAAACAGATTATGTTCTTGAAAGAATTGGACCTATTCTAGAACCAAAAATAATAAGCAGTTTCTCTCTTTAATCTAAAGAACAATATTACGCATTTGTCTCCATTAGTTACGAAATACAGCTCAACAACTTGGACGATATAGAGTCGCAGTGGATATTAATATTGTAGGGCCCGGTTCCTTCAACCTTTGTTAAATTATAACAGTGTGTTATTCCATTTTAACTGTAAACTTAACAGTTGAAGCATTTCTTCAACTACTGTTAGTACTAACAGGCTGTTAAAACCTATGTTAATTTAACTGCACAATTTCATGCAGTTAAATCATTTAACTCTCTGTTAGCACAGAAGTGTCCAATATGGCTGGTGCGTTAGATGCTGAACTTTCATATCTTGATTATTTAGAAAATGATATCCATGAATACATAAACAGAGCGGATGATTTCTGTGATTTGACAGAACAGAAGTTCAATATAAAGGTGTAGGTTATTTTGTCCCAAGCCTCACTTTTCGCTTTGAACGTAGATCCGTTTGTTTGTTTATTCTCAATAATTGGTTTATACTGCGAAATTATTTCCGGCAGAAGGCTTCTCTCGAAGGGAGAGAAATTAGTCTCACGATTTCTTTTTGTTCCAGTGTTTTCCATTTCACAACAGCAATATCAATAGGGCAATACGCTGCTCCACGCTACTGTGATACAAACGACGGAAAGAAGCATAAATCAAACCTGAGAGAATAGAAATACTTTTATCCTCTCTGAATCAAACAATGGAAACAAGTGAGACTCGCAATTGTCAGAGTTCAGAAAACAGAATTGAGCCTATACTTAGTTATAGGTTATGGTTAAACTCTAGAATCTCTGGTCCTAACAGAGAGTTAACAAACAGAATGTTAAAATGTGAAATTTAAAATTGAAGAAACGCAATATTTTTAACAGCAATTTACACTTTTAACTTACAGTTAATTAACGCTATGTTAGGCGCATTTTAACAAAGGTTGAAGAAACTGGGCCTAGGACTTTGTAGAATGAAATGAAAGCAGTCTCTAACTCATGAAGAAACAGAAGTGCTTTTCACTTTACTAAAGTTGCAAAGTGAAAAGTGAAATACTGCGAAGTTTCGAAGTTTAATGTTGTAATAGGCCCTTGGTCATATGATCAACATAGCGCAAGATTAAATTATGGCAACGCAGAAAGACATAAATCGAGACAATGGAAAGGGGAATATTTCCTCTTTCTCACAAAGTTTCGAACCCGTGTTCGTTGAGTATCTCTCGAGGCAGAGACAAGGACATCAGTGGTTGGTAAATAAAGAAATAACTCTCCCGTATTCTGAGCAACACTGTAGGCCTACCAGGAATCGACCTCGTGCTGTGTAGTGGACTGTCCCGAGCGGGTCTGATTAGCCCCATTGCTGACCTCGCCCTTGACGACTCTTTTAACCCCACACCGGGGGGGCGGCGCCCTCTTTCATTAGCGGGCAGAGTCAGACAGGCTTCCTTACACTCTGTCCCTTCAATTATGTTGACATGTTGAAGAAACCTCCCGCGGCGCGCTGCAATAGCTCAAAGGTGGTCCCTGTATCAGAAGTAACACTCCGCACAGCGTCATAGGGAGTCTCCCTCGCATTTGTAACCCTGACACAAGACGTTGATGAAAGTTTAATACTACTCTTTATGGCGAAACTAATGCAGTCAATTCATATAAACTTGCGGTTTTCTATCTCTATAGCATTACCCTTACCTAAAATACGCAACAAAGTTCCTTTTCCTCCTTTCATTTAAGCTATGCAACGTTCATTTGTTCATTAATTCATTTACTTACTTATTGTGTTACATAGAAGGGGATTTAAATAAAGTTTGTAAAATAAAATCTTGAAATTCCTCTGGAGGAATGGAAAACCGCACAAAATCTTGTACACCCAGCTTTAAAAGACTGGAATGCAGGCGATGCCAGTACGCCATTCTATGTTTGCGTAAAAGTCTGTTAAAATATGATACAGATTGTGCACAAATTATACTCTTATATCGCTATCTATATATCGGGATTCATCAAACAGGTATGAATTTTTTCGTAAGGATATTATTTATGTATTTCTTTATTTTTTATTTATTTACTTTTTTCATTTATTCACTTTCATTTATTTATTCATTCATTCATTTATTTACTTATATATTTATTAATTTCTTTATTTTCCTATTATTAAGGTTCGAACCCATTAAGAAGTAAAATAGTTATTAATAATGAGAGAACAAAACAAGTTAATACTTTCAATTATTTAGGAAATTTGATTTCATATTCATATTGATTTAATTTACCCCGTAACGGATGACAAAATAATCAATATAGTCAAAACTTTAAAAAATAATGTATCACCCGGTCCTGATAACATAAGTGCTAAAATACTTGAGATGGTTATAAATTATATTGCCAAACCTCTAACTCATATTTTTAATTTATGTTTTCTAAATGGCAAATTCCCAAATAAATTTAAAAATGCAATTGTGAAACCTATTTTTAAAACAGGAGATAAAAGAAATATGAACAATTATAGATCAATATCATTACTTTCATGTATTTAAAAATTACTAGAAAAATGTATTGAAGTTCGATTAATGAATTATCTTGATAAATATAATATATTAAGTGATAATCAATTTGGTTTTCGAAAAAAAATTCAGTACAGATAATGCAACATATCAAGTTACCAAAAAAAATTTCAGAGAATTTGATCAAGGTAACAAATGTATTGGTATTTTCCTGGACATAAGAAAAGCATTTGATACAGTGAAACATGATATCTGAGAAATTAGACTTATTAGGAATCAAAGGTAATGCTTTAAACTTAATAAAATCGTATCTTAACGACAGAATTCAAATAACGAAAATTGACAACTATTCAAGTGAACCTTTAATTATTAATATAAGTGTTTCCCAAGGCACAGTTCTATGGCCTATTCTATTTTTAATATATATTAATGACTTATTAAAAATTGACTTACAACAATACAATGGTGTTCACTATTCTTATGCAGATAACACAGTTTTACTTTTTGGTGGAAAAACCTGGTATGATGCATATAATAATTCAAATAATGGACTTAAATTAATAAAAAAATGGTTTGACATAAATTATCTTTCTATCAACGAAAATAAAACCATAATTATTCCATTCACACTATCTGAAAAATGTAACAAACCTCCTACATCTATATTAAGTATTAAATTACATAATTCTGATTGTTGTCTTATACAGTGTAAATGTCCGATTATTAAAGAGTCCTCTGAAGTTAAGTATTTAGGCATAATTTTCGACAATCATTTAAAATGGAACTAACACATTAATTACCTTTGTAATAAATTACGTAAAATAGTATATTATTTTGTTTTATTGAGGAATTACTTGTCAATAAGTTTATTACGTACAACATATTTAACTTTATTTCAATCGGTAATTATGTATGGAATTATAGGATGGGGTAGCTCATTTACATCCAATTTTAATCCACTTTATTTATTACAGAAGAAAATAATTAAAATATGTCTTCATAAACCTACTGATTTTCCATCTCAAAATTTGTTTCTAGAATTTAATGTACTTTACGTAAGACAAATTTATTATATTGTATGAATAAAATTCATACATAAAAATCGAAATAATTTTGAATTCTATTCTCATAGTTATGAAACAAAAGGTATGAATTCTTTAAGATTGTTTGAACCAAAATGCAATACTGTTACAGTATTTAACCATAGTAGTAATTTAGGCCCAAGAATATATAACAAATTTATATTTAAATATCCTAATATTGCCAATTCTAATAGTTCTAGTATTAAATTTAAAAAGTTATGTATGGATTTTATAAAAATTGAAAAATTGTAAATTTAAATTTGTATACTATAATTGCACAGGAGACATAAGACAAATTGTATTGTATAATTATTAATTTTAATTCAGGAATCCGCCCTTGAGCACGAGCTCTACTCTTTCAGGGGCGAGCTAAAGTTTTTCTGTATATATTATATTTTATGTTACAATTATTAGCAAAATAATAAATAAATAAATAAATAAATAAATATGAAGAAAAAGATATCTCCTATACATTAAATCATTATTTGAAAGTAACAGGAATATAAACAAATATATACACCACAGAAAACCTTAAAGAAAACCAGTTTTAAATTGTACAACACACTAGCTCTCTCCATCCTCTTTTACGGCTGTGAAAATTGGACCATCAGAGCAGCAGATACCAAATAAATTAAGAAACACCCTTGTAACGTTTTTACATTATTGTTTAAGACGACAGGCCTAATAAAATATGGCCAAACTGCGTTGGTCGCAGATTCATTGTTTGTTAAAATTGTGTTGACTAGTATAGTCTACTTTCATTTTGAAAAGTTTGGGATAATATTTCAGATTATTCATATAAATCGTATAATTAACCCATACACTTAAAAATTAGATTCGTAGTGTTACATCAACTGCACAGATTTGGTTACGTGATTAGTTTGTTTAAACATATTGTATAACACAAGAAATACTACTATTTCTATTACGCTACATTTTGCAGCGTCTTTGGATTAAAATGCTAGAGAGCTGGTCTTCTGTTAAGGCGGCCTGAGTTCCATCACCGGCCAGGTCGAGATGGAATTTTTGGTGGATAAATCAGACGTTACAGAAGGTTATTCCCGGGTTACTCTCGTTTCCCTCTATGATTCCATCAACACTCTTCAACTCCCCTCATTTCATCTATCATCTTCAACAATAAAAATAGGCTGGGGTGAAGTGTTAGTGATGGTATGGGTTTCCAATGATGGTACAGGAAGGCCTTGGGGCTTCGGGCTCCTGGGGCTCATCAGAGTACTTGTATGCGGTTGCGACATGGCTCTATCAGGGACTGAGGCAGGATGGCTTACCTGTCAGCGTCGGATTAGGAAGAGCTTGTGGCTCCGGTCCCCTGGAGATTATTAGGCTACTTTTTCGAGAAACGCAAGAGGCTCTATCAGGTTGGAGGCAAGATGAGTTACCTGTCAGAGCTGAATTAACGAATACTACCCAGGCTACGTGTCGGACTTATGGCACGCTTTGGCATCCTATATATGCGATGACTGTCAAGTGTATGTACGTGTCCCGGAGCCAGCTTTCATGAAGCCAACCGGCCTGCCAGCTAGATTTTATATGTTGCAAAATGTCGTAAAATATATTGATTATTATTTTGTACTATACTGCGAAATGTGGTGTTCAGTGTCTATTAAAATATGATATTTTGTGTTATGTACTGCGGAATGTTCGCTTTTATATACTGATTTGTGTATTGTAAAACGTTTTTGCAATAGTGTTATATTGTATTTTTTAATCTGACACTTTATATGCATTATTTCGTTGTTCATAGTAATGTATTATGTATTTTCCTGTATGTGTTGTCATATATTATTTGATATACAGAGTGTCCCATTTAGCTTGACCACCCAAATAGCTTTGTACGCAAGTACCAAATGAAAAAGTGTTTCATACAAAATATATACAACTAAAAGGGGGTAGAAACCTTGTAGCGTTATTTATTAATAAGATACGAGTACTAACGTTATTTCTTTGAATGGCACTATTTATTTATTATTCAATATTTCAATTAAGCTCATCAATACCGTTCCAAAAATGTATCACGTTGGCCATTCTGATAAACAGAACGTTAATAAACTGAACATTATTGGAGTCTTGACGGCATGGTTTTATTATTGTATCATTGCAGTTCCCTCACTGAAGATGGGGTAGCATACAGCCCCGAAACATGCCTCTATTTTAAATAAATTTTTACTGATTTTTATAGATGTGATCATACAACCGTTACACTGATTTTTATTTATTATCATATTACATAATAGATTTAATTAATTAGACATTTTTCGTGTTTTGCAAATCTAGATCCACAAGTATGTGCACATGTATGAATTCATAGTACATATGAAGTAATATGCAGGATAGATACGTTTGTAATCGTTTTATCTGCCCTTAAGGGGAGAGGATGGTATTTTTTGGAGAAGAATGAGTAAATTTTCAAAAAAGATTCTTTAAAATACTCTGTTATATATGTGGAATATATAGCATAAACTTTTGTGGGTATTTGTGCCCTTATCGGATGTTGAGTCGCCATTTTTAAACTTCCTGCGTTATGGGTTTATAAATCACTCGCCCACTTTTATTGTTGTTTCCGGTAAATTAAATTTAAAAAAATGTTTTTTCTTTAAAATACCCTTTAATATATGCGGAATGCATTGCATAACATTTTGTGGGTATTTGTGCCCTTATCGGATGTTGAGACGTCATTTTTAAACTTCCTGCGCTATGGATTTTTAAATCACACGCCCGCTTTTATCGGTTTCCAGTAACTTCATTTTTTGTTACATTGCCAGACAAAAATGGATATAATTTCTGAACTATTAAAGATACATGCATGAAATTTAGAACACACATTCTTTAGACTATTAGGAAACTTTTCTCTGTAACAGAATTTTGTTAATTGATTTCATTTTAAAAATACGTCCGTTTGTTTGCAAGAAAGGAAATCAGAAAATTGTTATTAAATTTCTAATTGTTTACTTTACAAACGTAGGGACTAGGCCTAATATCAAAATTCTGTTACAGACAGTTTGTAGAACATGCTTTTGCAAACACATTGCAAAAAACTGTTTGAATCTATCTTTAAAAACGGTTTAGATATATCGGTTTTAGTACAATCCTGCAATGGGTATAATTTTTTTCAAATTTGGGCCCGAAAATATATATATATATATATTTTTTTTTCAAAATATTTTTATTTGGTTGAATTGCCACAGCAATGAGCTCTTTACATACAAAAAATTAATATTTTACACCAAATAGGAAAAAAAGTTTTAAAAAATACCATCCTCTCCCCTTAAGGTCTTATTTTCTTAAACAGGTAAACATTACTTTCATATTAATTCAAAGAAACTAATTGCTTCAGCATTGTTAAACAGCCGAATAGAATTCAGAACCAGAAGAATACAAAGACAGAGAGCCGAACGACACTCGGGTTCTGCATGAAAAACTGGATGCAATTGCCATACCAAAGTGCTTGCTGGCGGGTTTCCATTTCTCTCTGTTTTATCCGTTATTCGTGCCTGTAGAATAGATTAGATGCCCCAACGACAGATGTCTCCACTTTAGTTCCTTTGTGCTTGCTGATCGCTAATGAAGGTTCTACAGCAAAGTAGGGATTTCTTTATAAAAGAAATCGGACTTTTGCTCAAGTGAACGTCTAAGCCTCTTCAGACAGGAATAGAATTACACTGGAGAAATTAAGTGGCCTGCTGAAGTGACTCGAATTGAACCCGCCTTTACCGATAATGTAGTACGAAAAAAAAACTTCCTCTTGCTTTTGCATGTGGTACAGACTAACCGTAAGGATGTGCTATATGAAACTCTACAGAAACTGAGACAATTCTTTACATTTTTGTCTATTTCAACTGCAGAGAATGTAGGCTATAGAAACTATTAAATTAAAAATTATATGTAATAGAGGATTGGTAGGAAGAAGAAGACTACAGTATCTTCTGAAGACTTGTAGCCTACTACATTTAATTTGCTCTTCAAAATTCTTGTAAGAACCATGTGTAACATTTCTATCCAGTTTGCAGCAAGACCGAATCCGGTGGATAGAATACTTTAAAGATCTTATGAAAAGTGTTAATATATGAAACTTTTCGTAGAGTTCGAATGAGATGTAGAGAAACCGCGAAAAATTTCGTAAATATTTTTAAATCGACAACTGCATACCATTAAAATAATAATTAAGCTGAATCATTTTTTTTTATCTTAGTATCTAACTAAGAGATTTATAGTGTATAAGTCGTAATAATAATAATAATAATAATAATAATAATAATAATAATAATAATAATAATAATAATCTGCAACAAGTAGAAACCCATCCCATTGTACTTTACAATGAAAATCATCCCTCGCACATTTACTGAGCAGTTGCAGCAGTTGGAAGGGACCCAAATACTTTAATCTCTTCAGAAAGCCTCAGTTTTGGACACTTTCCATATTACTTTATTCCAGTTTTCGACAACTCTGAGAGCACTACATTCAACTGTATAAACGTGCACTTTATGTTCTTCGTTGTCTATGATAATCTACTGCCTTTTCAAAAGTAATAATTTATCAATTTATCATTATTATTATTATCATCATTATTATTATTATTATTATTATTATTATTATTATTTTTACCATTGATAATAATAATAATAATAATAATAATAATAATAATAATAATAATAATAACAAATTATAATTTCAAATCCCATGAAGTCGCATAGGGAGCAAGAAGTGCTCCACGTTTTCGTGACCTCGGCAGTATGTGGCCAGCAGCACATTTCGACCCTCCTCCCTACTATAAAGACACTTCAATTGACAGAAACCTGGGTAGATTCCGGTGTCATTCTGGAAATTTGATAAAGAGGAAAGTTTCGTCACTACAAGGGATTGACCCTGAACCTTCCAGTCCATAGCCAGTTTCTCTATCAACTGAGCTACCATACCGCCGAATATAATAATAATAATAATAATAATAATAATAATAATAATAACTCCTCCGATGTAAACGTAAGAGAAATTTGGTTCCAATACCTACAAAAAAAGTCATTTATTTACCTGCCTCTCTAAAAGACTAGGATTTGTAATTGAGGTGTTTCCTGGAATAACAATTTATTGTCCGTTACGTTGCACAGTGGTTCATTTTCCCAATTTCTTGGCCAAAACCTCTAGAGATGTTTGAATTAATTTGAACGTAACAAAGTTGAAACAAATCGTATAAGTAACATAATTAAGAATTAAATATCGAGTAAATTCACATAAATAGCTATAGTATATATATGCTTTTTTTGCGTGGATGATCATTTCATTGCTTCTTAGGGTATTCAAAGTTATAGTCTATTTTATCTATATACATAAATATATATATATATATATATATATATATATATATATATATAATGTGTGTATAGTACAGTAATTATTTCATTCGCTAGCATCCTGGTCTGCGGAGATAAGGGAGTCATCTTTATCAGAGGCCTGAGTGGACACACCTAATTGTGTAGATGCATCTGGAGCTGACAGAAGTGACATTACATCTGCAGACAAATGCTCAGTTTCTTTCATGGGACTTTCAATATTCTTTATGAAGTATGGTCCAACAATGCCTGCAGATCAGTTTCAACAGACTTTCCTGTTATTTGAATGGCATTGGTATCGGAATAGCATGTCTTTTGTACTTCTAGCACCGTTCCGTATTGCTGGAAAATGTAGGCGATGGATTTTTAGTCTCGGACCTAATCAGGTTATAATGGAATTTTGTTAATTTAACTTCAACTAGAATGGACGATGCTCTGAACTTAATTTATAAGCTTTTCTGCATGTTGACGTACTGATTGGTGTTGAAAATTGTACGTCTTTTATTGCAGCAGCAGTAGTAACAATCTCTCCTGCTTCACGAAGACTCATTTGTGTGGCATATAAGAGTTCTGAAGGAACTATGTTTTGTCTTAATCCTTGTGCTTTTCGTCTTTTATAACGTTCACCACTTTACTAAATTCTAGTAATGGACGTTCGACTCTCTATTGCGTTTCAGTAACGCATATTGGAAAACTCGTAGATTTTCAAGCCATTTCTTATTCTGTGGTAGCAATCTTTCAACTGTCCTATTTGACCATTGCCATCTGGTTCTAAAATTATATATTAAATGTTTTAACACATTCTTTAGTTCAGCGGATGATGTTGCAGGGGAATCGGTTATGATTCAAATGCGTTCTCTTAAATAATCATACTTTTCTTCAAAATTAGACGATGAACGTTCCTGTAGTATAGTAAACAATTCACGTCTAGTGAGGTTTATGTGATTACTTTCATATCCTGAAAGGAATTACAGAAATAATTCAAATTTTAATAAATTGATGAAGGATTAATATACGACAACAATTTTTGTGGCAATGTATTTTATAGGTAAGCAAAATGAAATAATGCACAAGAAAGCTAGAGGTTTCACCTATTCTTCGACATTGGAACCAAGTCTCTCGACATATTTCTCCCATCGTGACACGTTTCAGTACACCTCGTTCATAAAACTGTTTTTAGACGTATAGCTACCTGCGCTCGAACGATTTCACTTCTTCATCCGAACCGAAGCGTTGTCCTCCTAGCAATTTCTTTATTGGTCCGAAGAGGTGAACGTCAGACGGTGCAAGGTCTGGACTGTAGTGTGGGTGATTGCTGCCTTAGTGATGCCTCTGACATTGGATGGTGTTGCAGCAGTCACTGGTCGGCCGGAACGTGCTTCGTCGGCAGACTTCTTCGAAGAACTTACACCACCTGGAGATGTTGCTATGGTCCAGACAATCAAGCGCCATACACCTCCAATATTTCCCTGTGGATTTCACTCGATTTTTTTGTTTTTCGCAAAAAAAAAAAAATGGACTACACCTCGCTGCCCTTCACAAGTGAATGATGGTAGAAAACGCGTAATTCTTACTCAGTAGTTACAGCTTGTTTAGCCAGGGTGACATCCAATCGAATCATTGCTGTATGTAGTGCAAGATTCAAACTAACTACCTCCCAAATTTGAACGTCCTAACCAAAATAGTATTCCATTAGATAATTGTTGTGCGTTACCTTCCGATCTTCCCTTGTATTACAACGCAAAGACGCAACGCGTCGTTTCGTTTCCAGGATTTTCATTCGTTCGTTCATAGTATTCTCCCCAAGGATAGGACTTTCACTGCAAACCCAGCATTCCTCATTCATATTTTCTGCCTTCCTCTTTGTCTCCTCATATGATGCATATATCCTAATGTCGTCTATCACATGATATCTTCTTCTGCCCCGAACTCTTCTCCCGTTCACCATTCCTTCCAGTGCATCGTTCAATAGACAGTTTCTTCTCAACCAGTGAACAGCCAATTCCTTTCCCTCTTTCTAATCATTTTCAGCATCATTCTTTCTTCATCCACTTTTTATAACACAGCTTAATTTCTTATTCTGTCTGTCCACTTACCGAATTCGTAATAACGCATCTCTCTCCTGACAAAATATTATTTACCTCAAACATATGTTTGAATATAGTTCTGGGCAATGTTATACTAGATCTAAAATGTGTAATGCTCTGAATATTTTTGTAGTTAAGTTCTTGATTCAGAGAACATCTAAAATATCCTGTTTTACATTAAGGAGTGGTAATGCACTGAATTCAAATCTTATTTATAGCTACACCTGACAAGTAAAGAACAATAGGCACAGTACCGTGAAATTATTCACCACAACTTGAGTTAACTAATTTGTTAATGACTGAGGAAAATTAGCGTAGAACTGGGGGTCCCGGGTTCGATCCTCGACGCCGGAGCGAATTTTTCTCCGTCATTAACAAATATTAACAATAACAGATAATTCTGTAGACTAAAAAATTAATAATCCTTAGGTAGATTATTCGTCTAACAGTTAAACACAAGTCACTCAATGAATGCGCTCCTTGTATGATGACATAATAATGTTATGTCGAATATGGAGTAAGTCACTAAGGGAAAAAAGATTCTAACTGGTGCTGTGGATTGAGCCTCGGCGTAGTTCAGTGGTAGAGCACCCAGTGCGTAGAACTCTGGGTCCCGGGTTCGATCCTCGGCGCCGGAGAGAATTTTTCTCCGTCATTAACAAATATTAACCATAACAGATACTTAAATCAATAGGACGAAAAAAATAATAATCCATACATTGAGTTGACTAGTTCAAACGATACCAAAGTTAAATTTCAACTATGTTAAGATATCACGATCGTGTATAAAACTGTAATAGATTAAAACAGATTTATGATAAGAATTGTATGACTTTGATAGCGTGACGTATTGCCGTGTGTAAACTCTATTACAATGGTTTGAAATACTTCACATGTGAGTCTCTCAATGGTGTTTGGCATCAATAATATACACAGCAGCAGCTTATGTAGTCTGTTTATATGAATGTTTATGTAAATCATAAAAAAAACATTTTACTACGTACATAACAGCAACGATTATCCATCATTTAAGATCACAGTGGATATAAAAAAATACATACACGTTGCTTCAGAATATCTACTCCTAATTTTTCATATAGCATAGAGCGCACATAATGAAATATTTTTTTCGTAATCGAATATTGTACGGAAATGTTTCCGCTTCGAATATAACGATGTAAAATAAAGGATATTTCAAAGAATCTCAACGTGGTCACTATCTCGAGTTCTACTCTTTCAGGGGCGAGCTATAGTTTCTCTGTATATTTTATATTTTATGTTACAATTATTAGCAAAATAATAAATAAATAAATAAATAAATAAATAAATAAATAAATAAATAAATAAATAAATGAATGAATGAATGAATGAATGAATGAATGAATGAATGAATGAATGAATGAATAAATAAATAAATAAATACATCTCGAAGACGTTGATCTAGCCTCGAAAATGTATGACAAATTATGACGCTCAGGATGTTGCCCGCATAAATTCGTCGTGCCTCATTAACAAGCGCCGGATTCTTAGGTTCGAACCTATTCTGTTGCTATCTCATTACTCCCAAAATATCACTTTTCTTTTTCGTTTTATATACCAACGAATAACACATTTAAATTTTATAGTACCTCTAAAAGACCTAATTCATAAGTTAGGACTTAAAATTACCTACTTTACTTATCATAACCTAAAAAGACCTATTTTTGTTGTATGTAAAATATACAACTGTATTTTATTTGAATCGGTTTTTTGAGAAACTCAGTAACTCAAATTTTAACAAAATTGAGTTTATTGCTAATTCCTGTTCTATAGGGATAGATATATCATTTTGTATAAAAGTACCAAAAGTGAAATAGTATTTCTGTTGTGACATGTGCGTTTGAAAATTACGTTTCTTGGAGAAGGCCCATAAGTCCGTGATAAGGCTGACACAGAATTAACAAAATTATAGCCTGAGCTGTTGTGTTTCATAAATTCATTATTTTGTGTCTGGATTTTGGATTTGCTACAATAATGTTGTTGTCTTTTGTGTAATATATTATTGTATTAAATTATTTCATGCAGAACTTTATTATTTATGTCGTTAGTGACACTTCATACAGGTTAGATTAAAATTTGTTCACATGAAGCAAAAATTATGAATTAACCTTCTAAATACTGGTTTGTAAGAATCAAATTAATATTACTTTTCAACCAAATTTTAAATTACTTCAGGAAATAAAGTGATTATTTTGTTAAATCTTTACTAGATTTTGAGAAATCCCGTAAGTCAAATATTTTCAAACATGAATATTGAGTCATATTTTAATTAAAAATATTCTTTTGCATACAGAAAAATTCGTTACGTTTCTACCAACATTTTCCCATTTCAAATATTCCAATTCTTAACACATGCATTTCTTTTTAACAGTTTTTTGTGTTTCCCCAAAACTTTGTATTTCGTGACTTAAAGGTTTCTAAAAAAGCCGATTCATTTTTATTAAAATACCTGTGTATATCACTAAAATAGTATTTACATTCATTACAGCGTAAATATCTTATTGTAGACGGTGTTCTTTGAAAGAAGAGCTCTACATTGAGACGACAATAGAGAACGAGGATCTGCAGGTGTTGAAACAACGAGCAAATTTTAAAATAAAGGACATGTCAGAGTCAGTTACGGTACAACCACGTAATCACGACATGGGTAAAAAAATAGCCAGTGCCGTGTTGTCAATTCGGCAGTTTTCCAGTTGGATATGACGTTTTTCAGTGTTTGTTTAGTGGGCAAAATTTATTACATTTGTGTTGCTGCTATAAGGATTTAGCGGGTATTTTAGCACTTACAGCGACAAAATAATTCCATTTTATATTTACAATATGTGAATTTAGCTACTTCTACACTGTTTTATGTATAGCTGGGAACACTGAGCCAGTCTTCTCTCCATTTACGGCGTGAGAAGTTTGGTCCTTTATCGACTATCGTTCAATAGCGAACTAGTGATATCTAGACTTCAACATTGTTATTCGTACGACATAATTCAGTTTGCTTAACTAAAGAGATTTTTTATTAGGCATAATTCCATTATAATTCAGTTTGCTCAAATATTGTACGAACAGCAGTAGCCCACTTCTTCAGGATTTATATGAGGAGGTTTTACTCTAAAAAATCTCTCAAAATATTTCATTGTTCAGTGTCATCTTAGGAGCACTAATTAAATGATTAGTTTGCGGGTGTAATAATTTAATAAAGGTACAGCCTTTAAATATAACAGACTGTTAATATATAATAATATTGGTACATAGTTCCATAAAATATTTCATCAATACCACATGAATCATCAAGTTACTTTTAGACTTCTAGTGTTATAATAACGGATATTTCAATGCAAGTCTAATATTATTGCAATATAATACGAGTATGGTGCTTATTTTTTATTTATTTTTTTCCGTAAAACCTATACATTCCTAAAGTCCACACCTGTGGAGTAACGGTTAGCGCGTCTAGCCGCGAAACCAGGTGGCCCGGGTTCGATTCCCGGTCGGGGTAAGTTACTTGGTTGAGGTTTTTTCCGGGGTTTCCCTCAACCCTATATGAGCAAATGCTGGGTAACTTTCGCTGTTGGACCCCGGACTCATTACACCGGCATTATCACCTTCATCTCATTCAGACGCTAAATAACCTAAGCTGTTGATAAAGCGTCGTAAAATAACCTACTTAAAATCCTAAAAAATCTTAAAATATGAATTGAAAAACCTACTTTCAGTTTTTAAAACCTAAATATCCGGAGCTTGCTCATTAGCTTTGCTGAAAGTTGTTCCATGTGCCACATGCATGTGTGCTTATACATTTGTAAATCGATGTGTTTTTGTTTACTGGATATTTATAAACATAACAGTGGTATCTTTGTAGTACTCCCGCTACCGTGTTCGCTCGGTACCGATGAGTGATCCCTATTTTGTTTGGCGTTTCGCTATCTTTCTTTCTGCATTCGAATTTTATGAGATTTTCAATATTTTCCCTGTAAATGTTTGGACAACTGAAATGAATTCCAAATTTTTGTACTTGTTTCAAAATGTTCAATATGTTACAGCTGTTCGGTCATTATTTTTACATTCAGTTTTGTAGATCAGGCCGTAACGAGTCGTTTGAGTGGTCAAACACGTGTGTTGCGCCTCCGGTTGCTGAGCTACGACTGTCGAAATGACGTGAAGCGTGATAGGCCCTAATTTTTACTCGCGTTCGGCCGCATTCGTCTCTCATTTCGCACTCGTGACGTCGTCACCCATCACAGCACACTAAGTTCTTGCTCTACAGCGTTATACCACAGTCTTGTATATACAGTCACGAAACTTGAGTTATGAGGGTGCTAGGAACAATAGATGTGCCGGTACTATTTCGCATTATCTGTAATGAGGCGATATTAGCGATCCTAGCGGTTAGCAACTATTTATAGATGCATATTTACTACGTATTGAGCTTCGTGACCGTATATACTAGACTGTGGTGATACCACACTGTCTTGTCGTCGCCCTCCGACTATTACATTCCGAGTCTCAAGCATTTTAATTCTTACCATTTTTCGCCACATCTAATCGGCCGGCACGGTATTCCATGCCAGGTGAGAACAAAGACGTACAGTATTCTACGTCGAAAACGGGAGAACCCGAGGAAAATTCTCACAATCCTGGCTTTATCAACCACAAAAACAACACTGCCATCGCCGGGATTTGATCTTGTCTTTCCAGTCTGCGATTTCGCCTACGTATCAAAATTACTTCAATGGCTATAATTACCGAAACCTAAGTAATAATTAAAATATGTAAATTACTGTCAATAAGGCACATTGAAATATAATTTATTAAATTGTTAAGACTAGGCGTGCAGCTTTAACATTGAATGGAAACACTGTCACGGGTTCAAATTTTTGACAATACCATGTACATTTGCCTGTTGCCAATTTAATGTCTATACAGAGACGCCTTATTTGAACAAACGTCATGAGAACTTTGTTTTGTGTCTATCTAGATCAGGTTAAAAAATTCTAAAACTAGTTCAGAAATAAAACTCTGAAGAGGACATGGCAAACACTGATAAAATACAAAATGTAATTAAATTCATTGATTTCATAAAAGTGCTTAATTTAATTATAAAATACTAAATTACATATTGTACCATATTAATTTAGGCAGGACATGGATATTTTTGGAGCTAAATTATCCCTATTCATTTGTCAAAGCAATTTGTTAAAACGAAATCAACAGAGTATGCTACATTTCCCAGGTGACTAGTGACGAAATTGCTAATTGTGAATTTTACGCATTACTTTGACCTTTAAAGTGGAACCTCTCAATATTTATGAAACGCTGGAAATTTAAAATTGTACCACAACTTTATAAACAAGAGATTATAATATATTTTAAAGAACCTTTTTGTGTACCTGTGGGGAGAATAATTTGCGTAACAACTGTGCTGCACTGCTAAGCTGGCTCCACTGTCCGTCACATCAAGCATTCCTCGCCAACATTTTAATTCACATAGGCTACCATACCTCTGGTGGTGATCTGCATGGAAAAATGAATGGCCTATATTTGTGGTGGACAAAGCCAAGGTCTTTTTTCCTTCGTCATTCCACAACTTTCATTTCTTTATCTTCCCCTGACCTTTCCTGTGTTTGTAGATTGCCTTGCGGTTTGTCTCAATATTAGTAGATGAAAGTGGTGGGAGTTCACGACTTCTAGTTCTGTATAAAGAGGCTACGAATTCCCTTAGTTTGTTGTTTGTCTCGCGATGATGTGACAACTCATAAATATATAGTTCTAAAGAAACTCCAGATCACCACCAGAGATTTGGTATAGGCCTATAAATTAATAAATTATTGGAGAGGAATGCTTGGTGTAGCGGACAGTGGAACCAACTAGCGTGCAGAACAGTTGTTACGCACCACAAAAAGCTTCTTTAGAATATAGTACATAATTGTGCTCAATGTTCCGTCAAACAAATACCTCTATATCTTTATCATTTATAATTTGTTGCATGTGATTTTTGCAGAACGATGCCCCGTCCCATTTTAACAGAGTTGTTAGGCATATTTTGGATAATCGGTTCACAAATAAAACTACACGTCGTGGCGAAATCACTCTCTGGCCTATACGTTTCAAGAACCTATATTTACCTAATGGAGCCAATTTAAATCCGTTAAGAATGTTGATATGCTCTCTCACAACGTGTTAATTAAGAACCTAAGAATTCGACAGACATTTTATTCTTGAATGGCTAAGGGATCTATTATGTCACATGTTATAATCAGGCTTCGGTCCTGGGCACAGAAACGCATGAAGTTCAGAACGCACGGTCGATAGTATTGTGTTGGTCGAGTGGAGTGAGAGATGAAGCGCGCCGTTACTTCGTGTCTCAACATGTAAACAGTCCGTCACAGTAAAGCACAAAATATATTTCACCCTGTACAGATGCAGTATATACAGTACAATAAATGTCTACCATTAAATTATTAACTTGAGTTGTAACCTTCAATCACGTGTCCCTACGCCGAAGCCTGTTACACGTATCGCAGCCAAGCAGCAATACACACAACGGTAATGCACATTATGGACCCACCTGTGCTGTTACAGTCATCCCTCCGCACGGGTCATGACGTCATTTATACTCCGTGTACTCTAAACCTCATACTGGTTACTCTGTGTCCCTAGACCGAAGCCTGTTTATAATACAACCCTGAGGAGAGAGCAAGCAACTCATTTCGATGACTTCCTTCCATGATACAGTAGATACAATGTCACTGGAAAGCAACAGATGTAACTTGGCATCAAACAAATTTCGGGCACAAATTTGTATGCACATTTAGGTTATGTCTATATACTACGTATATGTTCCACCATCAGAGCAGATACATATAGGTAAGACCAGAGTTGACGACCCCTCTGGTGTTACCTATTTGCCCAAATGACGGAACCGGGGCCGGATTGGCCGATCCGCCAACCAATCCCGTATCACCTGAGACAGCCTAACATCTATATAACCCACGACTTTCTGTCCAGACACTACTTCCCTGAAGATGGCTGCAAAGATAGCAGTTGAAAGCTTGGAACATTCCAAAATTTTAACTCTGCTGATATCCCGCGAAAACATATTAGCGTATATACATTTAGTTTAAAATTTAATTCGGTAATAAAAATGAAATGATATTGAAAAGAGTATGAAGTTATTCAAGATTAAGATGAAAAATCACATGATAAATTTGATCTTTGCAGGTTTACTTTTACAGCATGTGGTGTACCGTTCTAGTACACCATGCTACTATTATTTTCTATTATTATATATTATTATTATTATTATTATTATTATTATTATTATTATTATTATTATTATTATAAAAACTTTGCAAACAACAGTAGATATACCTATTATCTCAATATGAAATCAACAAGTAGTTTAAAAATACTGTAAATGTTTAATATCACCATTAAGTTTAAAGATCAAAGAGCACCGAATCTATAAACTGGTATGTGCGGTGCAAAATCATCTTCATCCAGTTGCCAGGATATCTACGTACACGCATACCAGCATATCAGCTCCTCACATCGAAGCCCCTGAAGATGGAAGGATAAGTAATTAAAAACAATACTAACGTCACAATTATAGTAGTCATTTGTCACATGGCACACAATAGTCTAATACTGTATCTTTCTTAGGTATATTTAAATGCATGTTCCTCTTGTTTATGGTTATAGAAGTAGAAACGCGCACCCAAAACTTTCGGAAAATTTAAGTCCATCACACTTTGAAGATTCAAGAGACATTCTCCGATACTAAAGACTTCCAATGTCATAGCTGACATTGTACGAGGTGTGACCAAAATTATTCATTACTAAAACGTTTAACTTAAATCAATTTTCCTAATTTAATTCACAAAAGAGGAGATAATATTCTCTTTATCATGGAAATCCACTTTGGGGAATATTCATTAAAATGCTCTACGAATAAAAACCAAGAGGGGACTCAACAGGGGAGAAAATATTCAATTACTACTCCAAGTGTTACGCTCTTTGTATAATAATGACTCTTAAATACAACAATATATTCTTATCTTCATTATTACATAAATTCTCTGCTAACACATTTCACAAACATAGTCTTAAAAACATAGGCTTAAGAACTTTACTAAAAGACGGTAGTATATTATGCACACTATTTAAAGGGTGTAATTGATATTTTGTTATTTAAAGTGTTGTATCAGTGAAGATGTGTGTTGTGTCACTGAAGTTTTATAGTTTATAGTGGCAGTGTGAAGTATTTGAACATTGAAATGTTTTTTAAGTGTTAGTGAAATCAGGATAGAATGAGTGAAATGTGTCGCAGTTCCAGTGCAGTGAGTGAGTTGACAGCGAAATGAGTGTAGTGCTATAAGGTGCTTGTGCGGGTATGAACATATCATACTCGTGGGTTTTAGTTCGAACTTACGGTTAAGATACAAATTAGATTTACCCTTTAAATGTTATTTTATGTGATCGTGCTTCATTAAATTTAGCATTCTTCTTCTTCTTCTTCTTCTTCTTCTTCTTCTTCTTCTTCTTCTTCTTATTATCATTATTATTATTATTATTATTATTATTATTATTATTATTATTATTATTAGCCGTACCTGTGCGCTCCGCTGCACCCGTTAGAAATAAATATAAATCAATTACATAATTAAAATAGGACATTTGATCCAGGGAAGATTCGTGTTTGATAGAAGGATAAATCGTTTAATATGTTACTTAATTTAAATTGCATCCAAACAATTAAAATGCGATCATTTTGGTCCAGAGACACTCATTTAGTGCAATGACAATCCCTTTAACATGTTTCTTAATTGTTATTACATGCAACCATAGTTTAATGAAAACTGACATCATTTAGATTTAATGTGTATACTTTATTTTACTTGTAATAGGTTTCCATTGAATTATGGTAATAACTTAATTTTAACCCTTGTTTTCTACGTACCGTATTCAGTAAATGGCGTTTGGCCCACTATGGTTCTGAACCCTTCAAATAACTTAAATTATATTATATAATATTACATATTATATTATATTATATTCCATGTATTGTGGGTCCCTATCACCACGGCATGGCGCGTCCTCAGGTTGCGGATAGAGGAGACGGCCTCCAGATATGGAGGGTAGCTGCGAATATATTGAATAAGCAGTCGTGGACAGCCGATAAGGGGTGGTCCTCCAGCTTGGGGGTTGGGCGAAGGGCTAACAACCCATCACCGTAAAAAACAGCTTGTTACGTATCCCTATAATAAGCCTCGGAATAGGACTGATTCTCTGGCACGACCACAGCAAAGGAATAAGGTTTTGAGATTTGGCACTTGGAACGTAACTAGTCTTTATAGAACAGGAGGGGTAACATTAGTAGCAAAAGAACTAGCTAGATATAGAATAGACTTTGTGGGAGTACAAGAGGTTAGGTTAGATGGGAATGGCATATCACAAATAGGAGATTACTTGTTGTATTATGGGGAAGGAAACAATAATCACCAATTAGGAACAGGATTCTTTGTTCATAAAAGAATAAAATCAGCAGTAAAAAAGGTCGAATTTATCAGTGACAGGTTATCATATTTAGTACTTAAGGGTAGATGGTGCGACATCATAGTTATAAATGCTCACGCCCCTACAGAAGAGAAAGACGACCATATAAAGAATAGCTTCTATGAGGAATTGGAACATACTTTTGATCAGTTCCCTAGATATCACATGAAAATTTTATTGGGGGATTTCAATGCTAAAGTAGGACGGGAGGATATTTTTAGACCAACTATTGGAAAAGAGAGCCTACACGCAATTAGTACTGACAATGGAGTTAGATTAGTCAACTTTGCCACATCGAAAAATTTAATTGTCAAAAGTACAACATTCCCCCATAAGGATATACATAAATATACTTGGACTTCTCCAGATGGATTGACACACAACCAAATAGATCACATCTTGATAGATAAACGGAGACATACTAGTATAGTAGTTATTCGAACTTTCAGGGGTGCAGACTGTAATTCTGACCATTATTTGGTGATTGGAGAATTAAGAGAAAGATTATCAGTAGCCAAGCGAGTAGAGCAGCAAGTTAATATTACTAAATTCAATATTTTGAAATTAAAGGACGAGAAAGCTAAGCAAAATTATCAGGTCGAAATTTCGAATAGGTTTGCCACTTTAGAAAGTTCCGACGAAGTTGAGAAAGAATTAGATGTTAATAGCGTGTGGGAAAATATCAGAGATAGTATCAAAATTGCAGCTGAGCAGAGCATAGGTTATTATGAAACTAAGAAAAAGAAACCGTGGTTTGATGAAGATTGTTGCATGGTAGTAGAAAGAAGGAAACAAGCAAAATTGAAATTCTTACAGGATCCAGTTGAGGAGAAGAGAGATAATTATTTCAATGAAAGACGGGAAGCAAGTCGTACACTTAGGAATAAAAAGAGAGGTTACTTGAAGGAAAAACTGAATGAGGTAGAAACAAATAGTAAGAATAAAAACATTCGAGATTTATATAAGGGTATAAAGGAATTTAAGAACGGATATCAGCCAAGGGTAAACGTGATCAAGGATGAGAATGGTGACTTGCTTGCAGACTCTCCATCAATCCTAAACAGATGGAAAAACTATTTTGCGCAACTACTATATGTACATAGGCCAAATAGAAATGATCGGGACGAAATTGAAATACAAACTGCTGAGCCATTTATACCCGAACCCACACTTTCAGAAGTCAAAATTGCGATAGAAAATCTGAAAAAGTACAAGTCTCCAGGTATCGATCAAATTCCAGCAGAATTAATACAAGAGGGTGGAAGTGCATTATATAGCGAAATTTATAAACTTGTACTTGCTATTTGGGAAAAGGAAATTGTACCAGAACAATGGAAGGAGTCCATAATTGTACCTATTTTTAAAAAGGGGGACAAAACCAACTGTGGTAACTTTCGAGGAATATCACTTTTGTTGACGTCGTACAAAATTTTGTCCAATATTCTTTTGAGAAGATTAACTCCGTACGTAGATGAAATTATTGGGGATCATCAGTGCGGTTTTCGGCGTAATAGATCGACTATTGATCAGATTTTTTGTATTCGACAGATAATGGAGAAAAAATGGGAGTATAAGGGTACAGTACATCAGTTATTCATAGATTTCAAAAAGGCATATGACTCGGTTAAGAGGGAAGTATTATATGATATTCTTATTGAATTTGGTATTCCCAAGAAATTAGTTCGATTAATTAAAATGTGTCTCAGTGAAACATACAGCAGAGTCCGTATAGGTCATTTTCTATCTGATGCTTTTCCAATTCACTGCGGGCTAAAGCAGGGAGATGCACTATCACCTTTACTTTTTAACTTCGCGCTTGAATATGCCATTAGGAAAGTTCAGGATAACAGGCAGGGTTTGGAATTGAACGGGTTACATCAGCTTCTTGTCTATGCGGATGACGTGAATATGTTAGGAGAAAATACACAAACGATTAGGGAAAACACGGAAATTTTATTTGAAGCAAGTAGAGCGATCGGTTTGGAAGCAAATCCCGAAAAGACAAAGTATATGATTATGTCTCGTGACCAGAATATTGTACGAAATGGAAATATAAAAATTGGAGATTTATCCTTCGAAGAGGTGGAAAAATTCAAATATCTTGGAGCAACAGTAACAAATATAAATGACACTCGGGAGGAAATTAAACGCAGAATAAATATGGGAAATGCGTGTTATTATTCGGTTGAGAAGCTCTTATCATCCAGTCTGCTGTCCAAAAATCTGAAAGTTAGAATTTATAAAACAGTTATATTACCGGTTCTTCTGTATGGTTGTGAAACTTGGACTCTTACTCTGAGAGAGGAACATAGGTTCAGGGTGTTTGAGAATAAGGTGCTTAGGAAAATATTTGGGGCTAAGCGGGATGAAGTTACAGAAGAATGGAGAAAGTTACACAACACAGAACTGCACGCATTGTATTCTTCACCTGACATAATTAGGAACATTAAATCCAGACGTTTGAGATGGGCAGGGCATGTAGCACGTATGGGCGAATCCAGAAATGCATATAGAATGTTAGTTGGGAGACCGGAGGGAAAAAGACCTTTAGGGAGGCCGAGACGTAGATGGGAGGATAATATTAAAATGGATTTGAGGGAGGTTGGGTATGATGATAGAGACTGGATTAATCTTGCACAGGATAGGGACCGCTGGCGGGCTTATGTGAGGGCGGCAATGAACCTTCGGGTTCCTTAAAAGCCATTTGTAAGTAAGTAAGTATTATATTATATTATATTATATTATTTTATATTATATTATATTATATTACATTATATTATATCAGAAGTTACTGTAATAACATTATAGCATTATGTCCATCTAGAGAAACTACACTTTCCAATGGTGAAATAATAATTAATTATACAAATCGGTCAATTTAGCTTTCGATATTACTTCATACAAACACAGAAACATTCTCTGTAGGCTATCTTTCATTGCTTTCGATTGTTGCTGTCCAAGGCCCCTTATAGACGAAGTCATTTGTTTTTTAATTCATTACACGGCCTTAGATGGCAGTTATTTTAATTTCAAAACTCATTTATCTCATTAAATATCAGTCCTATCAAAATTTTTTTAAAGAATAAAACTTATTGAAAATTATTTTTAAAGAAACTTTTGTTATGTAACATTTTTCATAAAAATCAATAATAAGAGAGATATTTCGATTTATTTAATTCAGGCCCCCTTATAACCCCCCTTTTAAATAATTTATTTTGAATGCCATATAGCCTAAAATCTAAGTTACAATGAACTTAATTTATATTCCAATTTTCATCGAAATCCGTTCATCCATTATCGCGTGAAAAGGTAACAAACATACATACAGACAGACAGACATACAAAGAAAAATAAAAAAAAGCGATTTTCGGTTTCAGGGTGGTTAATTATGTATGTTAGGACCAATTATTTTTGGAAAATCGAAAATTACCAGAAAAATTTCGGCTACAGATTTATTATTAGTATAGATTATTATTATTATTATTATTATTATTATTATTATTATTATTATTATTATTATTATTATTATTATTATTCACTTCATGGTATAGGCGACTGCCTGCTCAGTCTTCAAAATTCTCTGCATCTTATCATTGGTCGTCTTTGACTTCTTCGTCCTTTCGGTTGGTAGTTGATTGCTTTTTTTGGAAAGGCATCCAATCTATACACATGCTGTCTCCAATCCTATCTGTAGTTTTCTATTTTATTATGGACGGTATATATTCGTAGTTGTTCTCTAATATCTTCGTTTCGAACTCCATTCTTGTACACACTTTTACATTGTGCAGGAATCTCGTTATTATTTGTTATTTTTATAATAATTATTATATTACAAACAAATAGACGAAACATATAGTACTACATTCTATTCTTGTAATCTGGCATTTGGCCAGTGACACTGAGCACAGCCGTGAAATACTCCTGTCAAATAGACAATCTCGATGATCAGACTCCGGACATCCTGAACACGAAGCCAACTCCACCATTTTGCTATCCCGTTTGGTGTGATTGCGGTGAATGTAACGATTGCAGAAATAACTGTGGAGATTATTGTGGCGATAGTGGTGAATGCTAAAATGGTAGTGGTAAGTGTTGGAATAGTTACGGTTCCGATGATGGATGCAGTGGTGGCGGTGAAGGTGGTTGCACAGCAAATAACGCGATTTCAATAACCACGCACAAAAATGTTAAAAAGCCATAAACTCCCACGAATCCTGCATTGCTATCAAATCCCAGTCATAGATCGCCATCGCCCTTATAGAAGTAATATGTGACGTCATGTAAACAAATGACAGTAGATCGGATAAATTGCTGCCATAATTTGAATCGTTCGGCCGTGATGTTATCATTTCCACAAACCCGACTTTGTAATAAATAACCAAACAGATTAGAGTCAAAAATATAATATATTATTTATTAAACAAGAGGATTACTAAATCGACACCTTGTCCAGATTTAACCGCCCCACTGATTCATTGTTGCATCGTAGGAAAAAAAAAAATGTAACGTATGAAATCACCACTGGTTTAATCTGTCAAATAAAGGGATTATTGGTTTCACACGTCATATATATTACCATTCCGTGTTCAAACATTATTAAGTACGGTCCATTTGGTAATGGGATGACGACGGAAACAGTTGAAAGGGCTCAGTCCGCCAACTGGAATTAATTTTCTTGCAGCAAAACAACCCCCGACCCGCCCTTCATCGTCCCGCTTTGATGACGCCAGATTAATTCGCTTAATTAAATGAACTTTGCACAAAAAATATGCAAGTTCTATGAGGGTTGCCTTCATTAAGAGACAGACAGACCGACGCATTCCACGATTAGGCCTACTTCATTCTACTTATGTCTGCTTGTCTAAAGTGTCTTGTCTCCCAGATTTTCAGCTGCGAAACACGTAATAAGCGAAAAGAGTTCATGAATTATATCCCCAGACAGAAGTGAGAAATATCATGCCTTGGGAATGACCATAGTTCAGGACGGGTCCAATAGGACGCAACCGAATTGTTCAAACTAGGTACCTTATTACTTAAAAATAAGGATCTCCATGCATTACAGTTTGTTCTTATCAAATATATTCTGGAGGTATTCATAGTTCTTCTCAAACGTTTTTCTAATTCTAAATCAATATTTGTCTATAACATATGTTTTAAATTTCTGCTCTTCCTGGTTTCTGATTCAATCTGTCCTCATTAAATGGAACATCATTTCGGAAAAACAAAGTTAATATACAGGGTGAAAGAGATATAGTCTTACAGATTCTAAGAGCGAATAGCTCATGTTGTATGTAACAAAAAACTATGATATTATATTGGTAGAAAGTTCATAGTTCTTTGAGGAAACAATTTTTCGCAAATGTTTAACAACTTCTTATTCGGTAATTCTGCGAGTAGGATTGTGATTTTTGTCCATATCAATAGGAAATCTAATAAAGAATAATTTATCCTTCCAATAGTGTGGACGGTTTTCGTGTAAATTTAATTTTTAAAATCTCTAAATTCCAGCAACTACACGGTGCGGGTTGGTTGCAACACAGCACCAGAGAACTGCTCATCTAGCGAGACACACCGAGTTCGTTGACCTCTTACATCTGTATCACGAGAAGAGAGAGTTAGCGGCGATGTTGCCGGACTGCTGAAACTTCAAACTTAATTGTCTAATTAACCGTGCATTTAATAACAAAATGTAATATAGGTTTGCCATTCATTTCAGAGTATCCTATCGCCTCTTTCAATTTTCAAAGTTGTTTCACTTCCAGCCTGTATTTAGTATGCATGTGTGTGTGTATACATATATATATATATATATATATATATATATATATATATATATATATTAAGACTACAATTGGGTATACACCCGGTGGCAGTGATATATCTGTAGTGCTCGGGAAAAGTGACACAAGTCGGTTTCCAGAAACCTTTTGATAATTTATTGACAACTTACGGAACATCTGCTCGCTTGGAAAAAAATACATAGGTATTCCTCCCATTAAAATAATTCATACAGAAAAAAATCAAATCGACATAAACTAGTGTAAGTTGTCAATAAATTATCAAAAAAGGTTTGTGGAAAATAACTTATGCCTCTTTTCCGAAGCACTGCAGATATAATATACAATAATACCATTACAATTATACTATTACAGCAATAAAAGAAAATATAAAAATTAAATAAAATAAAATAAACCTAAACTTTTTTCTAACTATAAATAAATAGATGCAATAAACCTAGGACTATAAGTAAAAACTATTCTATAGTAAGTGTTTATGTTCACATTTAATTTTACCAACCGAACGCTGTGTTCATACTTTTTAATTTAGAAGAATCTCGGCCGACAAAATCAATATCATAAATGGATTTCACATAATTATATAAAAATATCACAAAAATAATCTGGTTTCAAGAACTGAACTCTGACTGCTCAAAGTCCTCAATGTGGATTAGAAGACTGAAATAAACTAGTTCCTTCATCAAATTATTCACATTTAAAGGAAGGAAAAGCTCAATAACCTTAAAACATGCAATTTAAGCAATTTTTCTTGATGAGAGCGTTTATAACAATCTGATTTTCAACTTAACGTCTTAGAGCCATCATCTAGACTAAAAATATTTTTTCTTAGTTTTTTTTTTATTTCTTCTTCATGCTTTTCCTCCTCCATTAGTATAATTGACAATTCAATGCGGTATATGGGAGAGTAGGACCACCTTTTGACAGGCATTCTTTGCAGGCCTCTGTGGTTTTGTGGTCAACACGGTACATGACAAAGGACAAAAATCCAGTCCCGTGTACGGAAAATAATTCCCTTCCATTTCCCATGCCAGGTGTCCTCAATCTAGATGTATGCGTTTTATAATAATATAATATCGTTACTTTATGTCATATTTATGTAATAAATTCTATCAATTTGGTATTTATAGGATACGCTTTGCATCGGTTTTTGTGCGGATCTTCTCCACTTCTATAATTTTGTACAACATAAGTCCTGAATCCCGTTATACCCCCCTACAAATTAAACCAATCTCAATATTAACACCTCTGAAAGAATTAAATATTTAGGGAGTTGGAGTAGAAACTACGGTTAGATTGCTATTTTCCACGTTGTTAGAAAATTCTCTACAATGCTTCGTCTATAAGTTCAGTATTGATCAATTTATTGGTCCACAGATTAAGAAATAATAGCGCAGTAAGCCTACTTCCTGGGGCGAGGAAGAAAAAGCGACACATTTGTTTAAACAAGTGTCAAAGATCGGTGACAAGTTCCGGTGCTCATCTATAATGTTAAGAATAAATATAAACAGCTATAATAAAGTTTTCTTTAATAAAAAGACAAGTTTCGGCGTGTCAACAATGATAAGTCTAATATTTCATGTCAATCATTGAATTGGATTAGCGATGTATTAGCAATGGACTACTCAATAAAATAAAATTAATAAACGATGAAGTGATTTTTCCTATGTCGCCCAAATTTCGCAAAATTCCAGGCGAAATTTGCCCAAATGGCGTTAGTGGAAATTCTTACAAAAAATAGGTCGCAAAATCTCTGTTTATACAGGAACATCATTTTATTTTTTCTTTAATTTTTATTGTACCCGAGTTTCTGAATGTACTTCACTCCCACCCCCTCTACTAGTAAACTTCCAATCGTCTTCCGCACAGAATCAAGGCCGCGTATGCAGTCAAAATCTCCTTATAGTAATAGTAAACAGTACTAAGTTAGTGAGTTTTTCCAATGATGAAAGAGCTTTCAATATTGAATCATATTTTCGCACAGGTACTGTCGTACGTTTGCCTACGTCGCATCCCGGTTTCCCCCACCCGCTTCTGCTCGCCCCTTTGTAAAGGCTAGTGGCTGGGCTCTCTCAGATCTTTTCTGAAAACATTAATTTATGTTAGGAATTGGACGTATACGTAATATTATACAACTATTTAAAATAACTTAATATAAAAGGGCCTCTAAGACCACACCGTATACAAGCTTGGCTCTTACGGTAGTGGCTAGAAACATTTTTGTTTTATAATTTTAATTTGTATTCACTAGTTAGCTAGTTAAATAAATTAAATAAATAAACTGTCACGTAATTTCCACCCTTTCTACGACCCTGCGACAAAACCGCTTGGACAGACAGTAGATAGCATGACTGACATGAGTAATTTTATCTTTTCGGATCGAACAGAAGTGAAGATTGATTTTATAGTACGTAAGGTACTCTTTTATAGAGTAGGTAGAGAATTATTTCAACATGAGTTACTAGTACGAAGGACGAAACTGCTAATTGGAATTAGGTACAACAACTCAAAATCGTGATATTTCCTAGTTTACATAAATGGATGAACTAATTTTTCTTCCCTCCTATACCTAGTAAAGTGATTTGTTTGTATTTTACGCCAGTATCATCGAACTCCAGTCGTGGAAGGGGGTAGCAAACGGTGTTTCCGGTTCCCAAAGGTATAGCCAGGTTAATATTAGAAATGTTAGTAAACATAAAATTATGTCCCTGTATATCCCAAACGGCGAAATATCGTCCAATCTGGCAACCCTGGGCAACTGGACCCAAAAGCCAAGAACGATTCAAACTTCAGCAACCGTCGAATTGGCATCGCAGGCCGTAGACGATTGTGCTGCCACCGTACTCAAAGTGAGCAACCTGCAACTTGCAATAATGCCGCATGCGGCGTGATTGCCTGTGATTGTTGTAAAGCTGCCTTACTATATACAGATACATATTAACTTGTTTCAACGTGTATGTGTCGGTATCCCATAGAGCGCTAACAAAGTTTCATTTCAAATTGTGAACAATGTCTGCAGATCGAGAGTTTTGGGAAGAGTTCTTAAATATGTATAAGTTATATCTGTGTATGTGGAATTCGAAGTCTAAATATATTACTCCAGTAAACAACTTTGAGAAGTGACAATAACAGATCTGGTTGACAAATTCAAATAGTCATTGCTTCGTCCATGTTCTTCGGCGCCTTTTCTCTTAAAATTTCCGACATTTCTATTTCAACTGCCATAAGCACGGGTAGAGGAGATGGTATTTCGGTTCCGATTCTCGTGTGTATGTTACCCTTGTACTCGTTACAGATCTCGGCGATACAGGTCTAATTGTGTATGGGAGCCTTTAGGACTTGGGGTTGAAGGACTCGTCTAGGGATGAGACCTTACTCTGCAGGAATTAGACAGGATGGCTCGCCTGTAAGCGTCGGATTCACTAAGGCCACACAGACTAGCTGTAAGGCTTGCATAAGAGATGGTATATAAAACGCACAATGAGGTCTGTGAGCCCGTATTCGAATCGCAAACGAACCCAAGCCAACCGGTATGAAGTGCAATCAACTAAGGAATGAACGTGTGTAGCGAAAATGACCATGGATCGGGAAGAGTTCTCTCTTATTTTCATAGAATCCACACTTTGTTCCATAGCATGATACTTCAAATTTGACATAGGCCTATGTCATACTTTTTTTCTGTCTCGAAAATTATTACGACGCTAAGATGTTAATAACGAGAATTTGCATCAATATAGGACATAGTGAAATTAAATAATTTTCTGTACAAGAGTTCATTTCTCATAGAAATTAAATTATGGTTTCTTTAACGACGCTCGCAACTGCAGAGGTTATATTAGCGTCGCCGGTGTGCCGGAATTTTGTCCCACAGGAGTTCTTTTACATGCCAGTAAGTCTACTGACATAAGCCTGTTGCATTTAAACACACTTAAATGCCATCGACTTCGGCCAGGATCGAACCCGCAACCTCGAGCATAGAAGGCCAGCGCTATACCAACTAGGCTACCGAGGGCGACTTTTCCATAGAAATCAACAGTTCACCCTAGAACATTATTTTTAATATATTTCTTTATCCTGTTTTAGTTTTCGTGTATTTAGCTTTCTATCTAGCCTATATGTAGTGTACAGCTGTCTTAATGTATTAAATACTGTAGTTTGTTTTCTTGTGTCAAAGCAATGTTTTCGCGACTACTTTGTGTAAATGTTTCAGCCCAGAAAAAAAATACAATAAAGAAGAAGAAATAAAAATCAGTAAAGTTTCAATATTCAAAGTCAATCAATAGAATTTGGTTTACAATTTAACAGGGCTTTTTGAATAAGAAATAGCGAAGATATACAGAAGATCTTGTTCATTTATAGAAGAAATTTTGTATAACAAATATACTGACAAAACGTAAATTAATTGATTCAGAAAGTGTTATCAGACCGATCACGATATATGCTGCAGAAATTGGACTAGATACAAACAGAACACAACAAATATTGCAGAAATATGAAATGGACTCTCTTCTCTCTCTAAAATTGTTAACAAAACAAGAAAACAGAATGTTAAAATGAGGATATCAGACAACAGCATTAAATACAGGCGATTAAACACTGAACTACAAAGCGTTGTCGGCAATGTAGCGAATAGGCTATATCGATCGAATGAATTGGTTGCATTGTGTAAACAGCTCGCGATAAATTACTACAGGGAAGAAGTGTAGAAAGACGTATAGACGATAGTGAGGCCACCTCCAGTTGTTAAGAAACGATCAAAAGGCTGAATTAATGAAGTAGTTTTAAAATGAGAACATGTGAACGAAAACTTAATTCATACTAGTACAAACGTCCGCTGGAAGCAAAGCTGATGAGGGAATAAAGTACGGAATACGGCATTATTGTTTGTGTATTGTACTATTAGTTACATAATTTAGAAAGAAACTGTTGCTGTGGGATGACAATTTGACCATTGCGATGCAATCCCTTGACTATCTGTCAAACATTTTTTGGTTAACTTTATTGTAGACTCATAAATAGGGATCGGAATTCTAGGAAGTCTACTAAAATTTAAGAAGAACACAAAATATACTTAAGTGATTGTGATGTAGGTTAAAACCGTTTTGAGGCCTTTTTCACTCTAAAATCTAAAAAACGAGAGCTGAGTCACAAAGACTGAAGAATTAATTTAGAGAAGAGCGCTTAACAATTTGAAATAACGGTTGAGAGAGTTTATTTGAACCTCCGCTTGAAAATGCCAGCACTACCCAGTAAAGCCACGCTCAAGTCTACGTGAATGGAAGCTGTTGCCAATTGTAGTGAATGGCGCGAACTTCAATTACACAATAAATACGAAGTTCGCGCCATTCACTATAATTGGCCACCGCTTCAAACTCAAAGGAATTACTTATATCAGAGTGGTGATATTTATTTTTAGTTTATAGCCTAACTATAGGTAGTTGAAATATTTGCTTTTAGAATCTGAAAGTCAGATCCATATCCTCCACTTAACGCAAATCAATAGGCCAATATCCACGCGAAAAAAGTTAATATTGTGTTTTCTTTTTCATTTTTACAGCAGACGTTATTTAATAATTTAAGTGTATATTTATCGATTATATAGCGTATTTTCTGACATTTTACTACATAGATGCATTCACAATATTCATTTTCAGCACATATTAATCTTTGCTCTACTCAGAAATAATTGGATTCCCCGGTGTTATAGGCTATTCAATGAAACGCAAGAGCATAGCGTATGACAAAAAGAAAAGACACGTACTTATCTCACAGTCTAGTATATAGTCACGAAGCTTGAGTTGTGTAGGTGCTAGGAAGAATAGACTGTGCCGGCACTATTTCGCATTGTCTGTAATGAGGCGATATTAGCGATCCTAGTGGGTAGCAACTATCTATTGATGCATATTTCCTACGTATTGAGCTTCGTGACTGTATACACTAGACTGTACTTATCTAGTCCCTATTACAAGGAAAAAATCTCTTGGTAAATGTATCAGGGTTAGATGGAACTGTGTAATCCTTCATATGAAAAATTATCTCGTTTTAAAAAAATAACACAAGGCTATTTTATTTACTTTATTTATTGAATACGAAATTAAGTAACCTCAGTGGGTAAATTAATCTATATCTGTCTACCGTTGATAATCCACGACAATTTTAACCCCTTAATATAATTGGAATTGGGTAGTACGATCTACGATCACGATACGATGTGGGGTTTGTTATTAAAGTGGGAATAAAACAGGAATCCATTCAAGCCCTTTGATACATTGAAGCCAGTTCCTTTCCTGTCATTCGGATAAATGCATTAATTAGTACCTTCTAATTACAAGAGTGTCTCTCTATAGCAAGAAATCCCCCATTCTAACACTTGCTCCAACAGTAGCTTTTGTTTCCATAGAAACCCTGCAATTTATCGCACAACGAAGTTTCCTGTCTTTTGAGCACAAATATGTCCAATTCTTGAACTTCTGTTTTCTTCTTTCTTTTCTCTAGATCTTTTATCTTTCCTTTCCTCGCTTCCAGATCTTTTATACTTTTACATTTCTGTTCCTTCCTTTCCTATTCCTCTTTACTCCCTTCGTCTTTATCTTTATTCTCTTTACTTTTGTCTTTCCATACCTCTCTCCCCTTTTCATTCCTTTATGAATTACTTTCTCATTCTTTTCACCATTTTTGTTTCTGTAACTAGTCTTTATCTTTGTCTGCATTTTTTTTCTAATTTTTATGTTTTCTCCTTTTCATTCTTAATTTCCCATTCTTCTTCTCCCCATTTTTACTTTCTCTGTTTTTTTCTCTTCTATATGTTTCATAACTTCTCTATTTATGTAACTACATTTAACTTTTTTCCTGCGCTAGTTATTTATTTCTTCATACATCAGTTTTTTCCGCGCGCATTCGGGTATTATAATTATTTCCAACAAAAGCGATCCTTAATTCTATAGCATTTAGTTATAATGGAGCGTTAGTCGGGTGAACAACATGTGTTTGCTATTAAGGGCCGTTTTTACCAACGTCGATAATTGTTTTGTCCAGGGTTTTGCTTCGAAAATCTACTATAACGCTTCTTTGGTGTTTCGCCAACATAATTATCTTGATTTGTGATATCATCTCAGTTTATATTTGTCCGCAGAACATTGATCGATCAGCCAAGATAACTGGCATAAAAGAAAATGGCGGATAGGCGTTTGGAACACCGGAAACGTGAGAGATAATGACAATGACGATTAATATGACAAAGAATACAGAATAAAATGTCCTAGGCCCTAGGTGGATAAAAGAATGTGATACATTATTTTTATGACTACGATGACAAAGATTTCAATACGTTTCAGGCTATCTAAAGTTTCAGCTTTGTCTGTTCTGTGCATGACAGAGCTTGAATTGGAGTTCCTAACAGACGGATTGTTTTCAGCAATCCTGCAAACTAATAGCCTATTAGTGATAAAAAATTCAATTTGATTATATACATAAATAGTATTTGACTTAAGTTTATTGGTATAAAATACATTATTACGTATTATTTATGTTAAAAGAAATTTAAAATAAAGCATAATTTGAAAAAAGGTAAAGCATAATTATAAAAAAAATAAAGCATAATGTGGGTTGCTCTAGTTATGAGGTACTTCAAATATTGAGTTAACGTTTTTTAATCGATCTGTGCCGCAGTAATTTATTATTAAGATTTTAAAAGCGCTCGTATTATAGGTTGAGCCTTTATGCACCTTTATTTATTTCCTTCTTTATTTCTTTCTTATGCGTGTTCCGTAAGTGATTTAATTTCGTAAACTATTACTTTTATTGTATTTAACACAAAGCCATGTACATCTATTTCTGATATCCCTCTACTTGTGAATATCGATTCATAATCTTTGTAGGACCTAGAAAGAAACAATTGAAAGGGTCTACTCATTTCTAACAGACGATGGTGATGATGAAAGTGCTTAGTAGTACTGGTATTGCTGGTAATGGAAATGGACATCAAAATCATTATGTTGATGAAGATTATATGTTTCATACGTAATGAAACTAAATTATGAAAATTTCTGCAAAGAGATTGTTAGTAAAATACAATTATATAAATTATACTATAAGAAAATGGCGAAATACAATTTTGTACCACAGACAAAATTCGGAAACTTAAAATAATGAAACACAGTAGTAAGACAAAATGCAGTGTTATTATATTACTATATTAGAAAAAGCATAAGAAGCCACATTACCTAATATTCTTGTTAACATTATGTACTATACGATATGAATTTTTGTAAAATAAACAGAAGTAAGACGTAGAAAAACAAAAGTAGATAATATTTAGTCATATGACTTACTTTTAATGTAAAAAATGCAGTTGTCACTTTACATTAATAATATATATTAATTGCATTAATTTATTATTGCAACCTTTTCACACCACGCAATATTATAATTTTTTCATACTTGATTATTATTTTTCAGCCTATTACATCTGTAAAATATACATACATATTTGACAAGTTCTTACTCTTTAATATTCTTCTTATAACTTCAAAAGTATTACGCTATGTTCATGTTCATATTCCTCTGTAATACAATCATTATAGTGCGCAATTATGTACACACATCTCTGTACTTTTTTAGTTAAATATGCATAGTTATAAAATATGTTGGATTTTATATGTATCATCAATTGTTTTATACTCGTTTTAAATCTTGAACTATGATCTTCCTTGTATTTTTTAACATTTTTAATATGTATTGCTAGTTTTATAAGATATCGTCTACCCATCTTATAGATAATTTATACAGTATGGACACTTCGCGTCGGTACCTTTGATGTAGCAGAACTGTTTTCAATTACCTTCAAACCAGTTTGAACTTTCTCCCAGGAGTTGGCACTGACATCACACCAGCTAGCAGTCGACACAGCGGAAATATAACACATACAATTAATACATCTAGGTACTCATGAAATAATAAATCCGTCATTAACTGTAATGTTTACACTCTAGAGTTCCTTTATAATGAGAATTGAGACGTTGACCCCATCAACAATTAAAATATGTAATGATTTGATAGCGCTGAAAATGGAAAAACAAAACTCCTATGAGAAGTAAAACCATATACCTATATTATATTGCATACAAATATTAAACGAATTTGATACATAATGTTATAATGTATTATAGTATTTTATAATATAATTTATTATATATAAAGTACAAAACATTATTATTACAACTTGTTTGTCACTGATAAATAAGGAAAAGCTGTTAACTTGAATTTATTTGAAGCAAAGCGTTACTGGATTATGCAAAAGTTAGGCGATGTTTGGATCCTGTGTCTCAATTCTATTCTCAATTATTATCTTAGCGTGTGCTCGATTACACTAACCTCTAGCGCTTGAAAGTGGAATTAACGCGCACAGAGAAACAAAACACAGGAAAATTCACTCAGTGTCCATGACATATAATCCCTATTCGCTGGTCTACCTATGTCTGAAGATGCCATAGGACATGGCGAAAACGTTCAAAATGTTAATAATATGATGTAAAGTGACAACTGTGTTATTTTACATTAAAAATAAGTCATATGACTGAATATAATTTACTTTTGTTTGTTGATAGTTGACCTATTGGAACTTATTAAAATGAATTAAAAAAATTAACAAGACGTAGGTTGTTTAAATTGAATGCATGATAAATGAACAATATAAAATATTTCTTGAATGGGTGCAAATAATGTTATTCCTATGTATACAACGACTCAGGTAAAAGAACTTATTATAGCAAGGTTAAATAAAGTGATTTTGACTTAAGTCGTTGTTAAAATGTCGTTAAACCCTCTAAGGTTATACCGATACGGTTGCTGAAAGAAGACTCTTTTATTCTCTTCTGTCGACGATTTTCATGACAATGTAAGCTCCTCGTTCTCAAACAGGAATAATGTCCCAGTGAATTCATAATCTATTTAACTTGATTAATTATCCTCTTCTCGCTATAATTAAGTGTAATAAGCCACTAAAACCGCTCTCAACCCCTTCCAAGTTTCACCTGCTTCAACCTTCTAATAAAATTCCTCCACAAATTCATACATTAGCCATCCTCTAAAGGATCTGGTTTCAGTAGCAGAGCGATGAAGACAATTACCCTCATTGGCTGAAACTAATTATCAAGATCAACACTTTTCTTCCTCCGTGCTCAAAGCGGCGATAATTGTTCTAGCTGTAGTCAGAATCAGAGCCAAAAACGTTTTCATCACAGTATATTATATCTAGAAGACTATCAAGTTTTATGGGATATTAGTCTATATTTGAACTCTAAAACATCTAGTCGGTTTCAATGTTCGATCGATTTTGAGGGTATTTATGTATTGTCATATTGTATCGAAATGTATAATTGTTCCCCAAAATCTTTTATATATGTATTTGCTGATTTACGCAGTTGGATACTACAGAGTTTTGTGGGAACAGGCAGACAATTATGTATGTATTTACTTTCACTGCAAGTGGGCAAGCACCTGGTGACAGTGGTACAAACAATATAAACAATACACAATAAAATTACAATACACAATACAATTATACAATACACAATACAATTACACAGTACAATTAGAATACACAGTACAATATTAGAATACACAGTACAATATTAGAATACACAGTAAAATTATACACAATAATTACAATTAATAATAATACATAAAATAACCTAATTAACAAGCGTACCCAATTTTATATTACAACCTATATAGGCCCTACATAAATTTCACATTGGTACTGATAATAATCTTTCACTTTAGTCTCATCTCACTCACTGTACTGGCACTATGACACATTTCACTAACACTCTAGAACACATTTCACTGAAACTATACAACACATTTCACTGACACTAGAACATATTTCACTGACACTATAGAACACATTTCATTGACACTATAAATTATGACTGATCGAAATTATTCACTGCACTGTAAAACCATAACTTCACTGACTCACCACGCTTCACTGATACAACAGTTCAAATAAGACAAACAATTACACCCTTATTCATACTTATAAACAGAACTAAACATTTCTAGTCTAAGACCCTCTTACAAGCTATTTTTAAATAATTTACAATTCAAACCAAGGGAGTAACTCGTCATGCTAAATAAATACACGTTACCTTAAAAAATAAATGTCACATTAATTTTAATTAATACTTTATACACAATATTTTAAGTTATTCTTGAATTATAATGGAGTTGAGTTACAAAACAATATTAATAAAAATCATGGATGTTTACTAAATTATGAACTGATTTTCATTGTGCCAGTAATATTACTGAATATGTGGGAAATTTTTGCAACCTTGGAATTAATATAACATGCATTTCCCTCATATGTACTGAAAATTAATTAAAGTATTTTAATATCTAAATTAGTATCATTATCCGGCACCGTAACGTCGAGATCATGGCATCAAGTCCGGACTCCATTACGGAAAGAGAGCTCGTTCGAGTCTTGACGGGGAAGAAACTTTCTCATGGAATTTCGGCCTGTGTATGGGACCGGTGCCCACCCAGAATCGCGATCAATTTGGGAAGCTACGCTAGTTAGCGAAATATGGTTCCGCCAACCGGCTAGAATCGTATGGATATTACATACTTATCTAGTAAAATAGGGTTAACATTTCTTTACTTACAAATGGCTTTTGAAGAACCCGAAGGTTCATTACAGCTCTCACATAAGCCAGCCATCGTCCCTACCCTGAGCAAGATTAATTCAGTGTCTAGAATTTTATTCTACCTTCCTCAAATCCATTTAAATATTATCCTCCCATCTACATCTCAGCGTCCTCAAAGGTAGTGTTAACATTTAGGGTAAAAGTACTTTTAGAAAAGTATGAATTTGAGAATAATATGGTACGAGGATTTTTTTTCTTTTACTCCATCTAAGGAATAAGCTGTTAAAATCTGCGCAGTTATATTATTTCCACCATGCATAATGTAGTTTTGTATGTTACAAATTAATTACTTACTAATAAATTAACATCAAAAACTTTTTCCTTGCATTTTTAACTATGTCCTGATTGTACGTATGCAGTGTAAAGTATTACCACAGCATAGTATATGCAGTCACGAAACTCAATATGTAGTAAATATGCATCCATAGATAGTTGCTAACCACTAGCATCGCTACTATCGCCTCATTACTGACAATGCGAAATAGTACTTGCACAATCTATTGTTCCTAGTACCCTCATAAACTCAAGCTTCGTGATTGTATATACTAGACTGTGGTATTACCATGGCAACTAAAACTTATGATTAAGCAAATTCTGCATGGTATAGTAAAAAAACAAGGTAAAATAAAAATGTAAGGAAAAAGTTTTTGATGTCGCTGTATATTCGCGAAAGACCCTTATTCAAATGTCGCAAGAGTTCTCATCCTGGCGATAAATCACTAAATGAAAATACCTAGTTCAAAATAAAATGTTTCATTAACCATAATTTCTACAGATATTGTCAAATGTTTACCCATGAATTTCATATTCCAGGAGAACAAGACCTACGCCGGATTATGAAATATATTAAGTTAGTAATGTAATGTAACTATGTTATTTTTATATTATTTATTTATTATTATTCGCAATATAACCTTATTCAAATATCAAGCGAATTCTTACATCTTTGGATAATTCACTCGCACTACTAGCTCACGTGATATTATCTACAGCATTCTCATTAGAGAAAATCAAAACTGGAGTGATATTTAATTGACTACTATACAATCTATACTAATAATAAATCTGTAGCCGAAATTTTTGTGGTAATTTTCGATTTTTCCAAAAATAATTGGTCCTAACCTATATAATTAACCACCCTGAAACCGAAAATCGCTTTTTTGAAATTTTTGTTTGTATGTCTGTCTGTCTGTCTGTCTGTATGTATGTATGTTTGTTACCGGCTGAACCGATTTCGATAAAAATTGGAATATAAATTAAGTTCGTTATAACTTAGATTTTAGGCTATATGGCATTCAAAATACATTATTTAAAAGGGGGGGGGGTAATAAGGAGGTCTGAATTAAATAAATCGAAATATCTCTCTTATTATTGATTTTTGTGAAAAATGTTACATAACAAAAGTTTCTTTAAAAATGGTTTCTGATAAGTTTTATTCTTTGAAAAAGTTTGATAGGACTGATATTTAATGAGATAAATAAGTTTTAAAGTTAAAATAACTGCCATCTAAGGCGGTGCATTGAAATAAAAAACTTCGTCTATAAGGGGCCTTGGACACAACAATCGAAAACTATGAAACATAGCCTACAGACAAAGTTTCTGTGTTTTTATGAAGTAATATCGGAAGATAAATTAACCGATTTGTATAATTAATTATTATTTCATCATTGGAAAGTGTAGTTTCTCTGGATGGACATAATGCTATAATGTTATTACAGTAACTTGTGAGTGAATTGAGGACAGGTAAGATTAAAATAGCTTCTTATGCACAGAAAACTTGATAGGTTATTCTGTATATTCATTTTCTGTATTTCTTAAAATAATTTTTATGAATATATTCATTTTTATCTCAGAGAATTAACGAACAACGAGAGTGTATTGATTTCGTATGCAGTAATAGTACGTTAGCTTAGTAATCCATTATTGTATAATTCAAATTTTAACTATGCTCAATTGAATCGTGTTAAAATACATAAAATATATACGCAATAAATGCAATGCAAAAAAATTGGGTAATGAGCCAAGCAGATTATGTTGCGCTGTTGCAAAAGCTGTTCCTCCTGAGATTCAAGAGCTCCCACAAAAAATTAAAAACTTTCTAATTCGAGTACATCCGTTATCAATACACTTTTTACATAATATAATATAATATAATATAATATAATATAATATAATATAATATAATATAATATAATATAATATGATATGATATGATATGATATGATATGATATGATATGATATGATATGATATGATATGATATGATATGATATGATATAATATAATATAATATAATATAATATAATATAATATATATAATTTGAACTGGTAATGGAAATTACGAGAAAACGGCTAAACGGATTTTAATGAGTGACCCCTCATTTTCATGCCTGGCATCCAAAGTTTTTCGGAAAAGTAGTAGTTTTCAGTGAAATGACAATTTTCCTACATAATTTTCCTATTTTCCAAAATCCATCAGTTGTCAGTTTTGAGAAGTAATTTTATTCAATCACGGCCGACTTGATTAAATTTCAGAACAAAACACACACTACAATAAACAATAGGCTATTACACGAAGGCCATGACCTGCAGGATTGCCGACATATTTAGAGCTCAATTCATTTTGTTATTAAAAACTGATTCTGCAGTGTATAATTTTCTGAGTACAGCTGTGTATTGGATATTCAAATCTACGAAACTTGAGGTGGTTTCATGACATTATTACCATTAGAAATTAAATATTATTATAGTTAATATCATGATGCATCTATTTTTTCATTAATTGTACATAATATTGATGCTATATTGATGACATGAAAGTGAAACGTTTTGTGGTTATGTAAGTAAATGTAGAGAATATCTTAATTTAGATCTTCATTTCTATAATTTACTGAGTGGCTGCTATATATAACTACAAAACTTAAGTAAGATAATAATATTGTTATTAAAAATAAAATATTTTTATACTTATTAACCCAGTGGGGTTGGGTCTTTTTCATATACTTAATGGCGGTGTAGTGTAGATTATTTATATGTGTCATTGTCTTCAGTATTGGCTCGAGAGAGCGCAAAAATTACAGTTCCTAAGGAAAGGTCAAAAGGTATTACTTACTAATAACATAAGAGGACTAGAAAATTTTGTAGTCTCCAGATCATTTCAGCAGGATCTCTTAGTAGGATAAAATGATTTTACGCTCTACATTTCAAGTTCTACATGCAGCAGCTATACGAAAATGCTATTGTTCGAAAGCTTAGCAAACCTTACATTTTTTTTAACTTTTGCCTACAATCCACAATGACCTGAAATAGCTACTGATCGTCCTGACATTGATACTTGCGTTTTGGTGTTGAAACTCAAAAACTGAAGTTGGATAGGTTCAAGAAAAAGTAATTGGCCTAAAAAAATCCATTCAGAGGGAGTATGTTTCATTATTATGGAAGCAAATAACTATCAAAAAGACAAATATTCTTCACTGAAAATAAATCTGAAAAATATTTATTTGAACGTCTAACGAACTTAGTTTGCAGCAGCATTTGCTCCACAAGCCACTAGTATAATATAATATAAACATAATAATAAATCTGTAGCCAAAATGTTTTGTTAATTTTCGCTTTTCCAAAAATAATTGGTAATAACAATTAAGAAACATGTTAAAGGAATTGTCATTGCACCAAATGAGTGGTCTCTGGACCAAAATGATCGCATTTTAATTATTTGCGATACAATTTAAATTAAGTAACATATTAAACGATTTATCTCTCTATCAAACACGAATGTTCCCTGGATCAAACGTCCTATTTTAATTATGTAATTACTTTATATTTATTTCTAACGGGTGCAGCGGAGCGCACGGGTACGGCTAGTGAGAAATAAATATATAAAGACTAGAATAAATAAAATAATCTAATACAATAAAATATTAATTTACTTACTAAAATATGCACTAAACGATCTTGAAAATGCATTATTGTACCACCTCATTATTACAAATATTCCGCTAAATGGCAGTAGTGTGTTATGAGCTGTTGTCTTGTTACAGTTGTGCCAACTATACAACCTTCTTTGAACTCTATGGACGATTACCAGTCAAGGCGACTTTCTTGATTCAGTTTCATTTTTATTAAAACAGTTTCATTCCACTTCAATTATCAATATATATTAAACAATCTCTGATACGTGATTATCAGGGAACGGATTTATATGGACTAAAAATATATGAAATATGTAAATATATATGTAGTTATTTTTACCAAAATATGGAATTAAATATGGATTTTTATCAAAATATGGAATTAAATATGGACTTAAAATTATAAAAAAATGACTATGTACGTTAAATATTGGTACATTTTAATCAAACTAAACAAAAAATATAATGGACGTACCTTATCTTCCAATGTAGTTTCAACAAAACACAATTTTTATTGTCTGTTACCATAACAATAGGTTACAAACATTTCTTTCAAGTGCTGAAAAGTGAATCTTCTTCTATTGTCTCTGAGGATAGATTTATACTGACTAAAAGAGCGTTCGACGTCACAAGAAGTAACTGGTACATAATTCAATTTCACAATGTCTGCTGGGGATAAGTCCAAGTTAATCTTCACTGTTGATTCACCACTCATCACAGCAACAACCTTTTGTAGTTCTTCATATCCAGGGTTTTTTGAAAGTACAGTGTCCACCTTAGCTCTTACTGCATCTGCAACTTTACCTCTACCACGATTCAGTTGTTCCACAGTACTATTTATAATTTCAAAACTTTCAGATAGTGAAAGGTGCCTATTTTGGAGACTTTTGAGCGTTTTTATGATGCATGAAAATGTATGCTGAATGTGAGCTAAGTCATTCTTCACACTTATGTCACAGGTAACTGTTTTCGCAGTATCAATTGAGACTGCATCTTCAGAGTCCAATGCAAGGAGAACATTGTTAATAGAGTCTATATGTTCGGCATAATATTCAACTGCTTCTAGCCATGTACCCCATCTAGTTAAAATTGGCTTTGGTGGCAATGGAATTTCAGGGTACATTTCTTTCAACACGTTAACTCTACTGGGAGCTTTGAGAAATACTTTTTTCACTGATGAAATCAACAAATCTACTTTAGGGAAATTGTCTCTGATCACTTCTGCCACACGATGAAATGCATGCGCCACACAAGTAAAATGAGTCAATTTAGGATATACAACAGATAATGCTTGTCCAGCTTTGACCATATAAGGGGCAGCATCGCTAATAAAGAATAACACATTATCGTACATAATACCCTTTGGCCACAGGATACCCATAGCTTCGTTGAACAGTTTAACTATAGTTTTGTTATTGCACTTTTCTAGAACATCACAATGTAAAAGAATTCGTTCAGAATATTGTTCACTTAACAAACCGATAACTACATTACCAACAAGTCTACCTTCTTTGTCGGGAGTCTCATCAATGGAAACCCAAATTGAACTATCTTTAATTTCATCTCTTATCTTCTGTATTGTCTCATCGTAGATGGATGGAGCATACGTCTTCCTAAGTGTTGACTCATCCGGGATTGTATGTTGAGTATATTTTTCAAGGAATTCCCTGAAGACCTTATACTTTAGTTTGTAGAGAGGAATATCAGCAGAGATGAGAGAACGGCACAGGTCGATGTTAAACTCAGATCTTACATTCGATGTTGTTGGTTGTGTTAAAAACAATTGTCTCTGCTTGGAATTTAGTTGTTTGTTGGCCTGATGTTTACTAGTTGTAATGTGTTGTTGCACCAGGAACTTTTGTGTAGATGATACTGCACACTGACACAAATTACAAAATAATATTTTATTGTCAGTTGATAAACCATCTTCTTTAAATTCTGAAATGTAACTTGTTAGTTTTGATTTTAAATTGACTGAATGACGTACTTTTGGCATATTTACCGTCTTTATAGTATGATTTACAAAACTGAACCTATGTGTACTCTGACTGGCATTTAACTGTTGAGCTGCACAACTGAAGTCTGTTAAAAATTTTAAATTAAATTAATACAGTTTTGTAACTTACTTTCCCATTGTTGATAGGACTGCTAATTTTCAAATAACTCTGATGTTAAAGGGATTACTGAACATGTGTTTAAATCTCTATTGTTGAAATGTATTTTTAAAAGTTAATGGAATTTTGTTTTGTTTTATTGTTAAACCTAATATAATATGGACTGTTTTATATGAAATATGGAAAATATATGGAAATTAACGAAAATATGTACTAAACTCTAAAATATGGAAAAATATGGAAAATAAAAGTAGGATTTTTCAACCCTACACATTGTGAAACATAAAGATAATGCAAAATATAAATTATATTAGCTTTATAAGTAAATATGTATTTACATATAAATCCTTTCCCTGGTGATTATCTATTATTTCATACAAGAAAAGCTGTATTTAAAAATAGGCTTAAGGACTTTACTAATAGACAGTAGTATATTATACACACTACTGAAAGGGTGTAATTGATGTTTTGTTATTTGAAGTGTTGTGTCAGTGAAGAAGTGTGTTGTGTCAGTGAAGTGTGTTGTGTAAGTGAAATGTGTTTGTGTCAGTGAAGTTTTATAGTTTATAGTGGTAGTGCAAAGTATTTGAACAGCGAACTGTTTTTTAGTGAAATCAGGATAGTATCAGTGAAATGTGTAGCAGTTCCAGTGCAGTGAGTGAGTTGACAGCGAAATGAGTGTAGTTCTGAAAGGTACTTGTGCATGTATGCACATATCATACTCGTGGGTTTTAGTTCGAACTGAGGGTTAATATACAAATTAGATTTACTTTAAATATTATTTTAAGTGATCGTGCTTCATTGAATTTGGGATTATTATTATTATTATTATTATTATTATTATTATTATTATTATTTTTTTTTTTTAATTGTATTTTTATTAAGTGTGTTTATTATTAATTGTCATTATTGAGTGTAATTAGTTACCACTGTCGCCGGGTATTTTACCCATTTGCAGTGTGAATACATACATAACATAACATAACCTAATTAATATAAACAGGATAAATGACAGAAAAGTTTTAATTAAGGACGATGAAATAAACAATCATTTTATAAGGTACAATATTATTGAAAGTAGAATGTTGGCAAACAAAGAAACAACTGTTAGGGAGGTGATAAAAATGCTAGGGAGACGATACAAATTTTAGGATAAGCAGCCGTGATTTGTTGAAACACGTCGTTCCGTACCGTTTTAATGGTCAAAAGAAGTATGACGTAGTAAAAGTGTAATAGTCTATGAGAATATTCACATATAGTTTTTACAACCACAACAAAGTCAACTTAAACTCTTCGAGATTTAAATTTTGGTCTCCTGGGTGAAAGCCGACGCTCTTACTGACGATGCTCCTGGAGTTGCATGGTGATATTTTTCGTGACTTAATTACATCAGAGTGAAAAATCTACATTCCAGCCAAAGAACTTCCAGTATGCCATACAAGTCATTATAACCCGTAAAGTAACGATGTGACAGACCAAACCTTGTCTCACCCTCGACATCCCTCTTTACAGAATCTGAAGGGTTGATGAGAGCTTTCTTCTCAACCAAATGGATCAACAACGCCGTCCCGATAAGTCTTACAGCAAACAAGAAGGGACTTGCGTTCAAGCATTATTTGATTAGCCCCCATACCGCTCCCCTAAATCTGTATGATTCCGGTGATGATTCAAGCTCGTGTTAATTGGATACAGACTCTGGGGGTGGGACGAGTGTAATCAGGGTAAGTGCGTATAAATTTGTTGTGCCTCGGGCGTGAATTCTGAAAACCACGATGAAATGAAACAACGTTTTCTTGGTAGAAGCCATCCACCTAATTAAAGGACTGCAGGGGGAGTTCTAGGGGATGGGGGAGAGACATGTGTTGGCAGTCAACCGCACCTCTACTGAGCGGCGACAGGTACCCCGGGACCCCCCACTCTTACTACAACCGCCACGACTGGGTTTCACTCACGGGGAGGGCTGCAAGACTCACAGCAAAACATTAATATTGTAACAATTGCAACAGTGAGTTCGACCAAGGAGCATGACTCATTGCTAAACAATTTACGAATCTTCACTGAAGGCAATTCACAGCAAATGGCATAAGTAATAAAGCTCTGTTAATGCAATGAGCGAAGTAACATTTCATTATATGCAACTACCAAGTTACACATTTACGTTAAACAAAGAGTTTTTGTTAAGTAACAAATATTACGACTCAAACCTTCTTCTTGTTTTTGTTGTTTTTCTTCTCCTCTATCATAAGCCTGCAACATCCATTACCATACTGTTGTTTTACATCTTTTATTTTATTTTATTGGGTTATTTTACGACGCTGTATCAACATCTAGGTTATTTAGCGTCTGAATGAAATTAAGGTGACAATGCCGGTGAAATGAGTCCGGGGTCTAGCACCGAAAGTTACCCAGCATTTGCTCATATTGAGTTGAGGGAAAACCCCGGAAAAAACCTCAACCAGGTAACTTGTCCCGACCGGGATTCGAACCCGGGCCACCTGGTTTCACGGCCAGTCGCGCTGACCGTTACTCCACAGGTGCGGACTTCACATCTTTCCTTAGGGTGACCACAGTCTAGTACATACAGTCACGAAGCTCAATACGTAGTAAATATGCATACATAGATAGTTGCTAATCACTAGAATCGCTACTATCTCCTCATTACAGACAATGCGAAATAATACCTGCACAGTCTCTTGTTCCTAGTACCCTCATAACCTCAAGCTTCGTGACTGTATATACTAGACTGTGGGGTGACTTACATACTGTCGAACTTCGATATCTCGAAGTGCTTTGGGAAATGCATAATGTTTCGATTTACAGAAAATCTGAGATATGGAAAATATGCTATGAAAGCCTAAATTATTATTACTGCACAAAATACAGTAGTGTGCTGTTACATCCTAATACTATCATTACTACTACCGTACAACCAACTATGAATTGAATTAAGTATGAATCAGTAATGCATATAGTGTTAGTTGGGAGGTCAGAGGGAAAAAACCTTTGGCGAGGCCGAGACGTAGATGGGAAGATAATATAAAATTGGATTTGAAGGAGTTCGGATATGATTGTAAAGACTGAATTAATATTGCTCAGGATAGGGACCGATGGCGGGGTTACGTGAGGGCGACAATGAACCTCCAAGTTCCTTAAAAGGCATAAGTAAGTTGAGTCAGTAAGCCTACTTATTTTCGATCAGCTTCATATTAATAAATTTAATGTTTGCATACACATTTTATTTAAAATGGATTGGACTAACCCAAAATATTATGTCTTATTTATTATCATACTCACATTACTACCGTTGCAGATACTAGGCCTAAAGTAGCCAAATTTTTCCTTAAGCTTCGAGATCGCATAATAAAGGTTACTTAAACATAGGTGTAAGCAATAAACTTATGATCTGTTGTATTTTTCGAACGGTGGAACTTCAAGATTGTCTGTAGACCGCAATTCTGCTTTTCAGATTAACAATTATAGATTTTTTATTAACACAGACGAACTCCAACGCTAATTTTCAAAGCAAGTCGCTCTAGAAAATAATGCTGAGGACATCTTAACGTCCATACCAACCCCACTGCAATGGTGGGTCCAATTGTATGTACTGCAATTATTGTATTCCTTCCTAACTGTATCAAAAGACAGAAGTAGGATTAATTCTGATCCCTGTGAGAAAGGGGTCGAACAACTATAAGTTCTGTTTTCATCCTACGGTATAGGATCTAGAGAGGCGCAGAATAGCGCTCACAACCTTTTTAGATCGACTGATCAGAGGAATCCGTCAAGGTCGAGCATCCGACCGAATGTTCGAATTTCAACAGGTTATCCCTTATGTTTTATAGGCTAGACAATACCAGGCGCCCTTCATCATACATGAAACCGACATTTTCTGAGTATACTAACGGAGTAGCAATTGAAGGACACTTACTTTGTCTTATTAAAAAATCTGTTTGCTTGTTACAGGCCTACAAGTAATTGTACACTTTAATACACTTATCTTCATAACTAATACATAAATGAACAAATGGACACTGGTAACAACAAAGGAAATAAGTGTAGCCTATTGCATAATTAAATCTGGAATGTAAAAAATGCAAGAATGAAAGAAAATTACAATTACTTATTAAAGAGATCTAATGCTTGCATTTTCATATGTATGTTATTGCTCTTGAAGATACCCAACTGTAATACCTGGATAGATGGATGGATGAATCCATAGATGAGTGAATTAATGAATGAATCAATCAATCAATCAATGAGTCGATGGATAGATGGAAGATGGATTTATTGATGAATGACTGAATGCCCCGAGAGAGGAAAAATTGTCAATTAAATTGTAGGCCTATACTATGATGATCACGTCCTTGCAATGGCTTTTGGGGCCTCCTGCATGGCTCAATGTGGTCTCCTTTGCCGTCCACCCACAAATATTGAGAAACAACTAGAATATTCGTTAAACCTAACACTGAGACACTCCGCGAGACGGAAGAGCTTTGCATACTGACTACAGCGGTGCAATAACAACATACATTTATATTTCTCATAAATGGTTATGCACGGCTCTAAGAGAAGCAATGATATTTATCTTTTCTCGTGGACGTTTTCATTAAAAGAAAAGCAGCAGGGCCTATTTACAACGCTCGCTAAATTAATTATGCTTTATTCCTTTCGTTTTGTTATACATTATTATTATTAAACATTTTCGTCCGAACTTCGTGATAAAGATAAATGTTTTACTGCTGAAGCATAAAATATCCTTCGAGATATCGAAAAATTCGATTAACGGAACTTCGAGTTATTGGATAAATTTTACATAGAAATTGTATACGATACTGCCTAGAAATTAAAATTACCTCGAGTTCGAAAATTCGAGATGTGAAAGTTCGCTTATTCCTAATGTTCTTTTGATTAAAAGTTGGTTTCACTAACCTGGTGCTTCCCATTCCCTCATATGCAGTATTATTAATTTATGTTTTTCTACGTCATTTCACGTCAGATGGTACACTTGGCTTCTTAATGATTTCATCATTAGGTTTATGGTCTGTTCGTTAATGATCTGCTACTTTTCTAAAAAAAATGCATTTTCCCTGGTCTGGTTTTTCTTTCAGTCTGTTATTTTCAATATTTACGATTTACTGCGGTATAAAACTGAGGATATAGACATTAAATTATTAATATTTCATTTCAATTCCATTCTTGTTTTATTTTGATGTTCTTATGATAATCCCTTTTATGTAGCTGAATTTTTTGTTTGCTTCGAAAATCCTCATCCAGCAAACGTGACAATAAATCCAAAACTACAATTATTTACTTCTTCTAGGGATTTAAGGAATTACTTTATTTCTGTACTGGCAATATTTTATCCTCTCGCTTTCATTTCCCGATTTTTCCCCAAACACATTTTCGCGAATTATATAATGTTTGTGCAAAATGATTTACTTTCCACTGTATACTTAGGCTTACTACTGATTATAGAATAAAACTAGGCAGTAAAATGAATATATAAAACAAATAATGTCACTGTCTAACAGCACTACATTATGTAACTACTGAATTACAAGCACTAAGTACTAATGTTTTGTTAAAAATATTTACTTTTATAACTCTTCTTGTTAGGTTAATTTACACACTGAAGAAAGTACTAAAAATAACTTTTTGCTTCAGCAATAGAGCAGCAGTAGCAGTAGTAGTGTAGTGGTAGTAGCAACAGTAATGGTAACAAAAGTGAGAATGTAGCATCTATTTTGACACCGAAAGTATAGTGAAAGAATTGCAGATAGAAAAAACTGTACGTGCAAGGTCAAAAAAGGAAAGTAACTGTGCAAAAAAAAAAAAAGAATACGAGGAATAAGTATTCAGTATCAACCATATAATACGGATAAGAATGATAAATGATAGCTTACTTTATTTGCATAGAATAGGTTACAATTTTTCCATCTGAATTCTTTATGTTTAAACCAAACTCACTCTTTCAAAATCAAACTAAGTCACTTATATGCACCAGCTTGAATAAGTATGTAATTAATCTATTCACTTAGTCATTTAGGTATTACATTCAATTTCGTCCATGAAAATTGAATAAGCTAGATGTATATTAAATACAATAAATCATTAAATTTTAACATTCAACATTCGGGATTACTAACATTTAGTTAGTGAGGTTTAAAAAGGACGCGTCAGCTACTATGGCTATTTGTGCCCTTATCTAAAATTCTTCAAAAATAAAAAAACACAAACAATACAATAAGCCGAATGCTAACACGAACTAAAAAAACATTGTCACATTAAAAACTAAGTACATAGCCTGAATGCAGTATTAACAAGATGATTCGTAAGAAATTGTAAAAACGAATAGTTCTCAGAGACGACAAAATAATAAACAAACACCGCCAAAGTCGGCGCATTACAAAAAAAAAAAATAATAAAATGTTATAAAATATTCGGATGTAGAAGGTCCGAAATGTCAAATATGTAAAAACAAATGTAAAACAAATATAACCTCCGGATATAAAGGGTCCGGAGGTTAGGTAAAACGGTTCAATAAAAATTAAATCACTCTATCAAGTCCGGTATTTGATAACAGTACATTATACAACGAGCCTATAATGGTAGTAATTAAGACGCAAGTATGATTGTTTATGAAACGAGTGCAAGCGAGTTTCATAATTTTCATACGAGCGTCTTAATTACCATTATAGGCAAGTTTCATACGACTTTTTATGCTCGACCATATTTCTAACTTGAAATTATTTAAAATTAGGTCTTCTTATGGTTATGTGCGAACTGACCTGAATTGTGAGATGTGCGCAGACGCAAAAGTATTGATTTTTTCCGAGGCCGAATGTCATTGATCTTGGCAGAGAATAAGATGAAGAATACTCTGATATAACCTGGAAATTGATTTAGAATTGAAAAACGAGATGACAAATTGAATTTATTTCAATATTATTTACAATTAACGCTAATTATTATAGTAACAGAACATAACCTTCTGCGACAGTATTGGATTTCCAGCCTCCGTGACTTTTCGCTAATTGTCTTTCGATTGCATATCCGAGAATAATCGATATAACGGTACAAAGCTGACTTGTCATTGGCTGAACACCTGAACTTTAATGAGGTGTACTTTAATGACATGCATTAAAGGACTGCTACCAGGTGTATAATTACCTCATTTCGGCATGGTCGAGCATAAAAATAAAATTGCATTTGCACAATTAAAACCGGATGATGGATCGGTGGAGCGGAGAAAAATTCTCTCCGCCACCGGTATTCGAACCCGGGTTTTTAGCTCTACGTGCTGACGCTTTATCCACTAAGCCACACCGGATTCCAATTCCGATGCCGGATTGAATCCTCTCAGTATAAGCTCTACCTCTTAGTTTCCCATTAGTGGCCAACCCTCATGCACTGTGTCACAGATGTGTGACAGTGGCACAATGTCCAACATACTAATGTGCAGAGGTGCTCTCATTACGAGAGACTAAGTGGCCGGGATCCGACGGAATGAGCGCCGTCTTAAATCACTAAGTGATTATATACGCATATCATATTATTGCGATGTACCGAAGTACATATATTTCCGTGCAGAAATTCTGCGTTATCATATGATGAAGGATCGGTGGAGCGGAGGGCTTACCACCAAAGGGAAACAGTGAATTGGAGCTTAAACTGAGAGAATTCAATCGGACATCGAAATTGGAATCCGGTGTATCTTAGTGGATAGAGCGTCAGCACGTAGAGCTGAAAACCTGGGTTCGAATCCGGTGCTGGAGAGAATTTTTCTCCGCTCCACAGATCCTTCATCATATAACGCAGAATTCTTGCACAGAAATATCATATGTACTGTCTCTGTGTGTGTGCCACTTCGGTACATCGAAATAATACAATTAAAACCATTTCCAAGCGCGTCACGTAGAGCCGGTCGAATTGCTTATTGTCGACGGACACTGTCATATTTCCTACAATGTAATAAAATATGTTCGACCGTAAGTAGTACTCTATATATATATATATATATATATATATATATATATATATATATATATATATATATATATATATCACACTTCGGCTGAGGCTCTCCACGTAACTAACATTTACAAAAATACGGATTTAAAAACAAGAAACTTCAGAAACGTTCCATGTAACAGAAACATACACCCACAGGAGGGTTTCTGAATGAGGAAAAAAGAATACAATAAAATATGTCTTGCCTAGAACATATGTAAATAGAATTTTACCTCTACGTTATCATACACCTGCACCACGTGGAGCTAGAAATGAAGGGAAGCCCCGAGCGATTTGGAGCGTCCGTCTGTTGCTATAGCTGCCGGCCCAGAAGAGAGGGGAAGAGCCTAAATACAGAAGGATTGATAAAGTTTCACAACAACTGTGCGCTCACCCGACAACTGCTACTAAATGCCCCATCCATTTGGCAATGTTTGCAAAATAATTCCGCCATTACTAATTAACAATTTAATGCGTCATATTACAACTGACGACCCACGAAACAAGCCCATAACTCAAGCCACAAGGCCCATAAACTTCAAGTAACACAAACACCAACTATCTCTGCGTTAGAGATAGAGGGCATTGCTTTCTCTTGTATTTGTCAAGACATCTTCTGCGTAACCAACCAAAGTTCTAACTCTACAGTGTGTTCTCATAACAGACAGACTACGATAGTGAAGCATACACGCTATGTTTCGAACTTAATAAATAATT